>NC_141699.1:879795180-880130180 GCF_964263255.1 Lissotriton vulgaris | reverse complement strand
AAGGAAGGTTGATGGCTTCAGAAGTCTGTAAATAAAGTAGAGCTGCCAGGGCTCAGTCAGTAGGCAGAGGGCTACATCGACAAGGTAGGGCCGCTGAACAAAAGGTCAGACTATCTCCTAACAGTGCGCTTGCCTCCCCACTCTAACGCTTCACTCCTCGCTAGGCTCTCCCTGGCTCTCTGGTCTCTCCTCACCAACAGCTAAAATGGCCGCCCTGGTTCTGGCCTTATATAGGCTGGCTCTGGCTATCAGAACCCTCCAGAAGGTTCTAGTACCTTCTTAGTGTAATCCAATGGTCCCTTCTCTTGAAGTGTCAGTTATGGCAGTTGCTGACCACCATTTTGCGTGACCCATACTTTCTAGTCAGAAAAGGCACCTAGGCCTCAGGAAAAAGGACTAGGAGGGCAGAGCATCTAACCCCCAGGTCAACATCTCAAAAATCCAGTGGACACAAAAATTAAAAGTATTTGAGGGGCAAAAAGGGGACAAAATAAATAATTAATTAGGAGGGACTACTCAAAGGGCAGACAGGTCTAACACGCGTCCCCCCCCAGCTGAAAGTGGCGAGAGCTACCCAACCCCTTGGGTGTCCTCATCACTAAGGTGGAAATACCTAGAGAGACCGTCTGCATTGGCGTGGTCCACTCCAGGCCGATGTTCCACCCGGAAGTCTATTCCCT
The DNA here is from genome assembly GCF_964263255.1 of Lissotriton vulgaris. Classification (NCBI taxonomy): domain Eukaryota; kingdom Metazoa; phylum Chordata; class Amphibia; order Caudata; family Salamandridae; genus Lissotriton; species Lissotriton vulgaris. The sequence continues at coordinate 880,129,500 of NC_141699.1, read as the reverse complement.
GTAGGGAGATGGACCACCTCAACAGCTTGGGATTTTCCCCCTTCATTTGCATCAGCCAACAGAGGGGTCGGTGGTCGGTCTGAACCAGGAAGCGCGAGCCAAACCGGTATGGCCGCAACTTCTTCAGAGCCCATACCATCGCGAAGGCTTCCCGCTCAATTGCACTCCACTTCTGTTCCCGGAGAAGCAGTCTCCTGGATAGGAAGACTACAGGCTGATCCAGACCCTCTTCATTGAGTTGCGATAACACTGCCCCAATGCCATGCTCTGATGCGTCTGTCTGGACAATGAACTCCTTGGAGAAGTCTGGGGCCCTCAGGACCAGTGCTGCACACATTGCCTGCTTCAATTTCACAAGGCTTGCTGACAAGCCTCTGTCCAGACTACCCGTCGAGGTTGTTTCTTGGATGTGAGCTCTGTGAGGGGCGCTACAATAGTGCCATACCCCTTCACAAAGCGGCGGTAGTAACCTGTGAGGCCCAGGAAAGCTCGGACCTCAGGCTGGGTCTTGGGGGGTTCCTAGGCCATGATTGCCTGGAGGGGCTGCACTGTCCACCTACCCACCAAGTGGCCTAGGTACACAACCGACACTTGCCCAATCGGACATTTGCTGGCCTTGATTGTCAAGCCAGCCTGTTTCAGGGCTTGGAGAACAGCTTGCAAGTTACGCAAATGGTCCTCCCAACTGCTGCTGAAGACTGCAATGTCATCCAGGTAAGCAGCGGAGAAAGCCTCCATTCCGGAGAGGACCTGGTTCACCAGCCGCTGAAAAGTGGCAGGGGCGTTCTTGAGCCCAAAGGGCATCACGCAGAACTGGAAGTGTCCCTCAGGCGTGGAGAAAGCTGACCTTTCTTTTGCTCCATCTGTAAGGGAAATCTGCCAGTACCCTGAAGTAAGGTCAAAGGTACTCAGATATTGGGCAGCTCCCAGCCGGTCAATCAATTCATCCGCCCTAGGGATCGGATGCGCATCAGTCTTGGTCACTGAGTTCAGTCCCCGGTAATCCACACAGAACCTCAGTTCTGGAGTGGTGCCCGGTGGGGCAGCTTTTGGTACTAGAACCACCGGACTGGACCAGGGGCTACTGGAAGGTTCAATAACTCCTAGCTCCAGCATCTTGGTAACCTCACCGTGGATGCTGGCCTTCACCTTGTCTGACAGCCGTTAGGTCTTGGACTTCACTGGTGGGCTGTCTCCTGTCTCCACATCATGGGTACACAGGTGGGTCCTTACCGGGACAAGGGAAAACAACGAAGAGTACTGCTCCAATATCAGGCGGCAGTCCTCCCGCTGCTCAGGAGTTAGGGATGGGGAGAGAATCACTCCCTCCACCGACCCATCCTTTTCCTGAGACGAAAAAAGGTCAGGGAGAGGCTCGCTTTCCGCTTCCTCTCCCCCATCAGTCACCATCATCAAGATGACCTCGGGCCTCTCATGGTGGGGTTTGAGGCGATTAGCATGTAGCACCCGCAGGGGCTGGCGAGGGGTCTTAAGATCCACCAGGTAGGTGGCCTTACCCTTTTTCTCTAACACCTCAAAGGGGCCTGTCCAGCGATCCTGGAGAGCACTTAGCTCTCCAGGCTCCATCACCCACACTTTCTGGCCAGGCTCCAACTCCACCGGGTGAGCATTGTGGTCATACCACTCTTTCATTACTGCTTGACTGGCTTCCAAGTTGTCAGAAGCTTGCTTCCCCAACTTTGCCATTTGGCTCCGGAAGGCCAGCATATAGCTCACCAAATCCTAGGGAGGCTTTCTGGGAGACTTTTCCCATCCAACCTTCACCAGGCTGAGAGGTCCACGTACAGGGTGCCCGTACAGTAGCTCAAAGGGGCTGAAGCCCACTCCCTTCTGCGGCACTTCCCCGTAAGAGAATAGCAAACAGGGTAGGAGGACGTCCCATTTCCTCCGCAGGCTTTCAGGCAGACTTCTTATCATGCCTTTTAATGTCTTGTTGAACCTCTCTACCAGTCCATTGGACTGGGGGTGGTATGGAGTGGTGAACCGGTAGGTCACTCCACACTCCTTCCACATTGCCCGCATATATGCTGACATGAAGTTGGTTCCCCTGTCGGACACAACTTCTTTGGGGAAACCACTTGGGTAAAGATCCCCATTAGGGCCCTAGCCACAACAGGTGCAGTGACAGTCCTCAGAGGAATTGCCTCTGGGTACTGCGTGGCGTGATCCACCAGAACCAGGATAAACCTGTGACCAGCTGTAGTTGGTGGATCCAATGGCCCCACAATGTCGATGCCCACCCTTTCAAAGGGGGTGCTAACGACAGGTAGTGGTTCCGGGGGAGCTTTCAGCTTCACCCCTGTCTTCCCACTGGCTTGACAGGATACACACGTCCGACAGTAAGTGTCAGATGCCACTTTCATCTGAGGCCAGTAAAAGTGGGGGACAAGCCGGGCAAAGGTCTTGTCCTGACCTAAGTGTCCTTCCAAGGGAATCTCATGAGCCAATTCGAGAAGAAAGGCTCGGTATCGTTGAGGGACTACCAAGGACCGTGATGAACCGGGCAAAGGTACCTTGGGTTCACTGTAGAGGAGTCCGTCCTCCCAGTAAATATGGTAGTGCCCTGCAACGTTCCCTGCTGCCTGGGCTTCGGCCTGACGCCTCAGTCCCTCAAGGGTAGGGCACTCCTTCTGACCCTTACAGAACTCCTCCCTGGTAGGCCCTCTCTCCACATGCCACTCGGCAGGGATAGGTAAGTCCTCCAGGGAGACTACTTCCCCCTCCACGGACTCCTGGCCCACCACTGCAGGTGGCCGATCTGTCTCATGGGCGTGGAAGCCGAAGCAGGCTTCTCCTGTCTTCGGGTCTGTCCCTTTTTGGCAGCGGGCTGGGCCATTGTTCCAGGCTCCAGCCCAGGCGAACTCCCTCTCTGGGCAGTCGCAGACCTTGTGCTTGCACAGGCCCAGTCAGGTGTACCCAGCATCTCCGAATGAGTCCAGTATTCCACCTCCCTCCAAGCATTGTGTTCCATGTCATTTCCCAGCAGACAATCGACTGGCACGGCAGGGCTTACGGCAACTCGAAGTGAACCTGCAACCCCTTCCCACTCAAAGGGAACCTCGGCCACAGGGTAGTAGCCCAATCTGCCGTAAGCCATCGCGGCAGGGTGGAGTACATGGGGAATCTCCTGCTCTGGAGACACCAGTTGACTCCTTACCATTGTCATACTGGCTCCTGTGTCTCTCAGAGCCTCCCCTCTTTGGCCATTGACGGTGATCCATTGCCCATACTTGGTAGTATTTGAGGGCACCTGAATCTTAGGAACCATCTCCCGATCTCCCAGGGACACTAAGGTGACACCTGCCCACTCACCCCCCTTATCTAAGGGCAACTCCTCCCCGAGCGCTACACTAGCTACTCCCGGGGCTTTTCCTCCGGTGGGAGGGGGTGGTCTCTTTGGCCACTTGACATCTCCCTTATAATGTCCACCACCACACTCAAAGCAGTGGACAACCCTTGGCTGCTGACTTTGGCCAGGATGAGGGTTTCTGGGCGGGTTAGCCTTAGGGGTGAATCCTGTTCCCTTTCCCTGGAAACTGTTTTGGGGACCTTTTGAGAACTCATGCTTTTTATCTCCCCCCTCCTTCTGGGGGGCGCCCTGTCCGGCCCTTTGGGAATCCCCTCCAGTCCCCTTTGAGGACACCCGGCTACTTGCCCAGATGTCCGCCTCCTCTGCAAGCTTCCGGGGGTTGGTCAGCTTGCTGTCCACCAGGTGTTGACGCAGCTCGGGAAAACATTTCTCGAGTAGATGCTCTTTGAGAATAAGGTCATATAATCCCTCATAGTCCTTCACCTCGCTGCCTTGTATCCAACCCTCTAGTGCCTTCCTTGCATAGTCCAGGAAATCCACCCAATTTTGCGTGCCTAATTTGTGACTTCCCCTGAACTTTTGCCGGTACTTCTCTGGGGTCAGCCCAAACTTCTTAATTAGCGCTACTTTCATGATGGGGTAGTGGGTCTGCTCTTCCTGTTCCGGGGCCAACAGTGTGTCCTGTCCAGTAGGAGGCATGTATTTGTATAAACCACTTCCGCAGTGTTTTTCCTGGATCCCATGGGTTCTTAAGGAGACCTCATAGGCAGCCAGCCACTTGGCAATGTCATCCCCTGGGCTGTAGCTGGCAACTATATCTTTCGGTAGGTAGGGTCTGGATTCCCTGGTCAGCTCTTTTTATTTCGCTGCCACCATTTGGAGAATTGGAGGGTCCTAACTATAGGGCCTTGAGTTCTAGCTCCCTAAGTTTCAACTCATGAGCCATCCTTTGTTCCTCCCTCTCCATTTCCAACCTGGCTAACTCCCATTTTAGCTGTCTTTTTTTCCCTCCTGTCCACTAGTTCAGCTTCGGTTAAGCTTCTTCCGGAGACACTGCTGCCACCCCTTGAGAAGGTCCTGGGTCCTGGGAGTAGGTTTTCCATCTCCGGATAGAACAATCCCTCTACCCCTATGACTGTGTCCCGGTCCGTCGCCTCTTCCTCCTCCTTTCCCTCTCCATGTGCTGCCACCCAAGCCCTCAAACTGGTCTGGAGTTCCCCCTTCTTGGCACCACGCTTAAAAAACAATCCCATCTTCTGGCAAAAGTCTCTAAGCTGGGCTGCAGAATAGGTTTCCAGTTCCTCCAGAGCAAATTCCATTTTGCTGATGAGAGATATCGGGACAATCACTTGGGAAGAATTGGTTCAAAAGGGGCAATTCGAAACTACCTCCACCCACCACCAGGAGTAAATTTGGAAAAAGCAAAAGAAGTAATTGGGAAGTCCGCCAGGTGTAGGCCCGTGGAGTACACTTTGTTACTGCAGAGTAGACGCAAACAGTTCTCATCCCACCGCTAGACACCAAATATGTTGGACCTGAGATCTCCCAAGTCACATAGGGTAGCTTGGCACTAAGAGGGAAGGCCTAAGTCAAAGGTACATATGCAAAGTTTGCGTCACACCCTTCAGTAACATAACGTCCACCCACTCAAAAATAAGGACACTACACCAAGGTTAGAAAAATACGGCTTGCTTTATAAAAATTCTCTGCTTCCTCTTTGTTACTATAGGCTTTAGCTTCAGTACATAAAATAATGTCACATGTAATTAGCAGAAGGATTGTTTCATCACAAACATTTCTGACATTTTTCCCCCTTCACTCTGAAAAGAGAATTCCTTATCAACTCCTGCACCTTAGTCAAACAAAATATGCTACCTAGATTTAGATTTCCACAAGCATAAACATTCCTTTCAGTCAGGTCAGCCTGTTCATTTACCAAGTGATCTAACTACGATAATGAACCTGGGGTTACAGGCATCAATTCTCCTAGTAGCAAAGTATTTTCAAGGATTATTAGAATGGAGCTCTGAAATCCCACAAGCAGATTATTCTCTTATTCACCTCCAGCCCTTTTAGATCATAAGGTCCAGCGTGAAGCGCAAACTTTCACAGTCCCAATCTGTTACACCAGTTACTCGGCCTTTCAGTGAAAACCCCCACTAGTAGGTACGATAAGTTATTTATGGTGTCCCAAACTTGTGGCGTCAGGAGTATTTAATTGCCAACACAGTCCAAAGAGGAGTTGCCCCAAGACCTGTTGTTGACTGACTGGCCCCCTTTTCCGTCTATTGTTAACCTGTGCCCGGCAGTCTTTGAAGACCGGTTCGGTGGCTCTCCCCTCCCTCCGTTCAACACCGAAGCCCTCTCAGGATTTGGGGCTCCGCTTCCCCTCTCACGGTCTTACCGCGTTGATGAGGGACTCGTCCGTTCTCCACTCACACTCCTGCTGGAGCCTCGATACACTGAGATCCCGGCTCTGGTATGATTCCGACCCCGCGCTGCAAGATGCAAAGCAGCTTGCGGGGCCAGAGCTCTGCCGCGACTTCCTCGACGTTCCTCTCAGCTCTAATTCCCGCCCTCCTCTCGTCCGTCAGAGGGGGAGGGAACTGCGCCGGCCGGCCTGCTTCAGGTTCTCGTCACCCTTCTTCCGGGAGCTCGCTCGCCTGCGCCCACTGTTCTCCGTAACGCTGGCCACTCGCTCACTGCCCCGCTCACCCCAGATAAGTCCGTCCAGCTAACTTCTCACCACAGGGGGCCCAGGAAATCAGTGGCAGTAGTTCGATGACGGCGTGGTCACCCGCCAAACACTACCGGGTAGGTTTTAATTTCATTCGGCCAATACTTCTCTCATGGAAGGGGCGAGGAAGGGTTTAACCCCACAACCTTTAAGTCGACAGTTCAGGCGGGGACACCCCAGAGGAGGAGAGAGCGAAGGCGGAACAATCCCCTATTTATTCAGGAACTGTTCCAACGGACTTCCCTAGCCAATTTACTACGTTCTCATAAAGGAAGGTTGATGGCTTCAGAAGTCTATAAATAAAGTAGAGCTGCCAGGGCTCAGTCAGTAGGCAGAGGGCTACAGCGACAAGGTAGGGCAGCAGAACAAAAGGTCAGACTATCTCCTAACAGTGCGCTTGCCTCCCCACTCTAACGCTTCACTCCTCGCTAGGCTCTCCCTGGCTCTCTGGTCACTCCTCACCAACAGCTAAAATGGCCGCCCTAGTTCTGGCCTTATATAGGCTGGCTCTGGCTATCAGAACCCTCCAGAAGGTTCTAGTACCTTCTTAGTGTAATCCAATGGTCCCTTCTCTTGAAGTGTCAGTTATGGCAGTTGCTGACCACCATTTTGCGTGACCCATACTTTCTAGTCAGAAAAGGCACCTAGGCCTCAGGAAAAAGGACTATGAGGGCAAAGAGCATCTAACCCCCAGGTCAATATCTCAAAAATCCAGTGGACACAAAAATTAAAAGTATTTGAGGGGCAAAAAGGGGACAAAATAAATAATTAGGAGGGACTACCCAAAGGGCCGACAGGTCTAACAGGCACTAATATAACAGGACAGATATCACCTGATTAGTATGAAGTCAGTTCTAGCTGTCATCTGGGTTCCTCTCTCGTCTGTGCCTTGGCTCATCTCAGATTCTCCCCTGCACTCTTGGGCACACATCTGCGCTGATCACTCTGCACTGGATTCCTCTCCCCCACGAACTGTCTTCACCTTCCAACTTCAGTCTAATGATATAGTTTCTGCCGCTCTGATAACCGTTCGCTCCACTAGCTTCTTCACTCTGTCTGATTGTTCCAGCTCCAATGTCCAACTCACTCCAGCTGCTCCCACAGACTAATCCACGATATAACTTCAGTCTCTTCCAAAGGGCATCACTCCAAATTCCAGCTGTTAACTGCATGCTCCAACTGATCACAACTCCTTCTGATAAGTAACTGCTTCCGACTGCTTTCTTCAGCTCCAAAAATCATCTGATTACAACTGCTTCTGACTACTCCAAAAACCAACTGAACTGAACTATTCCAAAAACGGACTGACTACTCCGCCTCTTCTGCACTTCGCTAATATGGAATGCTCTCTCCTAGTGGAAAGTTCCAGCCAGTAGCCTCCTCTCACCAAATCCATGCACCAGGCTCCCTGCTCCAGACGCCCCCACAGTGATCAACTGCTTGTTTCGTCTAGAGACTTGAGCCCAGGGACATTTCCTGATAAGATTCAGCTCCGGCCGGTTCTCTCTAGTTTGCAAAGAGCGAACAACACCTCATAACTAAAACATCACCTTTACCCTGCAAGCTCCTCAGTCAGCAGAGGCAGAAAGCAAAATGGAGTCTCTCTGGTTCTGGGCCTTTTAGGCCTGAAAAGGATGAAATAGACACTTAGCTCTATACACAAACCCTACCAATAGGTAATATAAAGTCAGAACTACAGGATCTACCCCCTACTATAGGTAGAATGATGAAAGGACACATAATTATGTCAAAGCCAATAGGCAATAGATGGATTAGAGTCAGAAAAAAGGGATCTATCATCATATAAAGCGGCTATCCTCTAGTTTATGCTTCCAGGTCTGGAAAAAGGCCTGAAAAGGACCAAAACAAGCTAAGAATGGGGATCTAGGATGGTAGCAAGCTTAAATTCACCATCACTCAGAAATAGAGCTAAAAACCCTGTCAGGACACTCACTCTCTCACTGACTCACTCTCTCACTGACTCACTCTCTCACTGACTCACTCTCTCACTGACTGACTCTCTCACTCTCACTGACTGACTCTCTCACTCTCACTGACTGACTGACTCTCTCTCTTTCACTGACTGACTCTCTCTCTTTCACTGACTGACTCTCTCACTTACTGACTGACTCTCTCACTTACTGACTGACTCTCTCACTCACTAACTGACTCTCACTCACTCACTGACTGACTGAATCTCACTCTCTCTCTCCCTGACTGGCTTTCTCACTCTCACTGACTTACTCTCACTCTCACTGACTTACTCTCACTCTCACTGACTTACTTCTCACTCTCACTGACTTACTCTCACTGACTGACTGACTCTCACTCTCAATTACTCTTACTGACTGACTCTCACTCTCAATTACTCTCACTGGCTGACTCTCTCATTGACTGATTCTCACTCTCACTGACTCTCTCATTGACTGATTCTCACTCTCACTGACCGACTCACTCCCACTGACTGACCACTTTCTCTCAGTGACTGACTCTCACTCTCTCAGTGACTGACTCTCACTCTCTCAGTGACTGACTCTCACTCTCTCACTGACTGACTCTCTCACTCTCAATTACTCTCACTGGCTGACTCTCTGATTGACTGACTCACTCTCTCACTGACTGACTCACTCTCACTGACTGACTGACTCACTCTCACTGACTGACTGACTCACTCTCACTGACTGACTGACTCACTCTCACTGACTGACTGACTGACTCTCACTGACTGACTCTCACTCTCACTGACTGACTCTCACTCTCACTGACTGACTCTCACTGACTGACAGATACAAGTTGCCAGCATTGAAAGGACAAAAAAAACTCGACATTATTTATTGTTAATACTTTTTTAATATGGTTGTTCAATTGTACATAATGCTTTCTTGGTCATATCTAAGGTAACAAAAATGCTTCAGACACTTCTTTATTTAAACGTTTCAGCATGCTGAAGACTTCCGTATAGCACAGCTTAAAGACATAGGCAAAGTCAATATCTCTAGCTAAACACTTATAAGTTCCCAAAGGCAATACCTATTGGCTATGCCAATGCTTGTTATGAATTGGTGTTGGATTTATTGAGTATCATGTATTTCTTCTTATATTGGGTTGTTGCTGTTTAAATGATTAACACTTGTTCCTTTATGTAAGCCTCCGTGCTGAGAGCCACAGCTAGCTAGGGTTCAGCTAAGGGTTTTGCAAACAAAATCTACTGGTCCTAAAGGGGTTAGTAAGTGTTACACAGTGAGGTCTCACAACCATAGCTTATAATGCACACCATTTCCTCACAACCCATGTCGGAATAAGATATATTAACCCCTTGCCGAAGGCGCGCCAAAGGCAAGCCAGTCTGCGCCCGTCCGCGGCCGACAGGGGCCAGGGGCCACCCCCCTTGAATCCCCTCCCAGGACTCAATATAGCATAAATACACTCCTCAAACTGAAACCTCCCAAGGAAGCCTGCTGCCATCACCGCCATCACCCCTTCGACCTCCCTAGCTCATGCCAACACTGTGACACTAGCCTCAATTTTTCCCGATATAGACCGGAACAGCAAAGCTTCACCCTACTCCTCCTTAACTGCATATCCCTGCCTAAGCATAGCGCAGAAATCTTCCTGCTAATTGACGAGCGAAACCCCAACGCTGTTTTACTAACTGAGTCCTGGCTAACACCTGATTGTGACCCAGACGTAATCCAAGCACTCCCCCCTGGCTACCAGATCGCTCGCAGGGACCGCACTTGGCGGAAAGGAGGAGGTATTGCAATTATACACAAGTCCGCATATCAGTGTTACTGTATAGCGGATCCTATCCCAGACTGCGAAAGCATGTCTTTCTGCCTTAAATTCACCCCAAATGACAGCCTAACTGGGATAATTCTGTATCGCCCTCCAGGCCCCCTGAACCACTTTCACTCCTCACTACCTTCGCAAGCAGCTGATCTTGCCATATCCCCTTCCAACTTCACGGTACTTGGCGATTTCAACATGCACTTTGATGACTGCTCTGACAACACTACTAACAAGCTAGACTCCAGTCTACTAGCCTCCATTCAACTGGATCAATTAATTAAAACCCCCACTCATAATAAAGGTCATCTGATTGACCCTGTGTTCAGCAACTGTCCCAACCTTTCGGTTGGCTCCATCACACACCTCCCCTGGACTGACCACTTCCTCATTCCCCTCACCTGGTCCACCCACAAAACTACCTTAAGTACCACCATCCCACGGAAAAGGAGAAACTGGTCAAAACTCCCCCTAGAGCAGTGGGAGAACCTACTTACTGCAACTAAACCCTTGCTTTCCCAGGACCCCTTACTAGATAGTGGGATATTCAACAAGTGGATCGAGGACTCTCTAGACTCTACTCTCCCCATCAGGAAAACAGTATTAAAAAGAGCACGAGAAACTGCCCCGTGGTACTCAGAAGAGCTCAGGGAACTAAAACGTCAGTGCAGAAGGTGGGAAAGAAAATGGCGCCTTCATTACACCATCACTGACCAAACCAGATACAGGGAAGCGATAAGGTCGTACAAACTTGGGATTACCACAGCCCAATCCACCTACTACAGAGGAAAAATTATGTCCGCCAGATCCAAACCTAAAGAAATGTATCAAATTGTCAAAAGCCTTTCCAAAATCTCCTCCCCGGCAGTTCCAGCAGATAATCCCACAGCTCGCTGCAACGATCTAGCCGACTTTTTTTTCCAAAAAGTCAATAAAATATACTCCTCCTTCACGACCTCAGCTCCCCAACCAAGTGTCAGTGAGCCCGAGTTCCCAACAGATACAATTCTCCCCTGCCGAGTAACTTTGACTAACTTCCCACCATTAGATCTAGAATCACTTCAACCTCTCGCACAACAAATAAAATCAGGTTCCCCCTCCGACCCAGCACCACCCCCTACGATGACCTTGCCAGCCAAGCCATCTTCCCTACCCTTACAGAGCTACTGAACAGCTCACTACAAAAAGGAGTTGTACCTCCCATCTGGAAACAGGCGATGGTGAAAGCGCTAGTGAAAAAGCCTAATCTCGATTTGAACGATCCCAACAACTATCGTCCCATCTCCTTGTTACCCCGGGCAAGTAAAATACTAGAGAAACATGTAAAACTCCATCAAACAGAACACCTGGAAGAAAACTTTTTACTGGATACCACCCAAACAGGATTCCGCCCAAAACACGGCACCGAAACGGCCCTTCTAGCCGTGGTGGAAGAATCCAGGAGGATCTTGGATCGAGGGGGATCAGTGGCAGTGGTCCTCCTCGATCTTAGCGCCGCGTTTGACACGGTATGCCACAAAACTCTGGTGCGACGACTGTACGATCTGGGAGTCTTCGTAGATGCCCTTACCTGGCTGAGATCCTTTTTGAGCGGAAGGACTTTCCAGGTCTTTGATGGCGACTCCTGTTCCACCAGTAAACCTCTGAGCTGTGGGGTGCCTCAGGGCTCCTCCTTAAGCCCCACGCTGTTCAACGTGTACATGAGACCGCTGGCTGGGGTCGTCCGTCAATATGGCATTAAGATCATATCATATGCGGACGACACCCAGCTCGTGGTCTCCTTGGCACAAAAGAACAGCGGGCACCCACAGGTCAACTTGGCTGCCTGCATGGAGGAGGTAGGAAGATGGATGACAGCATCCTCCTTAAAACTGAACAGTGACAAAACCGAGATTATGCTTCTCGGTCCCCCCTCCCCCACCACCATTAATCAGTTATGGCCCCCCAGTCTGGGTACACCCCCATCCCCGAAGGAGGACATCAAGAGCCTAGGAGTCTGGCTGGATAAAACCCTTACTCTTAACACTCAAGCAACAAAAACATCAGCAACCTGCTTTGGGCTAATCCGGCTGCTAAGAAAAATTCTCCCAATCTTACCCCTTGAAGCCAGACAAATTGTCATTCAAGGCCTCATTCAGTCTCGGCTTGACTTTAACAACGTCCTCTACTAGGGTGCTCCAGAATACGTACTGGAAAAGCTCCAACGGACCCAGAATTGCGCGGCCCGCACCCTACTCCAGATACCCCGCAGAGAATCAGCCAAAGCAGGGATCCGATCTCTCCACTGACTCCCTGTCAGGGACAGAATAAAATTTAAGGCCCTCTGTATTTCCCATAAGGCCTTTAATAGAGCCAGCCACGAAATCAACCACTCTCTTCTTACCCCCTACTGCCCCGGTAAACAACTTCGATCAGCGTATGCCTGTCTTGCCGCAATTCCTCGAATCAAAAGGCCCAGGGCTGGAGGCAGGTCCTTCGAGCTCAATGCCGCCAAGCTCTGGAACTCCCTTCCCTTCTCCCTAAGATTCAACCAGAGCCTCTCTGCCTTCCGTAAAGAACTAAAAGCCTTCCTCTTCAGAAACTAACTCACCCCCAGCCCCTCAGAGTACTATGCCCTCTACTCAGCGCTTGGACGCCCTTGGGCAGCAGCCGCACTCTACAAACCCCCTTTTCATTTCATTTCATTTCATTCATTTCATTGCTTGCGTGCGACGGCCGGTAGCTGTCCCAAGTCACACTGCTCATATGCATAGGACAGCTCCCGGCTGTCCACGGACGTGGCACAGGAAATTCCTCTGGTAGGGGCACCAGAAGGGATTTTCTTTGTCAAAACTCCCTCTGAGCTGGGGAAGAGCTTCCTTAGCTTCAGAGGGTGTTCTGATAATTTGTCCGAAATGACGATCAGCACTCGTGTCGCGCTGATGTCATTTCAGAGAAACCCAAACTGAAACTCTGTTTCAGTTTCACTCCCTCTGTGCTCAAGAGGTATCTCAGCCCCCTGAGCACTGAGGCAAACGGGAGAGGTATCATTGGAAAGGGTAGAATCTCCCCTTTCCAATGGTAGCCCTGCCTTGTGGATCGTTGTGTGGGGTTTGCCTCCGGAGGGCGACCCCAAGCATGGATCCATCACTAGAAACCAGGTAGGGGGGAACGGCCCCTTGGACAAGGGCCTTTGTTCCCTCCAACATCATTTAGGCATATTCAGGCTCTCTTACCCCAACCCTCCCCCCGCTCCCCCATCCCTCCCAGGCAGAAAGCATACTAGACAGCAGGGATTATTGTTTTTATTGTATTTCGGGATGGGGCTTCCCTAAATGGGCATGCCAATGCCTCCTCAAACAACCTCCAGAGGCTCTTGCACCCCCGATCTGCCACCAGGGGGAGCAGAAAGCCCAGTAGACGCCAGGGATTTATTTAGTTATTGTTTTATAAAAGAGGGGTGGGGGCTGCCCACAAAGGGCAAGATCAGACCCTACCCAAATATTTTTGGAAGTAGTCTTTCTGCCCCTCCTGGGGGGCTGATGGGGGGGGGGGGGGGGGTAGTAGCCCCTCATTAGCCCCCCCCCCCCCCTTCCCGGGGTGGGGCAGGAAGCACACTAGATACCAGGTATTTTGTTTTAAATCGGTTCCATGGTATGTTTATTGCCATATCAGGGAGAAGCCCCATAGGCAAGGGTCGCACACCCTTTTTTTTGGGCACACATTTTGTCTGCTTCAGTGATATTTTTTTTCTCATCTGCCACCAAGTGGGTACAGAAACCACTAGAAACGGGAAGGGGGCTGCTGGAGAGAGAGATTGTTTGTTTGTTATTGGAAGTAATAACAATAGGTGCCAGCCACTCAGACCTTTCTACGGGTTCAATTACACCTCGTTCCTCTAATTTTTTTCAGTTCTTCTTTTTAAGGTCCCTGCATGAGTAAGGGTATATATAAATATAAATATATATATATATATATATATATATATATATATATATATATATATATATATATATATATATATATATATATATATATATATATATATATATATATATATATATATATTTGGAACAGCATCAGATTTGAATTTGATTTTGTGTAAATAGTTTTTTATCATACCAATTTTGTCTACAAAAACTCCAGGGAAATATTTACACACCTTCCCCTACTGAAGTTCTATCCACTAGCAGAAATTGTTCCTCATTATTTGGATCTAATTTAATTCTGAGATCTCTTTGATGCTTTCAACATAATAAATTACACATTTTCCCAGTAATGTATATACCTTACCAATAGTGTGTCTGTCTTTAAAAAAAAATCTCAGTTTTACCATACCCTTCAATGGAATGGGATTTTGTTATAACCACCCAGATGTATAGCTGGTATCTCTAGAACATACTCCTCGTGTTTAAAAAATGTAATTAAATGTACTATTGTCAATCAAGGTGTATGGTGAACAAGAGTCAGCATATTATTGATAGACTTTCCGTCTAATTGTATTTCACACGAGGGATACTGAACTTTGTCATCCTCCTCTTGACTGTATACTTCATTACATTTCCTTCTTTATACTCCGAGTCAACCTCATTTTGGAAAATATGTACCCCTTTTCCTGTATTCTTGATTTACAGATTTTTGCAAAGTGTCCTGTTCTGTTGCATTTACTGCAGGTTACACTTCTGGCCGGGCATTTGAGGTGATTAGCAAAAGGATTCGGATTACCACACCTATAACATCTCACATTATCATTTTCAATTTTGGTCTTTATAATCTGTTTTCCATCTTCTAACACTTGCTCAGAATTACTTGTGACACTTACCTCTTTTTCACCCCTACTGTTATCGCTTTTAATTTTCATTTTTTACACACAAAAAGCAGTATGTTTAATACTTTTGGCTATTTGAATTTCACCTGTAAGTCTGGATTATGATTTAGAAGTATTTCTTGGACCTTGTGGACATTAATGCAACGGACCATCTGGTGTTTAAGGGCCCCCAAATTCTGTAACAATATATGTTGTTTCCTTATTAAAGAAAACTGTTCTCCCCCTATGGCAATTAAATAGAAGTGCAACATTTTTACCTATCTATCCCAGGGAATATCTGGTTCTCCTTCCGCATTCAAAAATGGAGTAGGTTGGCTCATATATGCGCTACAGCTGTAATGAAAAGAGTGAAAAAGGAAGTAAAAGTAAATTCAAATAAAATAATACCAAACAATTAGTTTGTGATATAGGAAATTGTAAAATCTATGTGCTACAACTAAATTCAGGGAATTAAATTTGGTAGAAAATGTTCCAGTTCATCTTTATTAATTTTATTTTGAATATCCTCTTAACAATGCTGAAATAAATATAGGCGTGTGACTTTAAGAGGCAATGTCCCCTGCACAGCGTTGTAAATAGTCGCTAAATGAAACGAGGAACTAAGTAAATATCGGAGAACTCCAATGAAGCGAAGATATTTATTATGTAGAAAGATGTTCCCAATCCAGCCAGAGCTTCCTTGGAGCTCACACAGGTTTCTCAGCTGACTGAAAACATGAGCTTTTCAACAAGCTCTCCCAAGAGTTCAGGAGTTCCATGGGCCATCACACAATTCGAACATGGTAGGGGTTAGCTGGGAACATACCAATCATAATTTAATAACACCAAAACAATATGGAAGGATACATAGACCAAAGTAATAAATACAAAGTGAGATTATAACAGTTAAAGTTTGAATAACGTTCAATTACTTAAAATGTGATACTAAACAGACACTGTTTTACAACTTTTCAGGCATGTTATTGTTGTTTATTGCCATTGTAAGGTGCTCCCAGCTTGATGATGGGAATGATTCAAACATATTAACTTTGAAACTAAACTACACTGAAAATGTTTTTTAAAGAAAAGTAGCCGGTTTATTTTCTGTTCTGTACAATATATTTGTTGCATCTTTGAGGTGGATACATTTGACTGAATAGAATTAGACTAGCCTTTGTTTTATGGTGGACTAATGTAGTGTTTTCAGTAGCTTATGCTACCTGGCTTTATGCTTCTGGTCTTTATTTTCCCGCCAGCATTGTAGTAGGCAAGATTCTCCAAACACCTCTTGATGCTCTGTGATATTTCAGTACATGATTTGTCAGCATTAGGAGAATATGTTCACTGGTAAAGAATTTCAGCAAATGTATTGCAATATCCTTCCTTTTTAAAGGCATTATACAGGCAACCTAATTGAAAGAAAAACTATAAAAGTAAGGAGTAAAAATAAAATGCTTAATGGATTTGGTATGACTGCACACTTGGGATGTCGTGGTTTGCAATTGAATGTTGTGGAAAGCCTGTTCTAAATCATTCTTACCAAGCTGGTGTTTCTTTTCTCTCATTGTATCCTTTCCGCTCCTAGCGGTTCCTCCGTTGCCTCCACAGTCTCTGTCGTCATCCCTCTCTTTGTTGGCCAACAACCTAACCGCACCCTTAGGAGATTTGGCTCATAGTGCATCACCACGCAAGAAACCACGCAAACAGCAGCATATTATTTCCACAGAGGAGGGTGACATGATGGAGGCCACTAGCACGGATGAGGAAAAGTCCAGCATTACAAAAAACATGATGAAGGTAGAGAAGAGATGCTCTCCACCCAAGGAGTACATAGGTAAATACAGAAGAATATCCCACCACTTCCAACAGTTATGTATGAAAAATATGTATTGATTGAATTGTATTAATCTTAACTATTGTCTGTTAACACATTTAATCAGATCTGATTTTGCAAGCTTTTGTTTATAGCTGCAGCTTGCTTCCATTCAATTTAATGGTAGTCTACTGAAAAACATGAATGTAGTCTGTCAGCAAATAGAATTATTTATGAATTTATAAATATTTCTACATTTGGTTGTATGTGATTAATTTAAAATCGGAGTCTAGCAAACGTTTACATATTTGGTGAGAGAAATGTGTGTGTATATATATATAACTGTATTGAGAGGTTTAAACAACAACAAAGATTATTTTTATTGATTCCTTGTCTTTCTTTTTTATTCTATCGTTGAGCCAGTTAAAACAGCAATACAGCCAACACGTGTTTTGCGCTCCCTAGCTCTTCTTCAAGGGTGTTAATCATATAAAATAATCAATCAGTATTTTAAAAAAAAAACCTGTAAGTTCAAAGATTACATTGGGCGTGACCGCATGGGTTTTCTGGCTTTACGGAGTAACAAGCCTATGTAAGAATTCTAGCTCCTTTATAATGGAGCCGAGGTTTTGGAAGTAATACGCCAACTAGGGGTTATCAACAGTCTATCACAATTTAAACTTTTTTCCACTTTTTTTCCCTCGACCCTGGAAAAACCTCTACGCTTGTCAGGAGTAAATGTCCAACCTTTCTCTATATGGGAAAATATTGGAGACCAGCTGATAAAAACCCATAAACCATGCAAGTTGGTAGGTTGCACAGACTTAAAACAACATTCCTACCATGGGAAACTATTGCTTACTTCTTCCTCCAGCCCCAGTATATAGATCTGTGGAAATGTGGCAAAACAAGTGAACTGCTAGTATTTAAACTTTACTGTGGTATGAACTCTGGCATAATCAGAGAGGCAATTATCAGAGCTCTTATATAATGAGATTGCTACCGTAATTTGTCGCCACACTACATGGCACCAAAGGCACAAGTGGATTTTGTTACAGAACAAGTAGTTTTATGAAGCAGCCTGTCCCAAGGACAAGTAGATATTTTATTAGATTCCACACCCCTGTGTACTTGATCAGAAGATGTGTAAATGTTTTGGATCATGCCTATGTGGAGAAAGATCCATGTGAATTTGGTTGGGAATATATTGATGGGATGCTAAAACCTATGAAATTTCTAAAGCCTCTACCCACAGAACGTACACATATACGTGCTTGCAAAACCTGTTATGACAAAAAGATTTCAGTCGATATGCTCTTCTCAAATATTCAACATTCTGCAAATGTACCATGAGCGATTGCCGAAAATGTGTTTAAAACAGGGGTGATGAACATATTTTTTTTTCATATTCATATCATAAAAATGTTTGTATACATGAAAGGATTAAACACGCTTATTTGTTTGTTAATTTCTAAATCTGTCTCTCCTTCCTCTGTTTAGCCATCATTATGGAAAATGGTGAAAGGGTTGCTCTACTGAGTTTTCTGTCTCTACAAGACTACTTGATCCCCAAGACCTATGTTTTGACACCAAAATGAACTATATAGTTCTCATGGTACCTGAAATATTACATCATAACTGCAACGCGTTCACCATTTTCAAAAAATGTCTAAATAAACTCAGCCCAGGTCAGCAATGTCTCCCCGAGCTAAATTACTTCTCTAATGATTCAAAAACACAAATCCAAAATGAAAATCTCTGGACAGCAATTTTTTTACAGAGGTATATCAGGGGACTTTTACAGGGATTACATAATTATACAACATGGCGAGGGTAATAGTGTGAGGAAGCTGCTGGCGTGGCTGTTACGGGAGAGTGCACCGCACAGCCCTATAGCACTGATCACATGCCCCGACAGTGTTGATGTCACATCCCAGGCTTCCATGAATGTGGCCTTCTGTTAATATCGCACTACATTGTACATTTAAGTTCTTGCTCAGTCTGCTGACCATTTGCTGACATACTGCTATCCTGCATAAGTCCGCTGCAAGGCAACAAATTGGACGATCCACTCCAGATAGAGGAGATTAGAGTGGCCGTAGCACAGATGGCACGGTGCAAAACACCTGTTACAGATTGTCTCACAATAGAATTGTATTCTGCAAATAGCTCCCACTTGTGTCCCAAGTGCTTCAAATGTATAATGATGTACATGAGGCGGAACTGTTGCCAGTGTCACTTATGCAAGCTCTGACTGAAGTGGTCCCAAAACCTAGACATGACCCAATGATGTGAAATTTTATAGGCCTCTCTCTTGACTGAAACTAGACTGTAAAATACTGGGGAAGGTCCTCGCGGATAGGTTGCTGACGAAGATGAGGCTTCTGGTCCACTCAGACCAAAATGGATTAATCCCTGCTAGGAGTGAGTTTCTTAACATAAAGTGTCTGCTTAGTCTTGTGAGAGATGCTGCCATTGATTCAGGTTTTCTGGCAGTGTCCCTTGATGTAGAAAAGGCAATTTGTATGTGTTACAGAGGAATATCTGAAAAAGAAATAACAGTCAAAACGTGGTCATGGATATCAAATAAGTAAAGCTTTATGTTCGAGGCATGTGGGCTGCTGAATTCATATCTGTGCATAGATCGTCGCCTAGTGTTGGGTCGCGATGATCGCACATTGTTCTCCTGGAAGAGTCTTCGAAGTATCACGAGATAGGTGGCTCCTCCCCTGGACTAACAATGCGCATGGGCATAGACTCCATCCTCAGATAGTTTTTTTCCGCCATTGGGTTCGGATGCATATTGGTTCACTCAAGTCGGAATTGATATAAAAGTTTTCTTAAGGCCAAAAGGCCTTTAGTTTTTTGTCAGTATAGTCTTGCTTTGGGTGCCCAGTTCGTTCCAGCACAGTTCCGAGCTGGATTCCAGGAGAGCCGCGTGCTTTTCGACGCTGAAGTCCCGGTCGACGCCAGAGGCCTGATCGACGAACCATCATGGAACGGAGCCCGTTCAAGAGATGTCCCGTGTGCAACTCCAAGTATCCCCACATCGACGTCCACCCGGTGTGCAACAAGTGTCTGTCGCCGGATCACGATGAAGCCAGCTGCATGGCTTGTTCCCGTTTTCGATCCAAGAAGACACTTCTGCATCGATGCGCTGCGCGCAAGGAAGCTCAGCAGACTGCACCGGAGCCTGTGGACATCTTCGATGCCGGGGATGACAAAGGAGCAGACCGGGAGGTTCGAGAGAACCTGTCGAATCCCGCGTCGGAGGTCGACTCCAACTACGACGCGAATGTTGAAATGCTCGAAGCGGAAGAAGTCGTCGACTAGGTAGGGGACGACGACGGGGCCTTTGGGGCCATGGAAGATAGCTCGAGTGAGGAGCTAGGCACACAAACTGACATTGGGGCCGAAACGCTTCATAAGGCTCAGGTCGAGGGATCGCCACTAGGCCTTACCCAAGATCTTCCAATAAGTTCTACGGCCCGCCTTCGGGCTCGGCTTCGTACATATCTAAGGAGCCGCAAACTGGGAAATCGAAACCGAAAGTAAAAACTCCGGTCTCGACGCAAGCAAAAGCACTGGTGACTATATCGATACCGAAAGTGCGTATTGCTTTGGTCGGCTCAAAGTCCTCGGACCTGTCGGCACCGACGAACCAGAAGTGCGTTATCGACCTGAAGAAACCCCTCAAGGGCGTCGAGACAAAGTCTAGCACGCAGAAAGCTAAGGTCCGGGCAGTCGACCCGAACAAATTGGCGCCGAAGACAGTCGACACCGACAAAGGACTCGGTGATCCAAAGGTTCTCGAGCCTCCGCGTCGACAAGACAAGGCCAAGAGCGGAACGACCCACGAGTCCACGCCTGGTGGTGCCTTGAAGGATTCCGTTGAGTCGACGCAGCCGTCCGCCTCATTCTCAAAGCAGGTGGCAGACTCCCTGAAGCGCATCAAGGACAAGGCCTCGAGTGTCAGGCCTAAAGATCCTCCACCTTCAAAGCCTGCCGATAAACCTCAGAAGACATCGATGCCCATCCACTTCACGCAGCCGCCGAAAGTGGTGCCGAAAATGGCCACCGACGTGCCCAAGAAGGTGTCCTCAGTGCCGAAGTCAACAACTGTGGTCCCGGCCATAAAGCATCGACAATCCTCGTTGGAAGAGCAACAGGAACAGTTTATCGATGCCGAGACAGGCAGACTTTCTCTTAATAAGCGGAAAATCGCCTCGGAACAGCCGATGGAGTCCTATAAAATTCCACTGAAGAAGAAAAAGGATTCTACTTAACACCTGTGCTTGTGGAACCTGTATCTCCACGTGGCCATGATGTCTCACCCACTTATTCAGATGTGGACACTGGGGAAGGTGATAATGATGAATACAGCTATCTTGTGGACACTGATCCAGATGATACAAATGAACCCTGGTCCGATGCTGCTGACCCAGGTGATCCTCACTCTACCCCAGACACTCAAGTGTATGCTGTAAAAACGTCGCCTACTGAGGATTCGGCAGCGTTTAATGCCCTCATTGAAAGGGCTGCTAAAAATAATGACGTCCAGCTCCATGCTGACCCCATTGAAGTAGACTTTCTTTTTGACACCTTTTCCACCTCAGAAAGGACTGTCAAGACTCTGCTTATGTTGAAGGGTGTCTTGAAGCATGCTGGGGAAATCTTTAAGGAGCCTACAAGAGCCAGGGTGATAAACCCCAGAATTGAAAAGAAGTACAAACCGGCGCCTGGAGACCCTACTTACATTAAGGGACAGTTGCCATTGGACTCTCTTGTTGTTTCTAATGCCCGGAAGAGGGCTAATTCACAAACGGGTGATGCTCCTTCCCCTGATAAGGAATCTAAGGTGTTTGAGGCATCAGGGAAAAGGGTGGCAGCTCAAGCGGCCAATATCTGGCGCATTTCAAACACTCAGGCACTTCTAGCCAGGTATGACAGGGCCCATTACGACACACTTGAGACCCTGTTACAGCACCTGCCAGAGGAATACAAAGAGGCAGCTGAGATGCTCATCCAAGAAGGGAAGCTCATATCAAATGCTTCTATCAAATGTGCACCGGATGCAGCAGACACCGCAGCCAGAGCTGTTAACACTGTGTCATGCTGAGGCAACATGCCTGGCTCAGATTCTCCGGGTTCAAGCCAGAGATACAGACCACCATTCTAAATCAGACAGTAAACCCTGACCATCTATTTGGACCAGAGGTGGACACCACCTTAGAAAAAATCAAGAAAGAGACTGAGACTGCAAAGTCCATGGGGGCTCTACAGTCGCAGCAGTTCAGGGGTGGTTCTTTTAGTCGCTCAAGCAATAGAGGTGTTTCCAAAGGCCAGCTTTCCAAAACACACAGTACTATAAGGGCGGCACGCAGACCACATACACCAAACAAAGTAGAGGTGGATATCGTGGAAACAGCTCCAAAGGCAGAGGTCGTGGAAACAACAACTCCAGATCCTCCGCCACTAACAAACAGTGACGCCTTGTCACTGCCCCCCGACCACACAACACCTGTCGGGGGGAGACTTCAACAGTTCCTGCCAGTCTGGAAGTCAATCACCACAGACAGGTGGGTCACACAGCTTATCCAGTACGGTTATTGTCTGGAGTTAACATCCACTCCACCCAACATACCCCCAAGACACCGTCCTATGTCCGCTGAGCATTTGCACTTATTGCAGCAGGAGGTACTAGTCATGCTGCAAAAAGGGGCAATCGAGCTCGTGCCTGTGGAAGAAAGAGGCACAGGAGTTTACTCACTGTACTTCTTGATACCAAAAAAGGACGGGTCCCTCAGATCCATACTGGACCTCAGACCCCTCAATCAGTACATTCTGTCGGAGCACTTTCACATGCTAACACTGCAGCAAGTCCTACCGTTGCTCAGTCAGGGGGATTTTCTCGCAACTTTAGATCTCAAGGATGGGTATTTTCATATTCCGCTGCACCCGTCACACAAAAAATACCTCCGGTTCACCATCCAAAACCAACATTACCAGTTCAAGGTTCTACCTTTCGGAGTCACCACGGCACCCAGGGTGTTTCGAAAGTGACTGGCGACGGTGGCGGCACACCTAAGGAGACAGAACATTCACGTCTACCCTTATCTGGACGACTGGCTAATCCAGGCAAAGTCAGCCCAGCAGTGTGCCGCCCACATGTCCCACACCATTCACCTTCTTCACGATCTGGGATTCTCACTGAATTACCCAAAGACCCTCCTGCAACCCGCCCACATACGGCGGTATCTGGGTGCGACAATAAACACTCTGGCAGCCACAGCACAGCCAAATTCATTGAGGGTTAACAGCATTCAAGCGCTGATACAGAAATTCCGACCTCAACACTCGCTTCCAGCACAAGTGTTCATGCAGTTGATAGGCATGATGGCCTCCTGCATCTCCGTAGTCCCGCACGCGAGACTACATATGCGTCTGCTTCAGGAGTGATTAGCACATCAGTGGACTCGGGCTCACGGACAGTTGAAAGACCTAGTGTTGGTAACCGGTCGTGCATACAACTCTCTGCATTGGTGGAATCCACAAAACCTTTGCAAGGGACGACCATTCCAGGAGCCTGTGTCACAGATCATTCTGACGACGGACGCTTCTCTCCAGGGTTGGGGAGCTCATGTACTCCACTACACAGTGCAGGGACTATGGACACCACAGCAAAGGAAGATGCACATCAATGTTCTAGAACTGATGGCTATATTCATGGCAAGGAAAGCATTCAAGGTACATCTGTGCAGCAAGGTCGTGTTGATCTGGACGGACAACATGACGGCCATGTACTACATTCAGAAGCAGGGAGGAACACACTCTCCACAGCTGTCTCATCTGGCTCAGAGCATGTGGAAGTGGGCCATTCAGTGAAACATCTTCCTCATGGCAGAACACCTCCCAGGCAAAGACAATCAGATGGCGGACCTGCTCAGCAGGTACAGCCACCAAATGCACGAGTGGGAGATACATCCATTGGTACTCCACCCGTACTTCCAAATGTGGGGTCATCCAGAGCTAGACCTGTTCGCCACAAAGGAGAACGCAAAATGCCGAAGCTTTGCCGCCAGGTTTCCACACCCACAGTCGCAGGGCAATGCGATATGGATGAACTGGTCAGGCAAATTTGCGTACGCTTTTCCCCCAGCACCTCTAATACCTCTAATACCGCTGGTGGCATGCAAGCCGAAGCAGCACTCGACTCATCCTGGTTGCTCCGACGTGGGCACTCCAACCATGGTACACCACGTTTCTGGAACTATCCGTGGTACCGCATCAAAGGCTGAGCCTCATACCCAGGCTTTTGACGCAGAGCCATGGCTACATTCAGCATCCAGATCCGCAACAGCTCAACCTGGCGATCTGGCTCCTGAGGTCTTAGAGTTTGGCTACCTCAACTTACCTCCTGACTGTATGGACATAATCCGGGAGGCAAGAAAGCCCACCACCAGAGGATGCTATGCGGCGAAATGAAAGCGGTTTGTCATTTATTGTGCAGACCACAACATTAACCCGCTGGATGCATCTATTCAGAACATCATTTGTTATCTCTTACATCTGTACAAATGTAATCTGGCCTATGCTTCCATTCGTATACATCTATCCGCAATGGCTGCTTATCTCCAAAACAGGCAGCACCTCTCCCTTTTCAGAGTGCCTGCCATTAAAGCCTTTCTGGAAAGACTCAAACGAGTCATTCCTCCGCGGACCCCACCATCTCCCGAATGGAACCTAAATGTGGTCCTCACCAGGCTGATAGGTCCCCCTTTCGAGCCACTGCATTCATGCGATATTCAGTTCTTGACATGGAAAGTGGCTTTCCTGATAGCAATTGCGTCGCTACGACGAGTTAGTGAACTCCAGGCACTAACTGTCCAAGAGCCATTTCTTCAGATTCATTCCAACAGGGTGGTGCTTCGCACTAACCCTAAGTTCCTTCCTAAGGTAGTTTCTCAGTTCCATATCAACCAGACTATAGAACTACCTGTGTTCTTCCAAAATCCAGAGTCAGTTGCAGAGAGGATGCTCCACACGCTTGACGTCAAGTGGGCCTTAATGTACTACATTGATAGGACCAAAGATTTTCGGAAGACGAAACAACTATTTGTTGCCTTTTCGCCACAACACAAAGGCAACCCCATTTCCAAGGCTAGTATAGCCAGGTGGATCGTTAAGTGTATTCCGATCTGCTATCAGAAAGCCAAGCACACTCTAACCATTCCACCGCGGGCCCACTCCACCCGGAAGTTTCCTTGGAAATATTCCTTTCGAAGACATATGTAGAGCAGCCACATGGTCTACCACACACACATTTACAAAACACTACTGTGTTGATGTGCACTCCAAACAGCAGGCAGCTGTAGGGCAGGCTGTTCTAAAAACACTTTTCCAAACTGATGCAGCTGGCACAGGCGGCCGCCGTTAATGGAGGGACTGCTATGTATTCTATGCACAGATATGAATTCAGCAGCCCACATGCCTCGAACCGAATATGCTAACCACCAGTATGCATTAGTTCTTGGCATGTAGGGCTGCTGACATTCATATCGCCCGCCCTCCTCCCCGGCGCCTGTACCGGCTGCAGCATTCACACATACTTCTAGCATGGTCATCATTCACAGAGTTTCACTCCATCTTTGCCACAATGGCTAAAAACAATCTGAGGATGGAGTCGATGCCCATGCGCACTGTAGTCCAGGGGAGGAGCCACCTATCTCGTGATACTTCGAAGACTCTTCCAGGACAACAATGTGCGATCATCCGGACCCAACACTAGGCAGAGATCTAAGCACAGATATGAATGTCAGCAGCCCTACATGCCAAGAACAGATGCATACTGGTAAGTATCATATTCGTTGTTTTCAGCCCTGGGTGGATCCATAAAGAGTCCATCTGTCAGGTGTTTCGTCTTGTCCAAGTTGTGATGCTCTATATATATAGCTTTATAAATACATGCCCTCTTTTATATTAGCTAACTTGTAATTGGCACACAGCTGTGGAATACAATCCACAAAGAGAAGTGATTACATTAAAAGGAAAAAGAAAAATATATCAGCAAAGCATATATACAATGATGACACTTGAGGGACCACGTTTGGCTCTTTACCTCAATTTCTAGGCATATTGTTTGAAGCAAATGACATTCCAAATACACATATTTCATCCCCCTGAAGGATGTACCTTATATATTGCAGAAGACATAATTTCAAGCATATGTCTTTTATCTATCCTTAGAAAACTGTTCTCACAAATTAGCATTCTGGCAGGATGTTCATTGCGAAATAACCAATTATTTCTCAGCTCTTTTAAAGTTCATGGTCAAACCATACATAGTTTAGATAAGGCTGCACCTGTGTTCGATAACTCAGCAAGACAAGAGCTTCATGTCTTTCTTTAAATGGTCATTTTCACTGAATCGTGAGGGTGCCTTCTGAGAACCAGTCTTAAGGCACAATTCAAAATGGTGAATCTATTACCAATGTTTGGACAACAGTTTGTCTATATGTCTAATTTTTCTGGCTTCCACAATCGGCCTTTTGGAACTTTGATGAAACATCAGCCCCAGCATCATGTAATCTATCTTTATTTTACACAGTACTTTAATGACCGCATCTTGCATAATCATGGCATTGGTCATAGCAATGTTAACTGGCTTAGGCCGCAGGGAGGCACCAAGGGGCATTAAGCAGATGCTCATCAAAGCACGGAGAAACTACACAATAATTTGCATGCTATTACTATTACTATCCATTTGAGGATAGTACACCCTCATGAACCAAGCAGTGAAGAAATGTTGTCCCCTGGTGTTCGTTTAGTGAAATCATGCACTCGAACTCTGATGTGATGCACGTATTCTATGGCTTATATGGGCTTATATGGGCTTTGTCAGGTATGAACAGACAACTTTCTGTTTGGATTATTTTACAGACTTCTCCCCTTTCGGCCATAAGTATGTCTAAAATCATTCAATTTTGAAGAACAAGGTTTCTACCAGACTCTCTTCCCTTCTTCCTCTTGCCAGACCATGATGTAGGTTATTTTTGACATGTTCCTTATGGTGGTGCCATATATAGGGAAATACTACTCAAGGTAACAAGTGCCTATTCAATTTGGTGGTAACCAAGAGTAGGCCCTCAATCCACATATCCAGTAAGTTTTGTCACCTGTGTACAAAGGTATGCTAAGCCAAGAGGCATTGGAAAGCGAAAATATAGTGTTACATGTTCCGTTCCCCACTACTGCTCGTGATCCCTTGGCATGTATGCATTGGGTTCCAGTAGTGTAAGCTGCGTAGGCTGGGTCCTGCTCCCCATCCTCAGTGGCCTTTTCAAGGGATACTTGCACCCAGGTTTAAAGGTCTGTGACCTATATCTTCACTGTTGGTCAACCTGCTCTTTGTTTGGGGTTCATGTGATAACAATTAGGTACATAACACATAACTCATTGAATGGTAAAGGTAGTTGCAGCAAGGCGTTTTTAAACATAGCCATCAATTTGAAACATTCATTTCCCTGTGATAAGCATTCATTGTCTAGATGGTGACATTTTCATGATACTCTTTTGGATGATGGACATGCAAATCTGGACCTTTTTATCATGTTCAGGGCTTTGTTCAGGTGGATTATACATTTCGTACATAAAAATAGCAATGATGATTAACACATTTATCACAGCGAAAACAAGTGGGGTATTAAAAACACCCTTTTCTGTAGTAGGGGATCTCTGTGTATAGTCATAATCTAGTGAATAGTCCCGCCCATGTGCGTGGACCCCGGCAATCAAAAATAATCTAGTCAAAATAATGCAGAAACTGCAAAGACACTTAAGAGAGAATTTAAAGACAAATAATGCAGCCTATATCCACAGGCTACACTGTCCAGTACTTCAACTAGAAATTCCACCCAAAAACACCACACATAATACAGCCTGCCCAGTTTCTACCATAGAGAAACTTGCCTCCCCCAGTAAAAGACTCTGGAATGATAGAGAGGAAGGTAGGGACAGACATGCCCCATAGGCTGCCATTATGTGGCTTAAATAGGATACTGTGCCTTTAAGAGAACTTTCCAGAACTTCTCCCAGTATCCCAGAATGCATAGCAGGTCCCTCTACTTTCAGTTCTTTTTTCGGCTCCTGCTTACAGGACCCTGGCATTGAGCTCTCCCTTGTTTCAAGGGTTTATTGGATTTTTTGGCACTTTTGTGTTCTAAAAGTGTTTCAGTTGTCTTTCTCTTTTGTGTGCTGTTTCTGGCGTTTTAGGGCTCTAAAATGCCTGGCCTTTTTGATAAGTGCCCAGCATGTGGGAGGAAGAAGGCCAAGAGTGATCCCCATGATGTCTGCATCGTCTGCCTCCCTGAGGATCACGTCCCTGAGGACTGTGTCATCTGCCAGCAGTTTACTGCTCGGACTCTGAGGGACAGGATGAAGAACCAGCTTTCTGGCCTGGAGGAGAGGCGTCTGCAGGCTGCAGGTGGGTCTGGGCAGACTGGGAAGGTTCCCTCTGCCTCTGCTGAGGCCTCTGGGGGGCTCCCCAGGGGCAGGAAGCCCAGCAAACGGTCCCGGTCTCCGTCGACGGCGATTGCATCGACGACGACATCGAGAGGGATGACGGCGGTGTGCTCCCCGGGGCTCCGGGTCGAGACGGCGTGACGGCTCGACGTCGAAGATCATGGAGAAGTCGCCGTCGAAGCCACCGTCGACGTCATAGTCTTCGTCGACGTCAAGGTCTTCCCGTCGACGCCAAAGGCGAAGTGGCAAGCATCGACGCTCGACGTCGAGGCGACACCGTCGATCGCCGTCGAGGCACCGGTCGACGTTGAGGGGCTCCTCGACGTCGAGAGCATCCCGACGGAGGCGGCGACGCTCGCCGTCGAAGACGGAACGCTCGACGTCACGGAGGCGACGTACGACGTCGCGGAGGAAGAGGTCGACGTCGAGGGGTCGGCGTTCGACGTCGAGAAAGAGGAGGTCGATGTCGCGGGGGCGGCGTCCGACGCCAGAGTCGCGGAAGCGACATTCGACGGCAGAAAAGCAACGCTCTGCGTCGAGCAGACAGCAGTCGGCGTCTGGAAACCATTCAGCCTCTCCAAAACGGCGCAAGAGGGATTCTAGTCCCAGGAGTCACGCTGCTTCTAGTGGAGGACGCAAGAGGAAGCGATCACCTGCTGAAGAGGCTGCATCTCCGCGCCAGTCGCCTCAGGGGTCACCGGGCTCGGTGTACTCAGAGGTGTACATGCCATCCCGGCCTCGGACTCCAACTCCTCCCCCTGTTCCTAAGGAGGATCCTCCACCCAAGCCTCCGCTTCCTGCAGGCGACCCACCACCACCTCCGGTCCCTCTGCATGGGCCCGCCCCGCAGCCGAAGGTTCCTCCGCCGAGGTCCACGTCACTGCCGTCTTTGCCTGTGCCTCCTAAGGGGACCCCGAAACCGAAAACCCGTGAGGAGCCAGGGAAGACCCCTCCACGAAAACCGGTGGAGCGGCCACGGGCTGGCAGATCTCGCTCTCGCTCTGGAAGAAGGGAGAGATCGCCATGCAGATCATCCACGAGGTCGAGACGCCGCCATAGGAGGCGCGAATCTCGCTCCCACACAAGGTCCTCTGGGACCAGGGACTATTCTCCTACCTCGTCGGGGTCACCGGACACGAGGGTGTCCCCGATTGATGACCTGCTGGCGTTCCATGACGTCCTTTTGAGGGGAGCTGCGAAGTTAGGCATATCCCTGACGGTGCCTACTCCGAAGACTTCAGTCATCTTTGTGACGTTGCATCAAAAACACCTGTCTCGTCCTCTCCTGCCTTTGGTGCCGGGCCTGGAAGAACCGGCTATGGCCCTTTTTCTCACCATGCGGTGACGAAGGCGGCTCCATCGAGGTTGCTGAAAAAGTACCGGGCTCCCGACTCGGATCCGGCCTTTCTGAGGACGGAACCCCCTCCTGACTCCGTAATTGTGACGGCGGCCCGCAAGCAACATGCTACCACCCCGTCATCCACGGTTCCCCCGGATAAGGAGTCCAGATGGATGGATTCGGCGGGGAGGAAAGTCTGTGGAACTTCCGCTACCTCCATGAAAGCTGCGAGTGCCACGGCGCTGTTGGGCCGATACGACCGCGCCCTCTGGGACTCCCTCGAGCGTTTTGCGGAGCACTTACCTCGAGAGAAGCGTGAGGACTTCCTGGAAGTGCTGACTGAAGGGATGCTGGTGGCCAACCAGATTATCAGCGCGGCAGCGGACTCTTCCCTGTTGGCTGCTCACGGATTTTGCCATGGAGTCAACCAACGACGCCACGCATGGCTCCGGCTTACGTCCCTGAAACCGGACGCACAGCAGAGGGTGGCCAACCTACCATTCTCCGGCGAGACCCTCTTCGGGAAGCACGCGGACGATGAAATGGCCCGCATGAAGGCGGAGGCCGAGACGCTGACGGCTGTGGGCCTGGAGAAGCCTAAAGAGACCAAGAAGGCGTACCGCCCTTTCCAACGACGGTTCGGTGGGCAAGGCCGAGGACGAGGCCAGGCTTCGGGACAATCGCAACATCAACAACAGTTCCGTAAGCCCTTACAGAAGCGCCAGAGGGGCAGAGGAGGCCAGCAGTCGGCTCCGGCGCCCAAGGGCCAGGCTGGGTCTAGGCCCTAGGAACCTACTTCCCCCGGATCTGTTACCCCCGGTAGGGGGAAGCATTCAATTTTTTCTGGCATAGTGGAGAAAAATTACTCAGGACAAGTGGGTGCTGAATATTGTTTGCAATGGATACAGTCTTCGGTTCACCAGCCCTCCTCCGGCAGTTCCACCGGTCAGCTCGCGGTTTCAGCTGCGCAAGCTTCAGGCGGAAGCGGATATCCTGTTGAGGAAAAGGGCGATAGAAGACGTACCTCTGTCTCAGAGAGGCAGAGGTCTGTACTCCCGGTTCTTCCTGGTTCGCAAGAAGGACAAGAACGAGTTCAGGCCCATTCTGGACTTGCGGCAGGCAAACAAATGGATTCGCAGGGAAATGTTTCGCATGCTGTCGTTGCATCAGATTTATCCTCAGTTGCAACAGGGAGACTGGCTTTGCGCTATAGACCTACAGGATGCTTACTTCCATGTGCCCATTGCACACAAACACAGGAAGTTCCTGCAGTTCCAAGTCGGCACCAATCATTATCAATACACAGTACTCCCATTCGAACTGAAGTCTGCGCCGAGAACATTCTCGAAGTGCATGGCGGTGGTAGCAGCACACCTGAGGAAAAACAAGGTGTTAGTCTACCCGTACCTGGACGATTGGTTGATCAAGGCATCCTCCTTCTCGGAAGCGCGAGCACACTTGACGTGCGTTCTCTTGAACAAGCTGGGGCTGCACATCAACATGGCCAACTCTGTCCCGACTCCGGTCCAATGCATACAGTACTTGGGAGCCTCCATCAATACGCTGTCAGCAAGCGTGTCTCCTTCGGAAGAGCGACGATTATCTCTCCTTCGGAAGGCTCAGGCTCTTATGACAACTCCATCTACAACAGTGAGGGTGGTGTCTTCTCTACTGGGATCGATGGCCTCTTGTATCTTCCTGACGCCACACGCACGACTGCTCATGAGACCGCTGCAGGAGTGCTTGGAGGACCAGTGGGATCAGAGGAAAGGATCTTGGGACGACAAGATTCGACTGTTGCTGCATGCTCTTCAGTCTCTGAAGTGGTGGTGTTCGGCGGAGAATCTCCTCAAAGGGGTTCCCTTTCACAAGGACATTCCCACGCAGACTGTCGTGACGGATGCTTCTCTCCTGGGATGGGGAGCGCACTCCGGGACTCTACACATTCAAGGAACGTGGTCACCGATGGACGTCACGTATCACATCAATTTCCTGGAACTCAGAGCTGTTCACTTGGCACTGAAGGCCTTTCTTCCGTCCTTCCAGACCAACTCTCTGCTTGTGCAGACGGACAATACCACCACGATGTATTACCTCAACAAGCAGGGGGGCTCGAGATCGCGCACTCTGTCACAGGAGGCGCAGGCGATCTGGCACTGGCTCCTAGCCAGAGGACTGACGATAACGGCTACCCATCTGCCAGGTGTGCAGAATGTTCAGGCAGACGCACTGAGCAGGCTGGTTCAGGAAAACCACGAGTGGGTCATAAACGACGAAGTACTAGGAGATGTCTTCGCAAGGTGGGGAACTCCAGACGTAGATTTGTTCGCCACCGCCGAAAACAGCAAGTGCAGAGACTTCGCCTCCAGGTACTTCCAGCAAGGGACGCTGGGGAACGCGTTATGGATAGACTGGACGAACAGCTTTCTGTACGCCTTTCCTCCCATTCCCCTGATTCCGGCGGTGCTCATCAAGCTGGCCCGGTCCAGGGCTCGGATGATACTCATTGCCCCGGAGTGGCCCAGGCAGTGGTGGTTCACGGACCTACTTCACCGGTCTCTCCTTCCTCACATTCGGTTGCCGTGCAGGCCGGACCTTCTCACGAAGTTCGGGGGACGGATGTTACACCCAACCTCTCGTCTTTGAGTTTGGCGGCATGGCTCCTGAGATAGTGCAATATGGCCATCTGAATCTGCCCGATGATTGCATGGACATACTGAAGGAGTCTAAGAGACCTTCCACTCGGACTTCGTATGCTTACAAGTGGAAGAGGTTTTGTATCTGGTGCCAGTCTAAGAACCATGATCCTACGACCTGTAAGGAAGATGTCATCCTTCCTTACCTTTTACATTTGGCGCAGTCTGGCCTTAATGTTCATTCCATTAAGGTTCATCTTGCTGCATTGACTGCCTACAGGAAATGCCCTTCACAGACTTCCTTTTTCCAGATCCCTGTGATCAAAGATTTTCTGGAAGGATTGAAGAAGGTATTCCCTCCTGTCAGGCTTCCTTCGCCTTCATGGGAATTGAATGTGGTGCTGTCCAGATTGATGAAGGAGCCTTTTGAACCTATTCATAAGGCTTCGTTGCAGCACCTGTCCTGGAAGGCGGCCTTCCTCGTGGCCATTACATCGGCCCGCAGGGTGAGTGAAATTCAGGCGTTGTGTTGTACTGAACCTTTTACTGTGTTTCATGCTGCTAAGGTTGTTATGCGTACTCACCCTAAATTTCTTCCCAAGGTTATTTCTGATTTTCATGTAAACCAGACCATAACTTTGCCTACGTTTTTTCAGAACCCTTCATCCCCAGCGGAGAGGTCTCTCCATTCCCTGGATGTTAGGAGGGTGTTGAAATTTTATCTGGATAAAACCAAGGATATTCGTAGGTCTGACCAGTTGTTCATCAATTATGGATCGGTCAGGACGGGTCTTGCGACCTCTAAGCAGTCCATCTCTAGGTGGATTGTGTCCTGCATACAATTATGTTACCAAAAGGCTAATAAGACCTTAGGAGGTAAGCCTAAGGCTCATTCCACCAGGGGCAAAGCTGCCACGACGGCTCTTCTCCGTAACGTGCCTATTGCTGAAATCTGCAAGGCAGCCACTTGAAAGTCGGTTCATACCTTTGCTAAGCATTACTGCCTGGACACTGACGCCAGGGCAGACGCTCAGGTAGGGCAGGCTTCGCTGCGGAATTTGTTCGCACAGTAGTGGTGTTATGTGTTTATTCTCCACCGCCGCTTTGGTGTGGGGATGGGCTTGCCATTCTATTCACTAGATTATGACTATACACAGAGATCCTACTACAGAAGGAGTAGTTTCTGTCCTGTAACTCCAGTTCTGTAGTAGGGGTATCTCTGTTATAGTCATAAGCGCCCGCCCTCCTCCCCGGTGGAGATATTTCATCATGTAAGGAATGCTACAGGTCTGGCGTGCTTCGCCTTCAAAAAGAACTGAAAGTAGAGGGACCTGCTATGCATTCTGGGATACTGGGAGAAGTTCTGGAAAGTTCTCTTAAAGGCACAGTATCCTATTTAAGCCACATAATGGCAGCCTATGGGGCTTGTCTGTCCCTACCTTCCTCTCTATCATTCCAGAGTCTTTTACTGGGGGAGGCAAGTTTCTCTATGGTAGAAACTGGGCAGGCTGTATTATGTGTGGTGTTTTTTTGGTGGAATTTCTAGTTGAAGTACTGGACAGTGTAGCCTGTGGATATAGGCTGCATTATTTGTCTTTAAATTCTCTCTTAAGTGTCTTTGCAGTTTCTGCATTATTTTGACTACTTAAGAGATTATTTTTGATTGCCGGGGTCCACGCACATGGGCGGGACTATTCACTAGATTATGACTATAACAGAGATACCCCTACTACAGAACTGGAGTTACAGGACAGAAACTACTCCTTCATTCTCTTGGTCAACTCTGCTCTAGCAGTTAGAATAGCATTTGTCCCCGCCCGTCCTTTGTCCCATTTTTATGATGGGTGCTCCAGGCCTCAGAAATTACCTGCATAGGTATTCGAGAGATATATCTCAAATAAATTCAAGGGAGTGCCGATGCAAGTACCTCTGGCTAATATTTCACAGTGGGGCAGTTCTTGAATGCAAAAGTCCCTTGCTGGAAGTTGTAACAGTTAGAGTGCTCACAAAATCCTAACCGGAAGTCACTTCCACTCTTAGTTCAGGTACCAAACTAGTAGCTGGGTTTATCAAGATAAATGTTTAAAAAATCCCATTCACTTCTCTTTAATGTCTTTCTTCTGTGATCTCATGTTGTATGGTGCTGTCTTGTTGCTGATTGGTTGCGGGTGCTATGGAGCCCATACCGCTGTGGTCATGGTAGATGGTGGCAGTATTGTTTATGATGGAGTCCTCCTCAGATGGGACAAAATGTATCCAGTTCTTGTTGCCAAAACATTTGACCACAGTCTGTGTGGCCAGCAGGAAAAGAGGGTCTTGCTCATGGCTCTTCCACCAAGGTTGGAGACAGTTGGAACTCTGAAAACTGCAGATTAGCACCCAGTCACCTGGCTGGAAATAGTGCCCATTAACTTGTAGGGGTTCGGGCAAGGCCTCTTTCACCTGCTGATTGGTAGAAGCAAGACATTTGGAGACAGGCTGTGTTGGCATGTTTTGCACCCGAGGACACGCAGCTTAATTTGCGCTTTGTACATTTTTTAAGACAAGTGGAAAAGAAAATGCCAAGTCAGAACAGCAATACAGCTGACAAGGAAAAAGACTGACGGTGTTATAATAACTGCTTATTCTTTCAATGTACTGTAAATACCTTTTGGTTATAATGTCTTTTAATTAGCTTTAATTTTTGATTTGCAATGAGATATTTTGTAGCAATGGTTTTAAGTAACTCTGCTAAATAAAATAAACTTGAAACTGGCAAGTCATATGGTCAGGGCAAAACAATAGCCTCTCAAAAGTTCATGTGACATGGCAGTTGTCATTTCTTTTTCCGGAAACCCCCAGGCTTTGTGGTGGTTTACTTTAATTTTTCCATCAGAAGTATTTCTCATGCTGGTCAAAGCAATCAGCAAAGCATCCATCCATATCAATTCTGTTTCAGCACACATTTATCAAGTCTTATTTTTGAACACACCATTCTTTCTCTCCACTGCACCTGCTGCTTCTGGGTGAAAGCCACAGTGGAACTTCTGATTTATCCCAAAAGCTTTACACACTAGCCCCATCAGTCTGTTAGCGAAGTGGCTTCTGTTATCAGACCAAATTTCTTTTGGCAACCGAATCGTGGTACAAGTTCCTTCACCAAGCATTTAGTTGTTGAGATTGCATCATTACTTTTTACTGGTTAACCTTCTACCCACTTGTAGTACATACAAACCACCATTAGTACATATCTATATTTGTTGGTTGGGGGCATTTCAATGTATTCAGTTTGGAGCGCTTCGAAAGGCATTGTTGGTTGTGCAGTGTCCTAAAGGTACTGGACCAGTTTCCCCCACATTATGCTGAGCACACACCATGAAGCTTTGGCAAATGTTTGTAGCATATTTTCTGGTGGTTTTATTGACCCAAAATATTTTCATGCAATTTTCTAGTCCATCCCTACCAAAGTGTGCTGTACTGTGCATTGTCCGGTAGCATGTATTGTGTTCCTGGTTTGTCCATCCAGCACTCAATAGCCATTTGTTACATAGGTAAGGTGTCACAAACATGAGGCTGGAAGTGTCTCTTGCTGTTTCTTCAGCTACCTTGTCTACAATGGCACTTCGCTGGCCCGAGTTACTTTCTTGTGCACATTACTTTTCACTATTGGCACTTTTGCAGGGAGAGGTAGAGAATTCAACAACCTTGTTATCAGTAAACCATGTTGTATTTTTGCCCCTTGAGATGTAATAATACCCTTTTCTTTCCACAGTCAGCCAAAACTGCGGGCAACACTAATTACATACTGGCTGCCTGTGTAGCTAATAGCCATTCTTCCTGTGGCTTCACATGCTCGCGTGAAGCAATCATTTCGGCTGCTTGTGCCGATTGCGCCAGTATTCTAAAACTATCAGCCACATTATGTAAAGTTGTGACTGCATTTGCCGCAGATGTTGTGCCATCCTCTGTTCGTAGATAGGAACTATCCACCCACAGTTCCCCTTCAGCATCATCAAATGGCGTGTCCTGCATATCTATCCTGCCTTTGTCTGCTCCTCTGCAAATACAATCATGATCATCAGAGTGTTACATGCATTCTCAACATGAGGTAGTAGGGTTGCTGGATTCAAAACATTATATTTGTGTATGTGCATATGCAGGTTTAACAGAACTACCTTGTATTGTCAATCTAGCAATTGTGAGGTGCTGTTTGTGTGTCTTATTCAGTATCAAATCCACAGAATGTGGAACATATAGGTGATCAGTATGTCCCATTATCAAGCTTTCTCATTGTTGCAATGACACTGCTGCCGCCACAAGAGCTCTAAGGCAACTTTGCAACACTTTGGCTACATTGTCGAACAGTGTGGCGAAAAAGTAAGGGCATGGCTTTTTGTAATGTCCATTTTGCTGGACAAGAACCTCCAGCCACTCACCCTTCAGATTCATGAATGAATAAATGAAAGTCCTTAAAATAGTCAGGCAGCCCCAAAGCAGGACATTCGCAAAGAGCTTGCAGAATGGCAAGAAAGCAATGTTCATGGTCTGTCGTTCACAGAAGTGGCTCGGGTGTATCCTTTTTGGTGAACGCCAAAAATGGCTTTGCCAATAATTAAACATTAGGAATCCAATGGTGACAGTAGCCAGCCATTCCCAAAAATGTCTGCGCCTGTTTTTCTGTGCATAGGCGTTACGATTGATTGAAACAATACAATTGTACGTTGCATTTCATCGGTTCTTACAAGGGTGTAGGAGTACATACTGAGTAAATACTCTTGGATAATGAACACCCTGCAACAGATGTGTGATGTTGTTCTAGGCCTCCATGTTTGCCTGGCAGAAAGCTATTTCATTGAGCAATTGTGTATTTATTCAGTCGGGCTGGAACTGCCTCTATGAGCATCTGGAGATGGAAGTAAACATTTCACTGTATGTCACTATATGTCTTTGTGAGTGTGGGGGCAGGGTGGCACCAGGAGTGCGGGGTGTTCCGGGAGTATAACTCAGTCGAATTAGGGTGTGGTGTGGATGGTTCTACATCTATGGGGATTTTGCGGGGTCAAGGGTCTTGACATGGTCCGGAAGTGTTAGCATTCACGCGCATAGGGGGCTCAGGTTGTGTGTCTTGGCTTGGGTCGTCTGGTGTGTTCGGTGGCAGAGCCGGTTGTTGGGCATCGACCAAGTAGTGATTGGTGCAGTAGCATAGCCCATTCCATGGAGATGTGCCTCCTAGGTACCCCCTGCACCTCCTTCCTCCTGATAATGTCTTCTTCCGCCGAACCCCATTTTCTAACTGCTCTGACCCAGATCGCTATTGGGGACCCTCTCGGGGTACTCCAGTGCATGGTGATCCCTCTTTGTGCCAGTAGGAGGGCTAGGGAAACAAAACACGAGTGACCCTTGAGGTTTTTGTGCCTGCGGAAGGGCCCTATCACGCTGGCCTCCCAAGTGTTGATATCGGTGAGTCCTGTAAATTCCTGTAATGTCTCTTGTATTGCGTTCCAGTAGGGCTGCAGTGTGGGGCATGACCAGACATGTGTTCAAATGTTGCATCTGGGGAATTGTGAGAAAGTGCCATCTTTCTTTCATGGTATGCCCCCACTTTTTGCTGAATTGCTGATGTGCTTTGACTGAGTGTGCCCTGGGCTCCTGCCAATCAGGTGCCCAGTGCCTATGTTCCTTCCCTAAAACTGTATTGAAGCTAGAACCCAATTGGCATCTCTGGCCACATGTCAGCCCCTGGTAAATGGTACCATGGGTACCCAGGACATTATGATCAGAGAAGACCCCTAAGGGCTGCAGCACTTATTGTGCTACCGTTGGGGGTCCTACACACACACACACACACACACACACACACACACACACACACACACGCACACAGGCTGAGTGTCCTGGTGCAGAACTAAACAAAGAGTCGACAAGGCACACATCCCTGTGTGCCATGCCCACTGCCCTGGCATACATCAGTCACCCCTCTAGCTGGGTGCCTTATGCCAGTGGTGTGGGCACAGGTGCGTGAGCCCTGTGCCTCTCCAGTACCCAGGGCCATTCCTGAGCACTGTAAGTGCAGTGATGCCATTAAGAGTATATGGTGCTGGGAGGCTGTCATTACGAACTCCACAGCACCATAATGGCTACACTGAAGACTGAGAAGTTTGGTGTCCAACTTCTCAGCACATTAAATCCACACTGATGCCAGTGTGGGATTTAATGTAAAATGCACCACAGAGGGCATCTTAGAGATACCCCCTGAAACTTAACCTACAATCCACATCTTTTCTGCGAGGCTGCCACACAGTAGACATTTTGCTGGACCCCT
The DNA here is from genome assembly GCF_964263255.1 of Lissotriton vulgaris. Lineage (NCBI taxonomy): Eukaryota > Metazoa > Chordata > Amphibia > Caudata > Salamandridae > Lissotriton > Lissotriton vulgaris. Next base: position 880,091,251 of record NC_141699.1, on the reverse strand, counting down.
GGGTGGAGAGCCTCCCGCTCTCCTGGGCCTGCAACAATGCACATCCTGGGCGAGGTGCTAGGTCCCCTCCCCCATGATGGGCAGGGGGAAGCTTCAAAGGCATGCCACCTTTGTGAGCTTCTCCAGGCCACTTGCTGTACTCAGCAACTGGCCCCTACCAGTTCTGCCCCCCATTCTGGCGCGAAGACTGGCAGGAAACCCTACGTCTGGAAAGGGGGTGTGCCAGCCTGTGCCAACTCCACCCCTCAGGTGGAGGAGGCAAGGTGAAGCACAACTCTGGGCTACCGCCATCTTGAGGATGGGGAGCCCTACCCACTCACAGCTAGGCCCCTGCCCCCCTCCCACAGGAGGGGAGCAGGTTAGGGGGTGTATAGAAAGCTATCCTAGGGGTAGCAATGGCGAGCAGTCTTCAGGCTAAGACTTCAGTGAGCGAATTAAGCTAGTTGTTTTACCAATTATAATCTCTCGAGTACCAAATGAAAGTACACCACACAAGGTATATATCAAATATATATGTATTTATTCTAAACACAACCCCTCTGCACTCTTTATGAGGTCAGAGGTAAAAGTACAATACATGGAAGTTAATTAGCATACTATAAGTTGCAATGTATACGTTTTGCCCTTGGGGCCTCACAAACCATATACTAAAATAGTGGTATAAGAACCATATGAGAAATAGAAAGCAGGCCTAGGGCCTGTGGAATCGCTGGGGCTACTCGGGACAACTAAAGGTTAGGAAGTAGGAGGCCGACGGGAGACGCGGGCAGTTGTCTAAACACAGCCGCGGGTTACTATTGACTTTCTATGGGAAACGAACAAGTTACAATTTTAAAGAAAAAGGGTACAAGGAGGTGAACTGCGATGGAACCCTTTTAGACTAGGACACTTGGAGAGTCAATACCCACGGGAGAACCGGAGTACGCGTGTTACCTCACCTAGGGAAGCCGGGTGCATAGGTGTGTCTTCGTGTCGGGTTTCGTCGTCGGTTCCAATGGAGAGCTGAGAAGAAGTGCTGCAGGCGACCAGAGGAAGAGTGTCCAGGTGGATTCAAGAGTGGATCGGAGATGTAAAGAACCTGAAAGCAGAGGAGACTGAGTCTGGGCCACAAGCCAGTGACCAGGGCGGCGATAGAAAGATGCCACCAGATGTCGGGTGATTTCAGGTGAAAAGGTGAAGTTTCTCTCTTCAGCCACGAGGACCAGGAGGCATTGACGATGACCAGGAGCTGGATTCGAGCTGTCCCACGAAGGATCTAGTTAACTGTGGTGTCACTATCCGGATTGGACCCAACAAGCCTTGGCAAATGCACCCCACGCAGGATGTCGAGATTGGTTTCGGTGCAGACCAACAAGTTCTGGGGAACTTCTCCTTTGCAGGGAAGTTGGCACAAGTCTGGAGCACCCAGGAAAGCAAGTAGAAATAAAGGATTGTCTTCTTGGGGGCTCACTAGCCAACTGACTAGGAACTACAAAGACGTGTTAAGCGGAAATGCACAAAGCGGGCCCACGGCCACTTGTTGAGTGTGGGGAGTCGAGCTTTGGTGCAAAATGTGCTCGGGTCTAGGGCTTCAAGCACCCCAATGCACAACTTCGGGATACCTCGTGAAGTCGATGCAGGTAGCAAAATGCAGAATGTCCAGGAGTTCCAAAGTGTTTGACAACTTACACTACATGTTTTGATAAAGGCAAACCAAAGTCAGCATTAACCTCGAGGTTTATAATGCACTTAAGAGTATATGGTATGGCTATATCATAGAACAGCTATAAGGAGATGGTTCCGAAAGCTGCAGAGTGGCTCAGCTCATGCTAGGGCACCCTCTCACATGAAACCAAGCACTCTTCCTCCAGGATTGTCAAGGCCTGCCATAGGAGTGACTTATAGGTGCATATGTGTGTGCCCATCTGGATCCTGTTTCGGCAGTCTTCTTTTTAGCAAGGTATTCCTACAGCCCGGAACCCGCCTCTGAACACCTATGGAATCCAGGGCAGACTACACGGAGGACGGTGAACAGCATTGTCTTCTCCTTCCCTGCCCGTTTGACATTGGTAAATAGGGGGCTGGAACGTCAGGAGGCCGGAGCGCTCTGATCACTCATTCACTGGAAATTGACCTTCTTTCTGCTGGATCACTCATTCACTGGAAATTGACCTTCTTTCTGCTGGGAAACTCTGCCACCCACCGCCATTCCATTAGGAAACACCGCAAGCAGCACTTACCTGGCTAATGCTTTCTGGGGCCTGTAGTTCCGACGAACAGCAGGCAGTGTGTGCTTACCTTTTGGTGGGTGTGGCATCCTACAACCAATGGGACAGTGGCAGGGACTACTTACAGGAGCAGAAAAGTCACCAGAATAACTTTGAAGGCATCTGAGGAAGACCGTTGCCAGGCCTAAATGTATTATGCCCATTTCATGTAATGTGTTTCCTCCGGCATCCCCGCTGTGGCCTCTGCTTCTTCACTGGAAATTGACCTTCTTTCTGCTGGGAAACTCTGCCACCCACCGCCATTCCATTAGGAAACACCGCAAGCAGCACTTACCTGGCTAATGCTTTCTGGGGCCTGTAGTTCCGACGAACAGCAGGCAGTGTGTGCTTACCTTTTGGTGGGTGTGGCATCCTACAACCAATGGGACAGTGGCAGGGACTACTTACAGGAGCAGAAAAGTCACCAGAATAACTTTGAAGGCATCTGAGGAAGACCGTTGCCAGGCCTAAATGTATTATGCCCATTTCATGTAATAAGTGTTTCCTCCGGCATCCCCGCTGTGGCCTCTGCTTCTTCACAGGTGGGAGGAGTTGCATATATGTATATATATTCGAGGCATATGGGCTGCAGATGGTACATTTATGAATAGATTGCCATCTGGTGTTGGGCTCGGATGATTGCACTTGTTTTCTCTTGGAGAAGTCTTTTGTCGTCACGAGACCGAAGACTCCTCCTTTGGGTGCTAGTGCGCATGAGCATCGGCTCCATCCTTAGATTGTTTTTTTCCGCCATCTTGTTCGGATGAGGATCGAAGCGTTCCGGATCGACTTCGAGGAAAAAGTGATATTTCAGTGCGTATTCCCTTTCCAATTCGACGGTATTGTTATCGAGCGCGAGTTCATTTCCATTTCTACGCACTTCGACGTCAACAACAAAATTTCAAGACTCTACGTCGACGAGACGAGGAGGCCTATCTCGACGTAGTCCAGCCTGGAGTCCATGGAAAGGACTCCATTCAAAAGATGTCCAACGTGTGGTGCTAAGTTCCCACACAAGGACCTACACGAGGTGTGCAACCTCTGTTTATCACCTGAACACGAATCCAGGGACTGTGAAGCATGCGCAGCATTCTCCTCCAAGTCGACGATTAGAAACCGTCAACCCCGAAGACACGAGGTGTCGAGAATGCAGTCAGAGGCATTCATGGAGCTGTTCGAGGCCCAGCAACCCGAAGAGGAAGAAGAAGAAGATGAGGACGAGTCGGGGCCGGAAGGGGACGACTCAGACGTTGAAGAAATCGACGTTCATCAAACCGTGAGTGACGACGTCCCCTTACCAAAAAACCGACCCTGTTTGGTGTCGACCCCGCCTTCGAGCCCGGTCAGACTACCGAAAAAAGTTTCCGACGCCCCGCCTTCGGGCTCGGCAACGAAACCAAAACCGAATCACTCGGCCTCCCACCATGTCGGATCAGAGAAGCGGTCGACATAGATATCGACACCGAAGCTCCATACAAAGGAAGGCTCGCAGTCGAAACACATGTCGAAACCGAAACATGTTTTGACGTCAAAGACTTCCTCGACACCGAAAAAATCGGATTCGAGCAAGCACTCGGTGCCGAGAACACAAAACACTGACGGTCAGAAGCAAAGGCACCTTTCGGAACCAAAAACTTCGGTACCGACACAGGAGCATCAGACAGATCCAAAACAAAAGACTTCGTTTATCGATCCACAAACTGGCAAGGTGGTAACAAAACTACCTAAAAAGAGGAAAAATGAACAGTTGGACGACAAAGCTCTACCTCCTAAAAAGAGAACAATGGGGACAAATACAATTCCTCCCCTTTCTCCTCAACCTAAAGAAACACCCTCTTCTCCTCACACTCGGCCAGCTATTCCTCCACCTTCTACACCACGACCATCTACACCTCAAACAGATGTAGAAAGTGACACAGGGGAGAGAGAACTTCCTAGGGATGACAACACTGTCCCAGATGAAGCAGACCCATGGGAAGATTATAACGCAGGGTCAGATAATGATAATGACCCTGAACTGTATCCCTCAAAACCTTCACCACCTGATGATAATACAGGTTTTGCGCAGTTAATTAATAGGGAAGCAAAATACCACAAGGTAGACTTACATACGGAACCTCAAATAGAGGATTTCCTTTTAGAAACACTACCTGCTGCACAAAGAACATCAGGAACACTTCCAATGCTTAAGGGTCTCCTCAATCACACATCAGACATATTCAAAGACCCTGTGAGGGCTAGGGTATTAAACCCAAGAATTGATAAGAAATATAAGGCAGCCCCAAAGGACCCAATATTTATCAAAGGACAAGTACCTCTGGACTCGTTAGTAGTCACAAACGTTCGTAAGAGAGCAAACTCATTAACTACAGGAGAAGCTCCTCCTCCTGACAAGTTAATAGATGCCTCTGGCAAAAGAGTAGCATCCCAAGCAGCAAACAGCTTTCGCATAGCTAATTCGCAAGCGCTACTTGCATGTTATGATAGATCTCATTATGATGAGTTAGAAAAACTAATTACACATCTCCCTAAGGAACATCAAAAAAGGGCAGATCAGCTTATACAAGAAGGGAAGATAATAACTAACACTTCCATTAAGTGCGCCTTAGACGCAGCAGACACTGCAGCAAGATCCATAAACACCAGTATCATGTTAAGAAAACATGCATGGCTCAGAGTCTCAGGGTTCAAACAAGAGGTACAAACATCCGTATTGAACCAGCCTTTTGATGAGAAAACACTTTTCGGCTCAGGTACAGATGAGACTTTAGAAAAGATGAAAAAGGACTCAGAAACAGCTAAGTCAATGGGAGCATTGCAACAGCCAACTCAAAGGTGTTCCTTTCGTAGGTCCACCTATAGAGGCGGATCAAAGAATACAGGCACAAGCCAGCAATCTACCTCTTTTACACCAACATCACCTAGATTTAATTCTAGAGGCAGTTACAGAGGTAACCACAACAAAGGTAGAGGTCGCGGAAATGACAACAACCGCAACTCCCCTACCCCAAAACAGTGACTTCATACAGCTCCCCAGACCATATAACACTGGTCGGGGGACGTCTATCACAGTTCCTACCTGTCTGGGAAAACATCACATCAGACAGATGGATGAGACAAATTATCCAACATGGTTATTGCCTAGAACTCACAGCTACCCCACCAAACATCCCCCCCAAACAGCGTCCAATGAGTCAAGATCATCTAACATTGTTAAAGCAGGAAGTACTATCACTGCTACAAAAGCATGCCATAGAGAAGGTTCAACAACATCAACAGGGAAAAGGGGTATATACTCTATACTTCCTAATTCCCCAAAAAGACTGGTCTCTAAGGCCAATACTAGACCTCAGACCTCTCAATGCATACATAAATTCGGAACATTTCCACATGGTCACGCTCCAACAAGTACTTCCTTTACTGAAGAAAGGGGACTTTATTTCTACACTGGATCTAAAAGACGCTTACTTTCATATCCCAATTCACAAAGCCCACAGAAAATACCTCCGGTTTGTCGTAGAAGGACAACATTATAAGTTCAAAGTCCTTCAGTTTGGGGTCACAACAGCACCAAGGGTGTTCAAAAAATGCCTAGCAGTGGTTACAGCTCACCTAAGAAGACAACAAATACATGTCTTCCCTTACTTGGACGACTGGCTAATAAAAGCCAAGTCCCAAGAAGAATGTCTTCAAAACACACAAAAAACATTCATTTGCTGCACCAGCTAGGGTTTACGGTGAACTACACAAAATCACACCTGCAACCAGAGTTCAACAATATCTAGGGGCTACTATAGACACAGAAAAAGCCAAAGTATACCCCAATCCAGTCAGGATTCAAACAATGCTCACATTGATTCAAAGATTTCAACCACAACACTCACTAACAACTCGAGTGTTCATGCAGCTATTAGGGATGATGTCCTCTTGCATACTGCTAATACTATATGCCAGACTACAGATACGCCTGCTGCAAGAATGTCTAGCAACACAGTGGAATCAGGCTCAAGGTCAGATTACAGATCTGGTGTTGGTAGACGACTGCACACATCGCTCTCTGAAGTGGTGGAACACAACAAACATTTCCAAGGGGCGGTTGTTCCTGGAACCAATTCCACAAGTGATACTAACAGCGGATGCATCGCTCACCGGATGGGGAGCGCATATGGAGAAATGTACAGGGAAGATGGAGTGTACAGCAAAAAAGACTGCACATCAATCATCTAGAACTACTAGCAATGTTCTAGCATTGAAAGCTTTTCAAATGCAGATGCTCAACAAAGCAGTCCTGATCAGAACAGACAACATGACAGCAATGTATTATATTCAAAAACAGGGGGGACACACTCTCCAACTATCCAGACTAGCGCAGGAGATTTGGAGATGGGCCATCCCTCAAAACATCTATCTGTTAGCCGAACACCTACCAGGAGTTCAAAACCAGATAGCAGACATCTTAAGCAGAGAGTCAGAACAAATACACGAATGGGAACTGCACGATCAAATACTGCAGCCATTCTTCCAATGATGGGGACAGCCAGAGATAGATCTCTTTGCCACTCATCAGAACGCAAAATGCCAAAGCTTCGCATCCAGGTACCCACACCACCTGTCGCAGGGCAATGCGTTATGTATAAATTGGTTAAACAAATTTGCATACGCTTTTCCCCCTCTCCCACTAATTCCATTAGTAGTTCGAAAACTGCAACAACATTCAATGACCATGATACTAGTAGCACCCACGTGGGCACGACAGCCGTGGTTCAACACACTCCTGCAACTTTCACAGGTGCCACATCAGAAGTTAAGAATATTACCCATGCACCTTACACAGAACCATGGAGAAATAATGCACCCAGATCCCAAACAATTGAACCTAGCGATCTGGCTCCTGAGGTCATAGAATTTGGATACTTGAATTTACCTCCAAACTGTATGGAAATCATTAAGCAAGCAAGACGTCCTACCACCAGAGCATGCTATGCAGCAAAGTGGAAAAGGTTTGCTGTATACTTTAACAGTAACAACATCAACCCTCTGGACGCATCCACAAAAAATATTATTTGCTACTTACTACACTTACAGCAATGTAACCTTGCTTACACCTCTATTAGAGTACATCTTGCAGCTATAGCAGCGTACCTGCAAAACAGGCAACATCTATCCCTGTTTAGAGTACCAGCATTAAAAGCCTTCATGGAAGGACTCAAAAGAGTCATTCCACCAAGACTTCCGCCTTCCCTGGTCTGGAATCTCAACATAGTACTGACCAGACTAATGGGTCCACCTTTCGAACCTATGCATAAGTGTGAAATACAATTCCTTACACGGAAGGTAGCATTTCTTATAGCTATTACCTCCCTCAGAAGAGTGAGTGAGTTACAGGCATTCACAATACAAGAACCATTCCTACAGTTACACCAAAATAAAGTGGTTCTTAGAGCAAACCCAAAAGTCTTGCCTAAAGTAATTTCAGCATTCCACATCAATCAACCAGTGGAACTACCAGTCTTCTTTCCAAAACCACAGACGGTAGCAGAAAGGGCCCTACATACATTAGATGTCAAAAGGGAAATATCGTATTACATAGAAAGAACACAAACTTTCAGAAAAACCAAACAACTATGTGTAGCGTTTTCCCCAACACATAAGGGCAATCCTATCTCTAAAGTAGGCATTGCCAGGTGGATTGTAAAATGTATACAAATATGTTACATAAAAGCAAAGAGGGCATTAACTGTTCCTCCTAGAGCTCATTCTACACGTAAACTTGGGGCATCTATGGCATTCTTAGGAAACATTCCCCTAGATTGACATATGCAAAGCAGCAACTTGGGTTGCACCGCATACCTTCACAAAACACTACTGTGTTGATATGCAGGCAACACAACAGGCTAGAGTGGGCCAATCTGTACTAAAATCTTTATTTCAAACTGTTGCAACAGACACTGGTGACCACCGCTAGGGAGGTAACTGCTGTATAGTGTATTCATAAATGTACCATCAGCAGCCCATATGCCTCGAACGAAATATGCTACTTACCAGTATGCATCTGTTCTTGGAATAGAGGGCTGCAGAGTGGTACATGCCCTCCCTGCCTCCCCGGAAACCTGTCTGTTCCAACACTATCTTATTTAGATACACTTACATGGGTTTCTCTTTCTGTATTCTATCATACTACTCCATCTAACCCTACTATGGCAAAACAATCTAAGGATGGAGCCGATGCCCATGCGCACTAGCACCCAAAGGAGGAGTCATCGGTCTCGTGACGACAAAAGACTTCTCCAAGAGAAAAACAAAGTGCAATCATCCGAGCCTAACACCAGATGGCGATCTATTCATAAACGCACCACTCTGCAGCCCTCTATGCCAAGAACAGATGCATACTGGTAAGTAGCATATTCCATATCTATCTATCTATCTATCTATCTATCTATCTATCTATCTATCTATCTATCTATCTCTATATATCGCCCCAAAACACCAGCCTGCCGCACTTTTGAACAGGTGCTTTCTTGACGGGGTGTGCCCGTCTTAATATCACAGCTACCAGATTTCACCAGGCAATTTCTCATGATAAAGAAAGCAGCACTCTCAGGGGTAGTGTCCAACCAACTTTATTGGAAACTTCAGCACATCAAGACGTGTTTCGGAGCTTAGCCTTCGTCAATTGTTACACCGTATGCGCCCATTCCGCCATTCATTTTAAACGCTTCAAATCATAGTTGGCGATTCATTGACATAAAAGAAAGACATACAATGTTATTATCCAGATGACGCCATCTTGTAACATGCATCTACCAAGAGTTTAGGTAAATATTCATTCTTTTACTCTAAATCCAGTTTCTACTCTTGCATCAACTCATCCTGAAATAATGCACAATTTACATTTTTCTCAGTTAAGTATATTATATCAGATCTCGCCCTGAATGGGCAACCCTCTACATGCCAATTACAGCTAACATTCATGAAGCACAAAGTCTAAGTTAAAATATGAAATATATATATGGAAGACATTGTTTTTTTTTTTTTAAGACTTTATTTGCAGTTGTCAAATACACAATACAACATTCGTGTGTTCAGGTATCATTTGCCACATAGTCAGTAATTCAATGTTTGTGACACACAGCTATTATGCCGACAACCTTCCGGTCCGGCAGCATTCGTGGATAGTGTGTTTGAGATATTCCAGCAGTAGGTAAAGAAAATTATATGTCTTACTTTTATTATTTTATCTGAACATAACTACAGACTCATTAGGAATAACGAACAGTATAGCAAGATATCAATATACATTCAACCGTTTACATCAGTGAGTTTCCCCGATTCACTAGTCTATCTCTATCTTGTGAGTTGCGTAAAGTATCCCACCCTTGTGTGCCTAGACCCCTTCCACTATTTCGTTTGTTTATACGTATCAGTCCTCTAACTCGTCCCCTCCTCCAGAGCTATCATCTTCCTCCTCCGGAAGAGGTTCACACAGGTCACCCCGATATGTATTCCAAGGTAACCATATCCTGTTCCATTTGCGAGGGTTAGCTCTGATCTTATATACCGCTCGCTCGGTTACCATCAATCTATCCATGTGTCTGCACCATTGTGCCGATGTCTGTGTGTCCGCTGCCCCCCATTTCTGCGCTGTATCCCGCTTGGCCACCATCATTCCTACCACTACCCACTGTTGTCCCTGACGCGTCAGATCAGTCTTTCCCCATATATTCAGCAAGCAGACCCTCGGGTCCGGCGTGAGTGATACTTCTAGCGTTTGGGAAATGGTCCGCATAATGCGTTTCCAGTATTCACTAATGATCGGGCAGCCCCAAAGTGTGTTCATCAGTGTCCCTTCCTCTCCACAGCCTCTCAAACAGTTTGGATGAGCAGTCCTATGTATTCTGTATAAGGTAGTTCTGGTGTAATATACTCTGTGTAGTATTTTAAATTGTACCAGTCGGAAGCGGGCCGAAACGCCTGCCTCCCGTGGGGACGCCAATGCGGCGTTCCAGTCCGTCTCGTCCATTTCACCCAACTCTTCCTCCCATTTGTCTCGTAATTTAGTTAGTGGATCAGGCAGGTTGTTCAGCAACTTTCGATAAGTGAGGGATGTGGCCCCCGTTTGCATAAAATCAGTGAGTAGGCGGTCCTCCCACGGGGAGGATTCTCGGATCTTTGACCCCGGCTCAATGGCTGCCATCAATGCATGCCTTATCTGCATGTACCTGTATGTCTCAGTAGGTTCTAGGTCATACTGTTGTTGCAATATCGAGAAGGGGACCATGCCAGTATTTGTCCACAAGTCACCTACTGTGGAAATCCCTATATTGTCCCATTGGGTGAATCCCTTACCATGTCTCAGACAGCCCAGTGATTTAGTGTCCCATAAAGGTGTAAGTTTAGTTATCACACCCCCCCATTTCAGCCTGGTCTGCGCCTTATGCCAGAGTACTATCGTGTGTTTAGTTGGGCCCATCAGTTTTGTTAGTAGACTTTTATTGTATAGTGGTGCCAACAGACTGTGCGTGCCTAGCTGTGCCCTGTCTGCCAAATAAGCTGGGTCCTCTTGTGGTGCGTGGATCCATTGGTTTATCACCTTGAGTTGAGACGCCCAATAGTACAACTGCATATTCGGCAATGCTATCCCACCGTCATACCATCCACAGTTGAGTTTTATATGTGCCACCCGAGCCGGGCGTTCCCCCCCATAGCAAACCTGACATTACTGCCGTCACCTTTTTAAAATATGAGGGCGGTACTAGAGTTGGTGTATTCTCCAGTATATACAGAAGACGTGGAAGCGCCTTCATTTTAAACAGAGCCGCCCTACCTAAAGGTGTCAACGGTAAGGTTTTCCAATGTCTTGCATCTGCCTTTAAGCGAGTGAGTGGAGGTAGCAGGTTTTGATCATAATGTATCGAGGCGTCTCGGGCGACGTAGATTCCCAAGTATTTAAATGAGGCGTCTGCAATTGTCAACGGGCAGTCGCTGGGTAGGTGTGGCAGAGGACCCTTCAGCTCATAGATGACCGATTTCGACCAATTTAGGGTGTAGCCAGAGTTGACACCATGTGTGTTGCATAATTCTAATAGTATTGGGATACCAGCGGTTGGGTCGGTCAGATATATTAACAGGTCATCAGCGTAGAGGGAAACCCTGCTTTCCCAGTGCTCCCCCCAACTCACTCCTCTCAGTAATGGGGTGTCTCTAATGACAGTCGCTAATGGTTCTAGGACTAATGCAAATTTCAAGGGGGAGAGCGGGCAACCCTGTCTCGTTCATCTGGCCAACGGTATGTCTCGGGAGATGTGTCCATTGGCCGCCACGTGTGCGACAGGTTCCGTGTTCAAAAGTTTTATCTATGCGATAAATTTAGGGCCGAAGCCCATGTGTGCCAGGACTGCGAATAGGTATTGCCATTCTACCATGTCGAACGCCATCCTGGCGTCCAACGATAGTAAGACTGCTGGTTCCGTTAGTAGGGGGGCCCGTGCCAGTGCGCCATGTACTCGCCGAAGGTTCAGTGCCGTGCTCCTATGGGGCATAAAACCCGACTGGTCCGGATGGATCAGATGGGATAGGTGGGGCATCAATCTAGTGGCCAATGTTTTCGCCAAAAATCTTCCTTCGGCAGGCGGCTTACCCGGTTTCGGGATGGCCACAACAGTTGCCATCAGTTGATCCAAAGGCAGGATCCCCCGCTCCAAGCTATCCTTGAGCATGGCCAACAACGGCCCACTTAGTGTGTCCGCCATCGTTTGGTACCATTCAACCGGGATACCGTTGGGGCCTACCGCTTTTCCTGTATGTAGTGCGTTGATTGCTGCCTGTATCTCTTCTACCGTTAGGTCTGCCTCCAGTTCATCCACCGTGTCTTGGGGTAAAGTCGGGGTGTGCACCGTTTGGAGGGCTAGCGCCGCAGCACTTGCTGTGACTTCCATTTCCGGGGTATATACTCCCTGGAAGTGGTCCGCGAGGATATCAATTATTTCCGATGGGTGCAAATGTAGCTTCCCATCCGAATCTTTCAACTGTGGTATGGTCCTGCAACCCTCTTTCTTTTTATCCAGCCATGCCAGGAGTTTACTGGCCTTGTCACCTATATCATACACTCTATTCGCTGTCGCTGTTATATTCTCAATCGTTTGCCGCCGCATATGATCATTGTGTAATTGTTGGCATAGATTAAGTGTGTGAAGTGCGTCCTCTGTTGGAGGTGCCATGTGCGCCGCGTTTGCTGCTTCAAAGTTCAGTTCTAGGTCCAGCAATTCCCGTTGTTGTGCGCGCTTATGCCCTGTTATCGTTGTAATGTCATGTCCCCTCAGAACCGTCTTATAAGCCTCCCAGAGGGTCGTGGGGGATGATGCCGAGTCAGTATTTTCTGCAAAATCGTGCCGGGTCGACTTTTTCAATTCTTTCCGGACATGTGGTATCTTGATATAACCTGGATAGATTGGGTACCCTCTTTTGCGAGCCCTTCCTGAGCTCGAGAGGCTCAGTGTTAGGGGGGAATGATCCGAAATACCCCTTGGTCTAATCTTTACATCACTTATTGTAAGGTGACCGTCGCCCAGTGTGAGAAAGTAATCTATGCGGGACAGACTATTATGAGTTGCGGAGTAGTAAGTGTACTGGCGGCCCTCGGGGTTGAGATGTCGCCAAATATCTAGCAGTCCTTGCGCCTCGAGGAAGTCATTAAAACGGGACGGTCCCGGTGCGTGTGTTCGGGTCGGGAATCTATCTTGTGTGTTGTGTGCCACTGCGTTGAAATCCCCCCCACTATAAGGTCACCTTTCCGGGAGATCTAACAGTAATTTCCCCAAATCGGGAAGGGTAATCTCATGCAATGCTGGAGGAATATATACAGAGATCATGTTAAGTGGTTTACCTTCTCATTGCCCAATTGCTACTGCAAAACGGCCATAATCATCGGTTCTAGTGGAATGTAGTATAAAGCGGGACGCTTTTCTCATTAAGATGCCCGTTCCACGGGACCCCGAGGTGAAGTCTGAGTGCACTATCATGCTATAGCCACGTCTGTCTAGCGCCTTACTGGCTGTTCCCACTAGGTGTGTCTCCTGAAGAAGGATCAGGTCCGGATTTAGTCTTTTAATACCCTGCAGGACCAACCCCCTCTTTATCTTGTCTCCCAGTCCCCTCACGTTCCAGGACATCAATTGTAGTGGAGTTACCGGTCCTGTGCGAGCGTTCTCATCTAGTGTGTCTGATTGTATGTTGTGCGCCATTGCATATCTGGTAGGACTAACATGTTTTTCTCAGTGTCTATTTGCTATAGTGTCCGGTATACACCCATCTGTGTGTTCAATTCGTCATGCTGCGTGTTATTTCCTTGAGTCAAACAGAACAAACAACAACAAAAAACCCTATATCCTGAACATCCCCCTCCCTGCCCCCCTGCTATACGGACATAGAACCGCCCGCCCCCCCAACTTAGCAGAGTGTGCTTGACCCATTCCCCACACCAAATACTTGCTCGCGGGGTGAAGGTTCTCCGGAGCAGGCGGCCCCTCATACTCTCCTCGGAAGCCCTCAGCCCAGTGTCCTGTAGCCGACCTTCAGGCAGATCGCAAAGTTAAAGATCAAGTCATTATTAGTCCTCCAGGAGGTTAGTGTTCCTTATTGGTGTCATCGACAACCATATCTCCGTCTTGTGAGAGTTCCTCTTCCGTTCTGTGAGATGTTTGTGAGCCCTCAGGAAATCCCGTATTTTTGTCCTTTTTTGCTCTGTTCGATCTGCGGGGCTGTGTCGTCGGTCTCCATCCATCTAGCCAGTCTCTCGCTTCGCTAGTTCAGGAGTGTCAAAGAACCAGGTCTTATTGTCTGATACCACTCTCAACCTAGCCGGAAAAATCATGGAGTAAGGGATCTCTCTTGCTCTTAGTTCTTTCTTGACCTCCAGAAATGTCCTCCTGCGGCGCGCAACCTCTGCCGTATAATCTGGAAAAAAGGCCAGCGTGGAGTTGAGGATCTTGACCGGAGGGGACACTCTAGCAGCCTGCAAAATGGCGTCTGTCCCGAAAGTTGAATAGACGGGCTAAAATGGGTCTTGGTGTCGCGCCTTGCTTAGGTTTACCCCCCGGTACTCGATGTGCTCTTTCTACAGAGAAAAAGGCAGACTGTCCCTTGGGTTGGAGCTCTTTTTTAATCAACTCCTCCACATATAGGTCTGTTGCTCTATTGCCTTCAGATTCCGGCACACCAAGAATTCTGATGTTATTCCTTCTCGAGCGACCTTCCTGATCGTCCAGTTTCTCACGTAGTGCTTTGTTCACCACCACCATTTGTTGCATTGCCGTTTGGAGCTCGGAGACATCCTCCACAAGCGACTTCGTGACCACCTCCATCGATTTCACTTTTTCGGACATCTTTTGAAAGTCAGCCCTAATGAATGTGATTTCAGTGGATATTGAGCCCACTGTGGCCTGTACTTGGGTTAGCGCTCTCATGATGTCTTCCAGCGTTGTTTTCTGCGTGTTCGTCCCATCCGCCATCTTGCTGGCCGGGGCCCTTCCCTCCGACGGGGAAGAAGACGCTCCACTACTGGCAAATCTGTCAATACGGGTCTGCGTAGTGCCTCCTCTCGAGTTTTTGCCAGCCATCCTTGCTCGTACGTACCACAAGAGTCTTGTAGGTTATGCCTCTCAGCCTTTCGGAGTTCAGTGGACCCTTGCCTGCAGCTGGTCTTCACCGTTCTCTTCGTATGGTCAGTAGGCTCACACCACCCGTTTCGTGCAGGTTCCCGCAGTTTATTGCTCTGCAAGTTCCCGAGCAAGTTGGGAGCGGGTATTATAAGGCCAGAGGTCCTACTTTTAGAAGGTTGACCGTGGTACTGTGGCGATGATGTTCAAAAGCGGTTGATGATCTGATCACTATGTGTTAAGATGGCGGACCGATCCTTTGTTCTACTGTAGTTTCTGTTTCACCTGCCCGTCGTCTGAAAGTATTCTTTCACGACTGCGTTTAGTTTCCCCTCTTATATGCATCAGAGTCCAATTAGGCCACCTCGATCAGTCCACACTGTTATCGGACTCGTGCCCATCTGCTTGGATCATGGTGGTCGTGCGTTTCCGGTGGAGTCGATCCGAGTTGCCCTCACTTCCTCTCGGTCGATCAAGTAGGATAGGTCCCGGCTCGTTGTGATCGTTCAGGCCTCAGAGTCGTCACGACATAAGTTTCTCCTCCTGTGTCGGACAGTGTTCAAAGTTGCTGCCCTGGGTTCCGCCTGGTCCTAGGCTCCGGGACCCTTCGTTAGAGCATCTTTCCTGCACGGATAAGTAGTCTGATATTAGGAGGGGCCGTCCGATCTACGGAACTCTTCTTTTAGGCTGCCGCCATGCTCGGCTGCTAGCCACACCCCCGAAGACATTATTGTTGATCTCATTTACATCTTTTCATTCAGTGAATATAAATTCCTAAACGCATTTTTCGAGATAAATAGAAGAAATTTCAACCCAAATGTACTGCTAATTCTTCACAGCTATTAGGGCCTGTGGGGTTCTTGCTATGTAAATCTATAATGTATCTCGTTTGTAGGCGTCTCAGTTTTTGTAATCGGTCGCCTCCTCTTGGACTAGCTGGAACGCTGTCCAAACAAAAATATGACAATAGATCCCTATTGTGTCCATGTATCTTATTAAAGTGTCTGGCGACTGGATATGCCTCGTCTATGTTGTTTATCGCGCACAGGTGTTCTAATATGCGCATTTTAACTGGGTTAATCGTACTCCCACTATATCTAAGCCCGCATGGGCATGTCAAACAAATGATGGCATATGGCGTGAAACAAGTTAGAATTTTTTTGATCTTTTTAGGTGTTGCCAGACCTGGTACTATGTATTTTAGAGTACGTTTACTGATTTTACAGGCTTTGCAACGGCAACAAGGGTAGAAGCCGTTTATAGGTTTCAATGGAGATTGGACGGGTTTAGCTTGATGATGACTAGGCACCAAATGATCCTTTAGAGCCCTAGCTTTTCTAAAAGTGACTAAAGGATTGGGAGGCAAATCCTCTCTAATGATATTATCTGTGAGTAGGATATTCCAATTTTTACGTAGTATTCTTTAGTTGGCCCGCATTGTCTGAAAATGTAGTTATTAATCTAAAGGTGCCACTATCAGAGTTACTCTTTTCCTTATTTGTCAATAGCTCACTTCTCTGCATGTTGTTTACTCTAGTCAGGGCGTGTGTTAGCACTCCCTCGTTATACCCTCTTACTCTGAAGCGTTGTATGCATGATTTTGCCGCCTCCTGAAATTCAGTGTCACTTGTGTGGCTTCTTTTAAGTATTAGCAACTCTCCATATGGGATGCGGTTTATTCGTTTTTTAGGGTGGTTGCTGGTTGTGAGAAGTTGGCCTGATATGCAGTGCTCACTATTCTAGTGATCACTATGTATCATTCCAAACGACCCATATTGATGATTGGTTGTAAGTCAACCTTATAGACCAGCTATCCTAGTAGCATGGACAAGAGCAGTCTTTAGGCTAAACTCTAGAGGGCGTGTTAAGCCAGCTGTTATACCATCACATATACCCCTTGAACACCAAGTGAAAGGACACCACACAAGTTGTTATGAAAATAAAAGGATATTTATTTATAACAAGTCTACCCTGATCTCTTTATGAGTCCGGTAGCTAAGCACACAACAAAACTCTTACGAAAATACTTTTAGTTGCACAATTTACACAAATGCCCGAGGGGCACGAAAAACCATATACTACAAAAGTGGAATGCGAAATACTAGCAGGTAAGTAACAAGATCCAGAGGCTTCAGGATCGCTAGGACTACACTACTTAACCTTCAGGTTAGGAGCAGGAGGCCTAGGGAGATCGGGTGCAGAGTGTGCACTCTCACGCGGGATGCGGGACAAAGTCTATGGATACTAGTATCTCGTAAAGTTAGTGTTATCAGACGAATCCGACTAGTTAGGCTGAAAACGAAAAAGGATCTGGACTATCTTAGATAGTGAACCTAAGTTGGAGCACCGAAATGCTCAAGTTACCTAGCCCAAGGGCTGCGGCTGCATAGGGTTCAAAAGACGTCGGGAATCCTCGTTACAGTCTATGGAGCCTGAAAGAAGAAGTTGCTGGCAGGCGACCAGTGATGAAGTTCGATGTGATCCAAGCCTGGATCAATGATGGAGACGACCTGAAAGCAGAGGGGACTCAGTTCTTAATCACTAGCCAGTGATCAGATGGGCACCAGGATGGCACCGGATGAAGTCACCTCAACCAGGTGAGTGGGCGACGCTGGGCTCTGCAGTCTCTCGGACCAGGAGGCGTTGTCGGCGACCAGGATGGAGGTGCGAGCTGTCCCACGAGGGTGTCTGCTGTCGGCGATGCTGGACCCAGGATTGGGGAAACAAACCTTGGCAAAGGCAAGCCCACGCGGTGGACTCGAGATGGCGTCTGGAGTGGACCAGGAGGGTACGGGTGCTCCTCTGTTGGAGGGGAGCAAGGGCCAGTCTGGAGCAACCAGACCAGCGATGGAAGTGTCGTGGTTCGTCGTCAGGAGGGCTACAAGCCAGCAGGCAAGTGGCCGGACAACGGTGAGCAGCAAAGAGCAGAAGGGCCACACGCAGATCTCGTGGATGCTGGGGGGCTGGACTTCGGTGCTGGAGCTGCAGCTGCTCAGGGTTAGGGCTTCTCAAACCCCAAAGCACTCACTCGAGGATCCCTCGGCGGTCGTGCTGGATAAGCGTTGTGCAGTTTTGAAGATGGCCAGTCCCTTCAGGTCTCGTCACACCCACGAATCTCAGCTGGGCTGATGATGTAGGTAGAGGTCAGAGGTGCCAGGGAATCCTGGTCTCGTCGAGCTGGGCAGTCTTGATCCGGAGGATGGACGTGCAGCAAACCGCATGCGCTTAGATGGTGCCCGCTGGTGCAGGGTGGCTACTCCTTAGCCACAAGGGAGAGTCTTCAGAAAGGTTCAAGAGTTCTTTCGTGGAAAGTCATCAAGATTCAGAATTATCTAATTTGGGAAGGGGGCCCGCTCCTACCTTTATACTAAAGAAAGGGGCTGGCACGCGACTAGGTCCTGCCCATGGGTGGGACCAGGAAGGGGGGTGGTTACACCCCTCTCCCCTGTCCGGACTTTCCCCAGCTCAGGGGCTGGTGTGCCCCTGGAACTGGTTCAAGCCGGCATATGCACAGTGAGCACCGGGGTGCCACTTGCAGTCACCTTCCTCTCAGCCCTGCCTACCTGGGATACACAAAACCCTGTCTGGGATGGTGCTAGCACCGCCCCTGACAGGAAACCCTTTGTCCAAGCTCTCCTCGCTGGAAGGACTCCCAGCAGCAGGAGGTCAGACTTGTGTCTGTGGTGGCAGCATCCATTTTGTGATGCTGAGGCTCGAGTTAACTTTAACCGGGGTTCACAGTTACATACATGTCGTGTCCCTCTAGAAGGGTGGAATGCTAACCCCGTCGCCAGAATTGGCGAGGGGTTAGTATTCCAATTCGTATGACACCTTACTCGACATGTTTTGATAAAGCAATACCAGAGTTGGCAAATAACAGCGAGGATTATAATGCACTTAAGAGTATTTGGTACGCATTATCATGGAACAGCTATTAGGACTTGGTTCTGCAAGCTGCAAACGGGCTCAGCTCATGCCAGAGCACCTTCTCACATGAGTCCAAGCACTCTGCCTTCATGATTGTTAAGGCCTGCCTTAGGAGTGACTGATAGGAATACATGTGTCCATTTTAGGGTTAGATATAGGTATACTATATCTAAAGCAAAGGGTGATTACACCACCTTGCCCCAGCTGTCGTGCAGCCAGTTGTGTCAGATTTAGATGGCCAGCCAGGGGTGGCATAATATATGCTGCAGCCCCTGGCAGGCCCTGGGTACACCTATGCCCTGGATACCTAAGGTATACTGTACAGGGACTGAAAAGGTGACCCAGTACCAATTGGTTATGCACCAAAGGTACATGGAATCCATTTTACAGAGAGAGCAGTAGGCCTGGGGCCCTGAATAGCAGGGTCTCAGGTCAACTAAGTGGAAAAACCAGCAAAACACCAGGCAAAAGGTTGGGGGTAACCATAGTCAGATATCCACCTTCCTACACTGGTGGCATGTAGCGTTGAGTTACCCGCTGTGGTTTTGCGAAAAAAAGTTTAGTGTGCATCTGTCCTTTGTCTATGTACACTGTGAGATTCAGATAGTCAACTGTTAAGGTACTGATTTCTCCAGAAAATTTCAAATTGACATCGTTCTTATTTAGTACATCCACATATGATGCGGCCAGTTCAACTGGGCCGTCAAATATGATAAAAAGATCGTCGATATACCGCTGTCATGTTACAATTTCACAGTTCCACTGTTGGTTCTCCTGGGCCCAGGCCACCTGCTCCTCCCACCAGCCCACGAAAAGATTTGCATAGCTGGGGGCGGAGCAGGTTCCCATGGCCCGCCCGTTAGTTGTTTAAACAATTAAGGAACAAAAACATGTTGTTGTTTAGGCAGAAAGTTATAAATTCCACTAACATTTTATTGTGTTCATAGAATCTCACTGATTGTGTCGCCAAAAAACTCTACTGCCCTTAAACCATCTAGCAAGAAATTCTGCAACATAAAGAATTAAATGAAGAAGAAAACGTGACCATAATCATTTTGACACCAAAGTACTAACCAAGGAAGAGGAGTCAATTTTGAAATTAGGTCTTTCCTTTTGACCCAAAAGAATCTGGAATTCGCTCAGACCAGAATAGATCTATTCAAGTTCACTCGAAAATTGAAGTTATATAAATTCTTCAAGCTAAAAACATCCCCTACTAAACCTACGGCTGTAGTGATGGAAAGTAGGGAAACTGATGAATTGATGTGCAAAGACTTGGCAGGTATTAAAACTATGGAAGAACTGAGAATTGAAATTAATGAAGGAGAAGACTCTGATATTGGGAATACGCAAATGTTGCCACAAATGGAGGTCCAACAAAAAGGGGGAGCGAGCACTTTTGAACAGGCTTCTTGCTTTATGCCAACAACTGGAACAGATGCTATAGACACGTTTGCCGAAGCGGTGGTTAAAGATCTTGTACGTTTATGGAATAATAACAAATACGTACATAAGAAAAGGAACTTTTCGAAGACCCAACAGGTGGCACTTAATAAACTGTGCGAGGACTCTTCTCTTGTTTTCAAACCCTCAGACAAAGGAGGGAACATTGTTCTATTAACCAGAACACAGTATGAAACAGAAGCATTTCGACAGCTGGATGATGCGATGTGCTATAGTAAGATCACAGACAAAATTTATAATCAAAGCAGCACAGAATACCATAATATGATCTCTAAATGGTATAAAATAGACATGTTGAATTGTGATGAATTTCTGTTCTTGAGATGTCTCAATCCAATCACCCCTACCTTCTACTACCTGCCAAAGGTACATAAAGACAAAATAAATTAATCCACCTGGGAGGCATATTGTTGCCTCACAGGGGAGTTTGACAGAACATTTGTCCATGTATATTGACTCTTTTCTCTTCCCACATGTGAATAAACAGAAATCTTATCTCAAAGACACAAAGCACTTTTTGAATCGAATCAGTGAGATTGATTGGAAGGAAGGCTATTGTATGATGGTATTAGATATAACAAGTCTTTACACATGCATAGCACATAAAGATGATTTAAGGGCAGTAGAGTTTTTTGGTGACACGATCAGTGAGATTCTATGAACACAATAACATGTTAGTGGAATTTATAACTTTCTGCCTAAACAACAACATGTTTTTGTTCCTTAATTGTTCAAACAACTAACAGGCGTGGCCATGGGCTAACATGTACCTTGTGAGGATCTTTTACCAGTGGTTAATGGACATCTTCGTACTGGACATGATTTTTTATCCTTCGAGAAGAGATACTAAGGATGTTTTCTAATATAGGTGCTGTCTGTCAACCTGAGATAAAAGGCAGAGAAGATGGACATTTATAGCTGAGAGAAGTACTGAATAGTATAGTTTGTTTTGTCTATATTTGCTTTAAGTAAATATCGCCTAGTTTCACTATTGATGCTCATGCGGAGAGCCCACGTATATACTGCCGTTAATTACAAGCATGTTTGGACAAAGCGCCCATAAATGGCCTCCATTTTTCTATGGTCCTAAGGTGTATAACCAATCACGGATATAATTATTCAAACCTTTGTATTTTTTGGGGGAACTGATTAAATCATGGGTATATTTTTATTTGAACCTTTATTTTTTAAAGAATTGTGTTAAATGCATAAGCATCTATGATGCAACAACAATATTCCTTGGTGCTTCTCTTCTCTCCTGTGTGTTTGTTCAGGCTTTTTAGGGCTCTAAAATGCCTGCTCTTTTCGACAAATGCCCAGCATGTGGTAGGAAGAAGGCCAAGAGTGATCCACACGACGTCTGCATTGTCTGTCTCCCTGAAGCACATGTCCCTGAAGACTGTGACATCTGCCAGCAACTTTCAGCAAGGACCCTGAGGGACAGGCTGAAGATTAGGCTCCAAGGCCTTGAAGAGAGATGACTGCAGGCTGCAGGTGGGTCTGGGCAGGCTGGGAAGGTTCCCTCTGCCTCTGCTGAGGCCTCTGGGGGGCTCCCCAGAGGCAGGAAGACCAGCAAACGGTCCTGGTCTCCGTCGGCGTCGATTGCATCGACGACGTCAAGAGGGATGATGACGGTGTGTTCCCCATCTCCACTGGGCTCCGGTCGAGAAGGCGTGATGATTCGACGTCGAAGGGCCTGGACAGGCCGCCGTCGAGACCACCGTCGACGGCATCTTCATCATCAACGTCAACGTCAGCGTCGAGCTATCGACGTCGAAGGAGCGACTGGCGTCGGCTCTCGCCGTCGAGTCGACACTGCCGGTCGCCGTCAAGAAGACGATCGGTGTCGAGGGGATCCTCAACGTCGAGGACCTCGAGAACGCTGTCGGCGTCAAGGAGGAGTCGACGCTCGTCGTCGAAAATGGAACGGTCGACGTCGCTGAGGCGGCGTTCGACGCCAGAGTCGCGGAGGTGACATTCGATGCCTGAAAAGCGACGCTCAGCGTCGAGAAGGAAGAGATCGGCCTCTAGGAGTCGTTCCAACTCTCATAAACGACGCAGAAGGAGTTCTGACGCCAGAAGTCACGCTGGATCTAGTGGAGGGCGCCGGAGAAGGCGATCGCCTGCTGGAGGGGCTGGGTCGCAGTCCCCTCCCCGAAGAAGTCACCGGGCTCGGTGTACTCTGTGATATATATACACCACCTCGGCCGAAGTCGCCCCCTCCCCCTGTACCTAAGGAGGACCCTCCCACCAACCCTCCGCTTCCACCACATCCACCCTCAGGACGACCACTACCACCACTTCCGCCGCATGGGCCCGCCCCTCGGTCGGAGATACCTCCTGTTCCTCCGCCTAGGTCGAAGTCACTACCTCCTCTTCCTACACTGCCTAAGGGGACGCCCAAACCGAAACCCCAGGATAGCCCACGGAAGACGCCTCCACGGAAACCTGCGGAGCGCCCACGAACTGGGAGGTCGCGCTCTCGTTCCAGGAGGAGGGAACGATCGCGCAACAGGTCATCCACGAGGTCGAGACACCGCCATAGGAGGCATAGGTCTCGCTCCCATACAAGGTCCTCAGGGATCAGGGGCTACTCTCCAACCTTGTCGGGATCGCCGGACACAAGGGTGTCGCCGGTTGATGATCTGGTGGCCTTTCACGATGTCCTGTTACGAGGTGCAGCAAAATTGAGCACCCATACAAGGTCCTCAGGGATCAGGGGCTACTCTCCAACCTTGTCGGGATCGCCGGACACAAGGGTGTCGCCGGTTTAATGATCTGGTGGCCTTTCACGATGTCCTGTTACGAGGTGCAGCAAAATTGGGCATCTCGTTGACGATGCCCACTCCCAAGACATCGGTAGTTTTTGAGACTCTGCACCAGAAACATCTGTCTCGTCCATTATTGCCACTGGTGCCAGGGCTGGAGGATCCGGCCATGGACCGTTTTCTTACCCCGGCGGTGACTAAGGCGGCCCCCTCGAGACTACTGAAAAAATACCGGGCTCCTGATTCTGATCCGGCTTTTCTGAGAGTGGAACCTCCTCCGGATTCCGTGATAATGACGGCGGCTCGCAAGCAGCATGCTACCACCCCGTCATCCACGGTCCCCCCCAGATAAAGAGTCCAGATGGATGGATTCGGCTGGGAGGAAGGTGTGTGGAACGTCGGTGACCTTTATGAAGGCTGCGAGTGCCAGAGCCTTTTTGGGACGCTATGACCATGCCCTCAGGGACTCCCTCCAGCAGTTTGCGGTACACTTGCCTCGTGAGAAGAGGGAAGATTTTCAGGAGGTGTTAAATGAGGGGATGCTGGTGGCGAATCAGATCATTAGCGCTTCAGCCAATTCGTCCCTCTTGGCGGCACATGGCTTCTGCCATGGGATTAACCAGCGACGGCACGCCGGGCTCCGTCTTACGTCACTGAAACCTGACGCACAGCAAAGGGTCGCCAATCTTCCATTCTCTGGCGAGACCCTATTTGGGAATTATGCGGATGACGAAATGGCCCGCATGAAGGCGGAGGCCGAAACACTCACGGCTGTGGGTCTGGAGAAGCCCAAAGAGACAAAGAAATTGTACCACCCGTTCCAAAGACGGTTCGGGGGACAGGGCAGAGGGCGTGGCCAAGCTTCGGGACAGCAACATCAACAGCAGTTCCGAAGGTCGTTCCAGAAGCGCCCCAAGGGCAGAGGCGGCCAGCAGTCGGCACCAGCGACCAAAGGCCCGGCCGAGTCTAGGCCCTGAGCACATACTTCCCCCGCATACTTAACCCACTCCGGTGGGGGGGAAGCATTCAATTTTTTCTGGCAGAGTGAAGAAAAATTACTCAGGACAAGTGGGTGCTGAATATTGTTTGCAATGGATACAGTCCTCGGTTCACCAGCCCGCCTCCAGTAATTCCGCCAGTCAGCTCGCAGTTTCAGCTGCGCGAGTTTCAGACGGAGGCCGATATCCTGTTAAGGAAAAGGGCGATAAAAGACGTAACTCTGTCTCAAAGAGGAAGAGGTCTGTACTCCCGGTTCTTCCTGGTTCGCAAGAAGGACAAGAACGAGTTCAGGCCCATTCTGGACTTGCGACAAGCAAACAAGTGGATTCGCAGAGAGAAATTTTGTATGCTGTTGTTGCATCAGATTTACCCTCAGTTGCAACAGGGAGACTGGCTATGTGCTATAGACCTACAGGATGCGTACTTCCATGTGCCCATTGCACACAAACACAGGAAGTTCCTGCGATTCCTAGTCGGCACCAATCATTATCAATACACAGTACTCCCATTCGGACTAAAGTGGGCACCGAGAACATTCTCGAAGTGCATGGCAGTGGTAGCAGCACACCTGAGGAAAAACAAGGTGTTCGTCTACCCGTACCTGGACGATTGGTTGATCAAGGCCTCCTCCTTCTCGGAAGCTCGAGCACACTTCCAGAAGACATGCGTTCTCTTGAACAAGCTGGGGTTGCACATCAACATGTCCAAGTCTGTCCCGACTCCGGTCCAATGCATACAGTACTTGGGAGCCTCCATCAATACACTGTCAGCTAGCGTGTCTCCTTTGGATGAGCGACGATTATCACTCCTTCGGAAGGCTCAGCCTCTTATGACCACTCCATCTACAACAGTGAGGACGGTGTTTTCTCTACTGGGATCGATGGCCTCTTGTATCTTCCTGACGCCACACGCACGACTGCACATGAGACCGTTGCAAGAGTGCTTGGAGGACCAGTGGGATCAGAGGAAAGGATCTTGGGGCGACAAGATACGACTGTCTCTGCATGCTCTTCAGTCGCTGAAGTAGTGGTGTTCATCTGAGAATCTCCTCCGAGGGGTTCCCTTCCACAAGGACATTCCCACGGAGACTGTCGTGACGGATGCTTCTCTCCACGGCTAGGGGGCGCACTCCGGAAACTTACAGATTCAAGGAACGTGGTCCCAGATGTAGACCACGTATCACATCAATTTCCTGGAACTCAGAGCTGTTCGCTTGGCACTGAAGGCCTTTCTTCCGTCCTTTCAGACCAACTCTCTCCTTGTACAGACGGACAATACGACCACGATGTATTACCTCAACAAGCAGGGGGGCTCGAGATCACGCACTCTGTCACAGGAGGCGCATGCAATCTGGCACTGGCTTCTGGCCAGAGGACTGACGATTACGGCTACCCACCTGCCAGGTGTGCAGAATGTTCAGGCGAACGCACTGAGCAAACTAATTCAAGAAAACCACGAATGGGTCATAAACGACGAAGTACTAGGAGAAGTCTTCGCAAGGTGGGGGACTCCAGACGTAGATCTGTTCGCCACCGCCGAAAACAGCAGATGCCGAGACTTCGCCTCCAGGTACTACCAGCAGGGGACGCTGGGTAATGTGCTATGGATCAACTGGTCGAACAGCTTTCTGTACGCTTTTCCACCCATTCCCCTGATTCCGGCGGTACTCATCAAGCTGGCCCGGTCCAAGGCTCGGATGATACTCATTGCCCCGGACTGACCCAGACAGTGGTGGTTCACGGACCTGCTTCACCGGTCTATCCTTCCTCACATACGGCTGCCGTGGTAACCGGACCTTCTCACGAAGTTCGGGGGGCAGATGTTGCACCCCAACCTCTCGTCTTTGAGTTTGGCGGCATGGCTCCTGAGAGAGTGCAATATGGCCATTTGAATCTGCCCGAAGATTGTATGGACATACTGAAGGAGTCGAAGAGACCTTCTACTTGAACCTCCTATGCTTACAAGTGGAAGAGGTTCTGTATCTGGTGCAAGTCCAAGAACTATGACTCGACGACATGCAAGGAAGACGTCATCCTTCCTTACCTTCTACATTTGGCGCAGTCTGGACTTAATGTTCATTCCATTAAGGTTCATCTGGCTGCATTGACTGCCTACAGGAAATGCCCTTCACAGACTTCCTTCTTCCAGATCCCTGTGATCAAAAAAATTTTGGAAGGCTTGAAGAAAGTGTTCCCTCCTGTCAGGCTTCCTTGGCCTTCATGGGAATTGAATGTGGTGCTGTCCAGATTGATGAAGGAGCCTTTTGAGCCTATTCATAAGGCTTTGTTGCAGCACCTTTCCTGGAAGGCGGCGTTCCTCGTGGCTATTACATCGGCCCGCAGGGTGAGTGAAATTCAGGCGTTGTGTTGCCAAGAACCTTATACTGTATTTCATGCTGCTAAGGTTGTTATGCGTACTCACCCTAAATTTCTTCCCAAGGTTATTTCTGATTTTCATGTCAACCAGACCATAACGTTGCCTACGTTTTTTCAGAATCCTTCATCTCCAGCGGAAAGGTCTCTGCATTCCCTGTATGTGAGGAGGGTGTTGAAATTTTATCTGGATAAAACCAAAGATATTCGTAGGTCAGACTAATTATTTGTCAATTATGGATCAGTCAGGACGGGTCTTGCGACCTCTAAGCAGTCCATCTCTAGGTGGATTGTGTCCTGCATACAGTTGTGTTACCAAAAAGCTAATAAGACCTTAGGGGGTAAACCGAAGACTCATTCCACCAGGGGTAAAGCTGCCACGACAGCTTTGCTCCGTAATGTTACAATTGCAGAGATCTGCAAGGTGGCCACTTGGAAGTCGGTTCATACCTTTGCTAAGCATTACTGTCTGGACACTGATGCCAGGGCAGATGCTCAGGTTGGGCAGGCTTCGCTGCAGAATTTGTTCGCACAATAGTGGTGTTTATTTTCTTCTCTCCACTGCCGCTTTGGTGTGGGGATGGGCTTGCCATTCTATTCACTAGATTATGACCATACACAGAGATCCCCTACTGCAGAAGGAGTAGTTTCTGTCCTGTAACTCCAGTTCTGTTGTAGGGGTATCTCTGTTATAGTCATAAGCGCCCGCCCTCCTCCCCGGTGGAGAAAGATATTCATGGAAGGAATGCTACAGGTCTGGCGTGCTACGCCTTCAAAAAGAACTGAAAGTAAGAGGGACCTGCTGTGCTGGGATACTGGGAGAAGTTCTGGAAAGTTCTCTTAAAGGCACAGTATCCTATTTAAGCCACATAATAGCAGCCTATGGGGCTTGTCTGACCATGCCTTCCTCTCTATCATTCCAGAGTATTTTACTGGTAGAGGCAAGTTTCCCTGTGGAGGAAACGGGCAGGCTGTGTTGTGTGTGGTTTTGTTAGGTGGAATTTCTAGTTGAAGTACTGGACAGTGTAGCCTGTGGATATAGGCTGCATTTTTTGTCCTTAAATTCTCTCTTAAGTGTCTTGCAATTCTGCTTGATTTGACAATTTAAGAGATTATTTTTGATTGCCGGGGTCCACACACATGGGCGGGACTATTCACTAGATTATGACTATAACAGAGATACCCCTACTACAGAACTGGAGTTACAGGACAGAAACTACTCATATATGTATATGTATGTATATGTATGTGTATATATATATATATATATATATATATATATATTACCTACTGCGGTCGCCAGTAGGTATATATAGTTAGGATTTTTTCTCTATGGAACTTTTGAAAATTCTATGTCTAATAACTGAAATTTTCAGGAAAATGGCACATTTTGTTTCTGATCAGCCCCTGAAAATTTGGGGGGGTTTCGTCAAGGGGGGGCCGAGAAAAAAGGGGGGTCCCAAAACGCGTTTTCCCCATTCGTTTTTCCATAGGGCCTTTGGCCTCACTTTTAGCTCGAACGGCTGAATGGATTTACACGAAACTTGGCAAAATTGTAGGGACTGTTAGCCCGATGTGCCTTTGCTGGGTCTCAATATATGTGCTCCAGTGGATTTTGAGAAATTAACGTTTAAAAAAACAGATATATCTCTGACAGCGTCCTAGATAGCGCACCAGATCGCGTACTTTTCGCGTAACGGAGCTTTGCGTAGCGAAGCTGATTGGCTCTCCGGTGTCTGTCAACATTCTAAACAGTCCGGTGCGGCCGCCATCTTGTCTCTCGGTAGGATCGAGAGACAAGAGGAGGAGAAAAACGAAGGGGGAATTTAATGAAAGGGGGCAAGGTTAGATCCTTCTTGACCCCCTAGGAATGATGTTGGGGTTATTAAAGGGTCCCGTGGGGCAAATAATAAAAATTTGATTTTTCGCGGTAGAAGCGCTTCTCGGTTCGCGAACCGGGTCGCAAACTGTTAGCGAAACGTGAATTCGCCATTTTGTGTTTCGATTTAATTAAATTACTAGGTATAAGGGGGTACGGGAGACATATCCTGACTTCTTATGTTTTCTGAAGGTGGCTGAGGAGGCTCATATATGTTGATACATGTCTTCCAGCGGCTGTACGTGAGCTTTTTTTTTTTTTGCTGCGTGACGTCTGTTAACGTTCCATTCGATGGAAATTAGGAACTGTTGACCGCCATTTTGTCACTGCGAGTTAATATTTTGTTAAAAATAATTGTTATAAATTATTCCTTATTGATAAACATTGTTTGCGCCATCTTGCCCTTTTTGCAATGCCACACTTTTGTTGAGCACGGCAGCCATTTTAGATGCCTTGACCAACCTACTCTCTGCACGCCGCCGATCCTCAGCATGGCTCCCCACCCTCGCAAGCATTTCCCCCACGCACTGGTCACCCCCGCTCTCTCTCTCATGCATGGGCCAGAAACCTCCTCTCATCTGCGCTGTTCTTCTCTGAGAATCACACCCTGTGCCCGCCCGACACCTCCCTTTCACCCTATTCACTACCGCACCCTCTGACACTCCTCTTCCTCTGTGTCCGATTGTCCAGGCCGGTCCCAGGCTATCACCTAGTCCTGCAGGTGTAGTTTATGGCCCCAGCTGTAGAGAATAACCCCTCTTCAAAGGAGTTACAGTAGATCAAGGCCCCCACCTCATGAGATCCGTCACACCACATGCGTTCCTACTATCTGATAACCATCCTGTATTGTGCTTGGGGAGGGGATTCTCACTGTGAGGGTGTGTGGGTCCGAGCCTGAAGCCGAAGATTCCAGGGATGCCTTTTTGTACATCAAAGTCTTCACAATTATGTGTCACATTAAAAATATATAGCACTCCAACAAAGTCGTAGGATTATAACACTTTAATACCTTATAAATATATACAACGCAACAAAAACAGTAAATACATTTAAACATTTTTTTAAAAAAGAAGCAACTATGGTCAGTAGCTGTGTTTTGTGCGAATAGTCCCAAGGCAGCACAACGTGCTGAGTTCTGGACGGCACCCAGGTGATGTCACCTGGGTGCCGCACTGGATTTTGGTATCCTACAATGCAGCTCCGAAAAACGGCGTGGGGCGTCCCGGGTGGTGCGGGGGGAGGCCTCGTCAGTAGCGGTCTGTTGTGCGAATAGTCCCAAGGCAGCAGAACGCGCTGAGATGTGGATGGCAACCAGGTGATGTCCAGTAAGTTGCCGCACTGGTTTTGGCATCCTACAATGCTGCTCGGAAAAACGGCGTGGGGCGCCCCGGGGGGGGGGGGTGGGGGTGGGGGGGGGCGGCGGCGTGAACGGGCCTCCCCAGGTGGAGGCTCGTCTGCTGTACTGGGGCGCCCCTTTACCGTTTCAGTTGCCATTCCGCCCGCTTTTGCTACACTGTGCCTCATCCTCCATTCAGCTGGTTATCGCCCGCTCTTGCGGCTACAGCGTCTCGCTCACCATGTAGTTGAGTTGCGCCCACTCTTGCGGTGCAGCGATAGGCGGCTGCCACAGGACTCTTAAAATGGCGGACGGCTCTTCGGATTTGGGCCTGGTCCACTAAAATGGCCCTGGGACACCTTGGAACTCGGATGTCCCCTGAGCCTTGAAGATTTTACAAAAGTCTTGAGGGCCCCCGACTCCTGCAGGCTTCCGGTGGGGAGCGGCTGCCATGATTGCTCGCGGAATGACCACGACGGAGCCACGAGATGGTGGTGCTCTCATGCTGACGCCAGCTTCAGTCTGAAACATCCAGAAACAAGGTGGGGCTTTCATCGTTTGGGAAAAAAAAAAATTTTTAATCCAATGAAAAGTGTTCTTTTTTTAGGTCATATGATCAAGCCTTCTATCATTAGGAAACCAAAAGTAAAATGAACCAATGAAAAGTTTTATAAACAAGTCACATGACCTGTTATGCTTACGTTACGCGCTGGTATAAAAAGCGTAGAAAATCGGTTGGCACGTGAGGCGGCGTCAGTAGCGGACCGATGTGCGAATAGGCCGAAGGCAGCACAACGCGCCAAGATCCGGATGGCACCGAGGTGGTGTTCAGCAAGTTGCCGCACTGGTGTGGCCATCCTACAATGCTGCGCCGAAAGTCGGCGTGGGGCGCCCCGTTGGCCTGTGAGGTCGCGTCAGTCAGTGGGGGCTGTTTGAGAAAGCAATGTGATGCTGTGCGTCGCCCCCAAGATGGAGGCTTCTCGGCTGCAGTGGGGCGCCCCTTGGTGTTTCACTCGCTATCCAGCTGTGTTGCGTCCGCACTTGCGGCTACAGTAGACCGAAGGCAGCACAACGCGCCAAGATCTGGATGGCACCGAGGTGGTGTCCAGCAAGTTGCCGCACTGGTGTGGCCATCCTACAATGCTGCGCCGAAAGTCGGCGTGGGGTGCCCCGTTGGCTTATGAGGTGGTGTCAGTAGCGGACCGATGTGTGAATAGGTCGGAACCAGCACAAGGCGCCAAGATCCGGATGGCAAGTCCTGGATGTTGGGTGCCATAGTTGAGAGCCAAGATCCGGATGGCAAGTCCTGGATGTTGGGTGCCATAGTTGAGAGTTCTGAGCAGTGCTTGTAACACTGTCTGAAGCTTATTTGCACCTGCTGCAGCTTCACTATTGCCCTGGTGTGGCCAAAGATCGCCCATGACATAGGCGGCCGGCTCCCATGGTCCGGCGGAACTTTTTTCCTTTTCCTTTCTGCATCTTGTCCCACAATCCGTTTGACCTGAAGACACGACCAGGTCCCTGAATGTGTGCAGGGGGACGCTATTGATTGAATCAAAATGGCGGCTTCACACAAAGCTGACTCAAGCGTTGCTGGTGATGCTATACAGACAAAAAATGGTTTTCAGTTTGTACATTCTTCAGGATTTTTCCATCCAAGTCTGCTTGAGAGTTTGTTATGTTACATAATCAGCCCTGACATTTGTGCATTATTTCGGGTCTTATTATCGTTCATCTGTTTTGTAAAGCAATCAATCAATACCCTTTGTATGGGAAAATCGAATCAACATTATTAGCTCGGGCAAGGGCATTTTTTATATATATACAAACCAAATATGATGCATTATTTCAAAAAACGCCCATTCCGACATAATCAGAAGACATAGATTCTAACAACAACTGCTTAGTCATCTGAATCTAAGATTTTACATATATCAGACAAGTAATTCCCAAGTGGGTTATTCCGGGATAGGGGCCCAAAAATAAAATTAAATATCAAGTGATTGTATTCAATGGTGCAAATGCTACGTGAGTCATTTCATTGGTATATCAAATATATATTTCTCTATAATTCCCTGTTGGGTAAATTAAGGGTTGGAACATGGTTTTGAATTGAATATCAAATAATAATATTCCAAGACAAAAAAGAAAAGGCTCTTAAACTGAAAGTAATCGGCAATGCCTAAATTTTGATCATATTGGCACGAACTGGAGGGCACATTTTTTTATAAATCGCATGATTTAACAAGGTAAAAATGAACTCATTTTCGTATTACAATTGCCCAGTGCAACATTAACCATAATCAATGGATTAATTTGTCTATAAGGAGTTCATCGCATAGCATGGGATCAATAATTACAACTTGAAATTAATAACCATAATACCCAAGTGGGTTAATAGTTGATCCCTAATTCCAAAAATGTATGTGTTCCAACCAAAGTCTCACATATAGTCCATATAGATTATTCTTTCAGTTTTCTTATTTTCTTAGAGTAGGCTCCTGTACCCATTTTTTCAATTTGTTCTAGTCCACGATATGTATTATATTCCAATCTGAAAAGAAAATGTCCAACGCTTATTATTTGTTGTAAAAAAGTTCCACTCCAACCCTATAACTGGAGGCGACTCCTGTATTATATTCCTTAAAAACAAGTGCAAGTGATTGAACATTAAAAGCTTTTTGGAGGCAAGTAGACTCAGTATTATACAATTATATCTCAGAACAGAACAAAAGAGATCAGAAAAGGGGGGGGGGCAAAACATAAACATAAACATAAAAGCAAGCACAGCCAAGGATCTATTGTTGAGAGCCCCTAAAAGAGGTTAACAGTTCTAACATAATGAGAACATGTTCAATAGTCATGGGATTACAGAAATGGGATGATTATTCTCCCAGAAACCATGCCATTTCTTCTTCAGAATTCAACCCTTTAGGGATCTTGGAATCTAAATTGAGAATATATTGGGATTCCAATTGTCTTAGTTTGCGAATTCTGTCGCTTCCTCTGTTGCTAGGTGGTATTCTGTCAACAACAAAGAAGCGTAACAGATCACGGTTACTGTGATGAAATTCCTCAAAATGACGTGCAATTGGTGATAATTTGTCCTTGTTTTGGACTGCTCTCATATGTTCCAACACCCGTTTTTTGGCTGCAAACATAGTGCTGCCCACATATTTCTTGGGACATGGACATGTTAGAACATAGACGCAGTGATCCGAAACACAGGTCAGATGTTTGTCAATTGTTTTTTCCACATTTTCTACCGGGT
The DNA here is from genome assembly GCF_964263255.1 of Lissotriton vulgaris. Taxonomy (NCBI): domain Eukaryota; kingdom Metazoa; phylum Chordata; class Amphibia; order Caudata; family Salamandridae; genus Lissotriton; species Lissotriton vulgaris. Next base: position 880,058,336 of record NC_141699.1, on the reverse strand, counting down.
AAAAGACTTTTTTGATGTTGCAGCTAAATTTGCAGGCCTTACAGGCCATGCAGGTATAGAATCCCTTAATGTCCAAACAGGATTCTTTTTTTCTCACAGTGTCATTGCTGCACACCTTGTCTTTGAGGGATTGTCCCTTTCTGAAAGTGATGCTGGGAAAGTCTGGTACTACATCTTCCAGGGTTGTTTCTGTTTTTAACACTTTCCAGTGCTTAGCTAAGCATTGTCTAACCCTCATAGACCCAGAGTTATAAGTGGAAATATATCTGACATTGGTGGTATCTAATTTGGTACTTGAAGACTCCAGCAATTCAGTCTGTGAAAATTGGCTGGCCTTGAGTCTAGAAAGTCTCACTACATCTTTATTGTACCCTCGTTCAATAAATCTGTTAGTCATTAAATCACATTCTTTTTCAAAATCTGCCTGAGTTCCGCAGTTCCTTCGGGCCCGAAGGAACTCCCCGTAGGGGATACTACGGATAAGCATTGGAGGGTGACTGCTTTCTGCATGCAACAATGTGTTGCCTGCAGTTTCTTTTCTGTACAAGGTCGATACCAATTTCTCATCAAGCACCGTTATCTCCAAATCTAGAAATTTGGCATTGGTTCTGCTTATTGAGCTTTCAAATTTTAGATTCCATTCGTTGTTATTTAGAATATTTACAAATGATTCAGCTTGTTCCACACTGCCATTCCAAATTAGGAATAAATCATTGATGTATCTCAGCCAAAGTATCACATGGCTGAGATACAGATGATGCCTCATGGGCACTGCCTGCTCCCATCTGCCCATGAATAGGTTGGCAAAACTGGGAGCAAAGCAAGTGCCCATGGCAGTGCCCTGTTTCTGTCTATAAAAGTTCCCATCAAAAATAAAAAAATTATTTTCCAGACAAAAATACATCATTTGTACAATCATCTCATTGTGTTGTTGAAATGAGATGGATCTCGATTTTAGGTAATGTTCACAGGCTTTGACACCATCTGCATGCTCGATTGAGGTGTACAGGCTACATACGTCCAAAGTTATAAGGAGAAAAGTCTCCCTCCAAACTACACCTTCAATCTTTTTTAGAAAATCACGACTGTCCTTCAAATATGATGGCGGTGTTTCAACATATTGGCGCAGAAAAGTCGATATACTTGGAACTATTCTCTAGTAATGAGTTCATGGAGGAGACTATCGGTCTAGTTGGATTTTTATGCAGCTTAGGCAGCAAGTACAGTATGGCAATTTTGGGGTTTCTGTTTAAAAGGATGGCATACTCATCATACTCTAATAGTCCATTCTTGTGCCATTCCTTTAACATGCCATAATAGATGTTATTAGATTCTTCAATACGAGTTTTTTGTACTGGTTCATAACAATCATGATTGCTCAGTTGACTAGAGCCTTCTGAGATATAGTCAGTTAGATTCAGGACAACAACATTTCCACCCTTATCACTCTGGCGGATCACTATGTTGTTGTCCTGTTTTAGGGACTTGATGGCTAGTCGCTGAGCTTTGGTTAAATTGTCCTTTGACCAGGCCTTACTTTTAGCTATAGTTTTGAGCTCCTTTACAACAAGATCTTCAAAAGTGTCTATTCCACTTGATGGCACTACAGGATTGAAAGTAGACTTTGGTTTAAAATTATTGACACTGCTCAAATTTGTGTCATATCCCAGTGCATGAGCATCAATAGGGGGTAGTTCAGGGTTGTCACGTTCAAGTTCCTCCAGAACTATCAAAGTTTCTACCTCATGAATAGTTTCTGTGGCCGGAGCTCCAGTCATTTGAGTTCTACTGGTTGTACCTCCCTTAGCCTTTAATTTATTCCACTTATGGAGGCGTAATTTTCGTAGGAAACAAAATAAGTCAATGCGTTCCCTGGAATAGGAGAACGGATTGGTGGGGCAAAAAGACAAACCAAACTGTAGGACATCAAATTCATCATTAGTTAAAATGTGATTAGATACATTTACCACGTTTCTGGTGTTCATCTTCCACGTCGTTTTTGACCCCGTGTTTCCACTCCCATGGGGGTTGCAGTTGCCTTTCCATCCGCCTCTCCTGATTTGTTTCCGGATGTCGCTGTACTTTCTGTAGTTTTTCCTTTTCCTTTGCCGCGTCCGGGGAATCCTCTTCCCCTCCCTCTTCCTCTGTCTTTTTGCCAATTTGAGTGATTTTGGGTTTGGTTCATTACCTGGAATTCCTTCCAAAAATGTGTCGGTTTTGAAGTAACATTTGCACTCAGTGGAGTCCCATCCTCTGATACGTCGCTCTCGCTAAATGTGTGTATATATATATGTGTGTGTATATATATATATATATATATATGTATGTGTGTATATATATATATATATGTATGTGTATATATATATATATTCACTGAAAAAACCATAGGTTTCACACCAGTTATAGTTTGGAATTAGCATTTAAAAAACCTTTGAAATTCACTGAAAAAACCATAGGTTTCACACCAGTTATAGTTAGGAATTAGCATTTAAAAAACCTATTAAATTCACTGACAAAACCATAGGTTTCACACCAGTTATAGTTAGCTGGAAATTTTACTGACATAAAACCATTGAAATTCCCACGTTCTAGTTAGTTGGACTCACTATATCTTGCGCGCCTGCAATGCACTGCTGATGACGTCACATATTACATCACTCATGACATGGTCAGTGACATCACTCATGACATGGTCAGTGACATCACTCATGACATCACTGATGACACCATCCTTGTGACAGAGTGACAGACCTAATTTCAGTGTAATGTAACGCTTGAAACACATATTCAAAAATAGAAACAAACATTTTCAAAAAAATTGAGATACCCAAACCAGTAACAACAACCAATTCAGTAATTCCACCATCTATATACACATCAACTCATTCACCAACAGTTCTATATAGTCACTCATATATATACTCACTCATCATATGTTGTGATACACCTATACATCCTGTTACACATCAGCAGTCATCCAAAAATTACTCACACACATACTCACACATGCAAATAAACTATTGAACATCCATTTATTTGCATATGCATTTATACACACACTACCACCTTCCTTCTAAGGAAACTTACACATACTTACTCTCTTAAACAATCACTTATAGAAACACATACTTATTTAAACAGGAACTCCTACAATCTCTCACTATATATACTATACTCACTTATATACATCAATACTCACATATACTACATTAAAACATATGTTGTTACTAATGAAGACACTAGTTAGACAGTCATTCACTCACTAACACACACATATACACACTCATCCACCCATACAGTCCTGCACATATGCTGTCTTCAAAACATATACAAACAGTGAGTCAGTCACCAACCCCTGCAGCCACTTATACACAAAGAGAAACACTGATACAAACATTTAAATATTTAAGCAATACTCGCTAATATATGTATTCACTAAGATACACTTAATAAGCCAGTTAACCAACCAATTTTTTTAAAAAAAAACATCCATTTACACACTTATTTAAACATTTATTCTTCCATCGACCTTTACAAATACATATATAAAACAAATTTATTTTTCAGAAAGACACATTCACTGGATGGTGTCATCAGTGATGTCATGAGTGATGTTACTGACCATGTCATGAGTGATGTAATATGTGACGTCATCAGCAGTGCATTGCAGGCGCGCAAGTTATAGTGAGTCCAACTAACTATAACGTGGGAATTTCAATGGTTTTATGTCAGTAAAATTTCCAGCTAACTATAGCTGGTGTGAAACTTATGGTTTTGTCAGTGAATTTAATAGGTTTTTTAAATGCTAATTCCTAACTATAACTGGTGTGAAACCTATGGTTTTTTTCAGTGAATTTCAAAGGTTTTTTAAATGCTAATTCCTAACTATAACTGGTGTGAAACCTATGGTTTTTTCAGTGAATTTCAAAGTTTTTTTTAATGCTAATTCCTAACTATATAAGACCTGAAAGCCCACCAGGAATCTCCAGTATGCGCCAGGGGACTGCATTGCAGAGAGGTGTAATGAAGCCACAACCCTTTTTACACCTCTCTGCAACGCAGCCCCCGTGCATGTTTGAAGAGGGGGGAACTAATTCCCCTTGCATACTGGGGCCCCTGGGGGCCAATTAGCCCATCTGGAACCTCCAGTATGCGCCAGGGGCTGCATTGCAGAGGTGTAATGAGACTATGCCCCTTGTTACACCTCTCTGCAACGCAGCCCACTGCCGCGTTTGCAGAGGGGGAACTAATTCCCCTTGCATACTGGGGGTCCCTGGGGTCAACTAGTCCACCAGGAGCCTCCAGTATGCGTGAGGGAGCTGCATTGCAGAGAACTGTAATGAGGCCACACCCTTGTTACACCTCTCTGCAATGCAGGCCACTGGCACGTTTGCAGAGGGGGGACTAATTCCCCTTGCATACTGGGGGTCCCTGGATCATATCTGCCCAAACACCGATATTCCGAACGATTGTAAATGACTTTTCTTGAGAAACATTTGGATTTGGATTATCATGTCCTATACTTTGGAATTTTTGAAAGACTAACTTTGAGGATGCTATAAATTACTCAAGTCTGCCCGAATTGTGTGGGTAAAATTGATACCTAGTCACTTTGAATAAGAATATACTTATGTCTCGTCTAACATTTGGAAGAAATATCTAGTTATATGACAACTGGATACCGACATAACTTGAAGGAAATAAGAACGCCCTGAAGAAGTTCTGTTGTACAGAACGAAACGTTTCGGCTGGCTGTGGTACATAAACTTAAGGAAAATAAAAGCATTTGAATATACACCAAGATTCAGCGCTTCAATAAGGACTCTAAGTGATATGATTTGATTGGACTCATTGTGAAAGTGGTGCTGTGCCAAACTTTGGAATATTCTCCACTACTCTCTACTACTTACTCCCTCCTACTCCACTACTCTCAAATACTCACTGTCTACTACTCATTCTCTACTACTCTACTACTCTCTACTACTCTCTCTCTACTACTCACTCCCTACTACTCGCTACTCACTACTCCCTACTACTCACTATCTACTACTCACTCTCTACTACTCTCTCTCTACTACTCACTCTTTACTACTCACTACTACTCTCTACTACTACTCTCTACTACTCTCCCTCTACTACACACTCTCTACTACTCTCTACTACTCACTCTCTACTACTCTCTCTCTACTAGTCTCTACTACTCACTCTACTACTCACTCTCTACTACTCACTACTATTCTCTCTGCTACTCATTCTCTACTACTCTCTACTACTCACTCTCTACTACTCTCTACTACTCACTCTCTACTACTCACTCTCTACTACTCACTCTCTACTACTCACTCTCTACTACTCACTCTTTACTACTCTCTACTACTCACTCTCTACTACTCACTCTACTACTTACTCTCTACTACTCACTCTCTACTACTCACTCTCTACTACTCTCTACTACTCACTCTACTATTCACTCTACTACTCTCTACTACTCACTCTCTGCTACTCTCTCTACTGCTCTCTACTACTCTATACTACTCACTCTCTACTCTCTATTACTCACTCTCTACTCTCTACCTCTCTACCTCTCTTCTTCTCTCTCTACTAATCTCTACCTCTCTACCGCTACCTCTCTACCTCTCTACCTCTACCTCTCTACCTCTCTCTACACGCACACATATACACATATATGCATATATATATGCATATGCATTTATATATATGTATGTGTATGTATAAAAAAAACAACAAAACATTTTTTTTTTAAACAGCTACTTTTAAAACTGTCATTCTTTTTCCCCATGGTACGCTCCCCGGTACGTGCACCGGTGCGCGTACCGGGCGCTCCCCCCGCGAAAATAAAAAAAAAAAAATTTTTTTTTTTGCCCCGCGGGGCCCTTTTATGGCCCCCACATCAAACCTAGGGGGTCAAGGGGGGGTCTACACTGCCCCCTTATGGTCATTTCCCTCTTTGTTTTGGCCACCTCTCGTGTCTCGATCCTACCGAGACACAAGATGGCGGCCGCTCCGGACTGTTTAGAATGTTTACAGACACCCGAGAGCCAATCAGCTTTCTGCGCGCAAGTCGCGTGGCGCGCCCGGTGCGCTCCCCGGTGCGCGTACCGGAGCGCGGCTATAGATATATATATTTTTTTGAACCTTAATTACTCAAAATCCACTGGAGCACATATCTTGAGACATAGCAAAGGCACATTGGGCTACCAGTCCCTACAATTTTGCCAAGTTTGGTGGAAATCTATTCAGCCGTTCGGGCTAAAAGTGAAATCGACCGCCCTATGGAAATTAACATTGGGAAAACGCGTTTTGGGACCCCCCTTTTATCTCGGCCCCCGCTTGACGAATCCCCCCCAAACTTTCAGGGAAGGACCAGAACGCCGCGAGGCCATTTTGAGGAAATTTTGAGGCAGATTCGTCAACCGGCGCCAAAGTTATTCCAAATAGAATTTTGAGATTTAACATTGAAAAAAATCCTAACTATAACTACCTACTGGCGACTGCCAATAGGTAATATATATATGTATGTATATATATATATATATGTATGTGTATTACCTACTGGCGGTCGCCAGTAGGTATATATAGTTAGGATTTTTTCTTTATGGAACTTTTGAAAATTCTATGTCTAATAACTTTGGCGTTTGTGGACGGAATCGGCTGAAATTTTCAGGAAAATGGCACATTTTGTTTCTGAGCAGCCCCTGAAAATTTGGGGGTGTTTCGTCAAGGGGGGGGCCGAGAAAAAAGGGGGGTCCCAAAACACGTTTTTAACATTGAGTTTTCCATAGGGCGTTTGGCCTCACTTTTAGCTCGAACGGCTGAATGGATTTGCACGAAACTTGGCAAAATTGTAGGGACTGTTAGCCCGATGTGCCTTTGCTGGGTCTCAATATATGTGCTCCAGTGGATTTTGAGAAATTAACGTTTTAAAAAACAGATATATCTGTGACAGCGTCCCGGGTAGCGCTCCGGTTCGCGAACTTTTCGCGTAACGGAGCTTTGCGAAGCGAAGCTGATTGGCTCTCCGGTGTCTGTCAACATTCTAAACAGTCCGGAGCGGCCGCCATCTTGTCTCTCGGTAGGATCGAGAGACAAGAAGAGGAGAAAAACGAAGGGGGAATTTACTGAAAGGGGGCAAGGTAGACCCTTCTTGACCCCCTAGGAATGATGTTGGGGTTATTAAAGGGTCCCGTGGAGCAAATAAAAAAAAAATGATTTTTTGCGGTAGAAGCACTTTCCGGTTCGCGAACCGGGTAGCGAATCGGGACGCGAAACGGGAATTCGCCATTTTGTGTTTCGTTTTAATTAAATTACAAGATGGAGGAAAAACAATGTGAGAAATGGGTATAAGGGGGTACGGGAGACGTATCCTGACCCCCTATGTTTTCTGAGGGTGGCTGAGGATGCTCATATATGTTGATACTTGTCTTCCAGCGGCTGCGCGTGAGCTTTTTTTTTTTTTTCTTTTTGCTGCGTGACGTCTGTTAACGTTCGATTCGAAGGAAATCAGGAAGTGTTGACCGCCATTTTGACACTGCGAGTAAATAAATTGTTAAAAATAATTGCTATAATTTAATCCGTATTGATAAACATTGTCTGCGCAATCTTGCTTTTTTTCCAATGCCACACTTTTGTCGTGCACGGCAGCCATTTTAGATGCCTTGACCAGACGCACTCTCTGCACGCCGCCGATCCTCAGCATGGCTCCCCATCCTCGCAAGCATCTCCCCCACGCACTGGTCACCCCCGCTCTCTGTCTTATGCATGGGCCATAAACCACCCCCCATCTGCGCTGCTCTTCCCGTGAACGGGCCTCCCCAGGTGGAGGCTCGTCTGCTGTAGTGGGGCGCCCCTTTAGCGTTTCACTTGCCATTCAGCGGTTTTCCGCCCGCTTTTGCTGCACTGTGCCTCGTCAGTAGCAGTCTGTTGTGCGAATAGTCCGAAGGCAGCACAACGCGCCGAGATCTGGACGGCACCCAGGTGATGTGCTTTACTTGCCGCACTGGTCTTGGCATCCTACAATGCTGCACCGAAAAACGGCGTGGGGCGCCCCGGGGGGGGGGCGGGGGGGGAGGCAGCGTGAACGTCTGCTGTAGTGGGGCGCCCTTTTACCGTTTCAGTCACGAATCAGCAGTTTTCCGCCCGCTTTTGCTGCACTGTGCCTCATCCGCCATTCAGCTGTTTACCGCCCGCTCTTGCGGCTACAGCGTCTCGTCCACCATCCAGTAGAATTGCGCCCACTCTTGCTGGCTGCTACAGGACTCTTAAAATGGCGGCCGGCTCTTCGGATTTGGGCCTGGTCCACTAAAATGGCCCTGGGACACATTTGAACTCGGACATTTGCCTGCTAGGGCTTGGGCCCCATTCTCGAAAGCGTCCACTCAGCCTTGAAGATTCTACAAAAGTCATCGGGCCCCTGACTCCCGCAGGCTTCCGGTGGGGAGCGGCTGCCATGATTTCTTGCGGAATGGCCACGACGGAGCTATGAGATGGTGGTGCTCTCATGCTGACGCCAGCTTCAGTCTGAAACATTCAGAAACACTGTAGACTATCAATTCGATGAGTTCCGGTGGAGCCCCAACGTGACCCGGTAGTGAAGAACTTGCCCTCCCCTTTTTTGAGTGATGGTTCTTGTTGCCTGTCCCCTCTGTTGTCATCTAACGGAACCTTTTTGGCTTGCCGAGTGAGAAAAAAAGGTGGGGCTTTCATCGTTTGGGAAAAAAAATGTTTCAATCCAATGAAAAGTGTTATTTTTAGGTCATCGATCACGCATTTCATCATTAGGAAACCAAAAGTAAAATGAACCAATGGAAAGTTTTTTAAACAAGTCACATGACCTGTTATGCGGCTTTGGGCTATAAAAAGCCTACAAAATCCGTTGGCCTGTGAGGCGGCGTCAGTAGCGGACCGATGTGCGAATAGGCCGAAGACAGCACAACGCGTCGAGATCCGGATGGCACCGAGGTGGTGTCCAGCAAGTTGCCGCACTGGTGTGGCTATCCTACAATGCTGCGCCGAAAGACGGCGTGGGGTGCCCGGGGGGGGGGAGGCGGCGCAAATGGGCCTCTCCCCCCTCCCTAGGTGGAGGCACCTCATGTGCAGTGCGGCGCCCTTTGCCATTTCACTCGCCATTCAGCAGAGTTCCTCCCGCTCTTGCGGTACAGCGACTCACCCGCCATCCAGCTGAGTTTCTCCAACTCTTGCGGTACAGCGACTCACCCGCCATCCAGCTGAGTTCCGCCCGCTCTTGCGGTACAGCGACTCACCCGCCATCCAGCTGAGTTTCGGTTACTCTTGCGGTACAGCGACTCACCCGCCATCCAGCTGAGTTCCGCCCGCTCTTGCGGTACAGCGACTCACCCGCCATCCAGCTGAGTTTCGGTTACTCTTGCGGTACAGTGACTCGAACTCGCCGAGATCCGGGTGGCACCGAGGTGGTGTCCAGCAAGTTGCCGCACTGGTGTGGCTATCCTACAATGCTGCGCCGAAAGACGGCGTGGGGTGCCCAGGGGGGGGGGGGCGGCTTAAACGGCCCTCTCCCGCCTCCCCAGGTGGAGGCACCTCATGTGCAGTGCGGCGCCCTTTGCCGTTTCACTCGCCGTTCAGCAGAGTTGCGGCCGCACTTCCTGCTTCAGTAGGCCGAAGGCAGCACAACGCGTCGAGATCCAGATGGCACTGAGGTGGTGTCCAGCAAGTTTCACTGGTGTGGCCATCCTACAATGCTGCGCCGAAAGACGGCGTGGGGTGCCCGGGGGGGGGGGGGGCGGCTTAAACAGGCCTCTCCCGCCTCCCCAGGTGGAGGCACCTCATCTGCAGTGGGGCGCCTCTTAGCGTTTCACCCGCCATCCAGCTGAGTTCCGCTCGCTCTTGCGGCACAGTGCCTTACCCCCCATCCAGCTGAGTTCCGCCCGCTCTTGCGGTACAGTGACTCACCCGCCATCTAGCTGAATTGCGGTTACTCTTGTGGTGCAGCGATAGCCGGCTGCAACAGGACTCTCAAAATGGTGGCCAGCTCTTTGGATTAGGCCCTGGTCCACTAAAATGGCCCTGGGACACCTTGGAACTCGGACGCTTGCCTGCTAGGGCATGGGCCCCATTCACAAAAGCGTCCCCTCTTTTGACTGATTGTTCTTGTTGCCTATTTCTTCTGTTGTCATTTAATGGAACCTTTTTGGACTGCCGAAAGGTGTTTGGTCCGACCGCTGGTTGGTGGAGACATTTTTGACTATATCCTGGACCTGCCCGGCCTCGCGCAAAATGGCGCCGGTATAAATGGGACTCGTAACTCCTTGTTGTGTACTGGTTGCCCAACCTTGATATCACGAGATACGTATGCAGTTTTGAAGCACATGGCGGGCGGGGATGAGAATTGATTGAACATTTGGACATCCCTATTGATATTAAGTTCTGATGTGTTATTGATTACTGTACTATTGAAAGTTCTAATTAACGTCACCTATGATACTTGCCCGCAAATGTATATCTAGATAATTTTATTGTAACTGACCCTGTCGTATTTTAATTATAAAATGTACGTCCACCGATTCCGCAACTGTTAGACACCTTAGTTCTTGCAACCTAATGGCCCGCTCGTTACGTTCTTCTACAGTGTAAATGTCCCCTCATCATATATGATTCCAGTTTGCTCCGTGGCCGGCCCATGTGGTTATAGGCCCGTATTTGTATACTGACATTTTCACAATAAAGGTTTTTCAAACAAAACATGGTAGCACTACCTTTTTTGGTATAGTTTTGAATAATAGCCACTGTTTTCGAATGAGTAAAAGGCAAGTGAAATAAAGCAGCCCGATTACATGACGATTAAAAGGTATAATACGCAGGAACGCAGTAAAGATAAATGGTCAAGGGCTGTTGTTTTTTCCACTCCTGCAACATAAAGTGATCGATAAGAATCCGATATTCATGCCTATCAGCGACTAAGACAGCAGGCCGAGTCTCTTTTGCTCAACGGCTCCCTCATGGGACGAAGAAACGCCCTTTTTCTCGAAAAAGGAATATTTTACTTGCAGGACAGTTGTAAGTTTCCCGGGAAAATACATTAGCCTGGAACATTGTTAGTGATAAACTGTAAATGCATCTGGGTCCTTTGCTTTACAAGTCAGAGTGAGAAAAAAAAAGGTGGGTCTTTCATCCTTTTGTTAAAAAAAATGTTCGAAAGCAATGAAAAGTGTTATTTTTAGGTCATATTACCAAGCTTTTCATCATTAGAATAACAAAAGTAAAATGAACCAATGAAAAGTTTTATTAACAAGTCACATGACCTGTTATGCTTGCGTTACGCGCTGCGCTCCGCGCTCGGGATCGTTTCCGGGAAGCTGCGCCTCGCACACCGGAGCACTTCCGGGTGCGCTAACGCGGCGCGTCATATGACGCATTACGCGACAACGCAGGTCCAGAATATAGTCAAAATGTCTCCACCAACCAGCGGTCGGAACACAACCCCTTTCAGCAGACCAAAAAGTTCTGTTAAATGACAAGAGAAGGGATAGGCAACTCGAACTATCAATCAAAGAGGGGAGGGCAAGTTCTTCTCTACCGGGTCACGTTGAGGCTCCACCGGAACTGGTCGAATTGGTAGTCTACAGTGTTTCTGGATGTTTCAGATTGAAGCTGGCGTCAGCATGAGAGCACCCCGTGGCTACGTCGTGGCCATTCCGCAAGCAATCATGGCAGTCGCTCGCCACCGGAAGTCTGCGGGAGTCGGGGGGCCCCGGTGACTTTTGTAAAATCTTCAAGGCTGAGGGGACGCTTTCGAGAATGGGCCCCAAGCCCTAGCAGACAAGCGTCCGAGTTCCAAGGTGTCCCAGGGCCATTTTAGTGTACCAGGCCCAAATCCGAAGAGCCGGCCGCCATTTTGAGAGTCCTGTGGCAGCCGCCTATCGCTGCACCGCAAGAGTGGGCGCAACTCAACTAGATGGTGAGCGAGACGCTGTAGCCGCAAGAGCGGGCGCAACTCAGCTGGTTGCGTGAAGCGCTGGGGTGTACCTGAGAAACCTCTACCTGGGGAGGTGGGGGAGGCTCGTTCGCGCCGCTCTCCCTTCTAGTGCATCCCACGCCGTCTCCTGGCGCAGGAATATGTGATGGTCGGACTAGGGCACCGCAGGACGTGTCTTCAGGTCAAACGGATTGTGGGACAATGTTCAGAATGGAAGAGTCACCAAAAGGCAAAAAGTTCCGCTTGACCCCGGGAGCCGGCCGCCTATGTCGGGGACGATCTCAGGCCACACCAGGGCAACAAGACTTGGGGAGGGGGTCGGCGCCATCACACCGCCCCTCGGGGGCCTCAATGCAGTCAGGTCATCAAACAGCCCCCACTTACTTTGAGAATAGTGAAGCTGCAGTAGGTGCAAATAAACTTCAGACAGTGTTACAAGCGCTGCTCGGAACACTCAACTATGGCACTCAACATCCAGGACTTATGCCATTTGTGCAAGGCAGTGACATCGAAGTAACTCAGGGACCAAGGAACATACCATATCCAGAGTCCTTCCCACAGCGTCTGCCTTCCTTGTTACCTAGTTATGGTTCTTTCACTCCCACTCCAGGCTTTTAGTCTGTGGATGGAAAACAATGAACCTACACTCGTGTATGAAAATGTTACTATTGATGCTTGACTGAGGCCAAGGAGATCAGAGTGCATGAGTCTCATGCTCGATCGATTGAGCTAGCCGGATCAGGCAACAAAAAGGTGGTGGTGGGGGTGGCGGCATCAGTAAGGCATCCTCACACACAACTTGTCGGACATCAGCTCTGGATGTACTGGGGACGAGTCTTGGCACATGGTGTCGTCCCCGGGCAATTTGCACAACGGTTCTCCACCCCTAGGCCACCAGCTATGCTACCTCGACAGGAATAGTGATGGATGTTGCAGCAGGCTGCCATGTAATTAGTTTTTTAATAAAACGTTTTACCCTGTTACTTTGCTGGTGTGTTGTATATATTTATAATATTTGCATACGATTTGTCGTTATTTTGGGCGGGGTGGGTGGTGGAGCCGAGCTGTCTTGCAGCCATCATGGTGTCGAGCTCAGTTCATGTCACTAGTTTCGTATTTTTCATGAGGGGTTGTTCCTAATGTTTCTATTTTAGCGAGTTCAAAAAGAGATCCCATTAGTGGCCTACTGATTTTGCTTGATTCCTTTTGTTTTTTTAAACGATTTTTCACTATCTGCAAAGACTAAACAGAGTATTGCGACTCTGTGCTTGTTTGTAAATAGAGAATGGACCAAAGAGAACCAATTCTAAAACAGTAAATGCTTGGATAATAATCAATGAAATGGAGAGAGAAGCAGGCACGACGGATTACAACGGGGGCAAAGGCCTGCGTTACTTACCCTTCACTATCTGCAAAGAGAGAATACTCCTAAAAGAAAAGAGGAGGGGGGGGGCAGCGTTCAAAGCACATCAGCGTGCATAAACACAAAAATGTTTTTATCTATCACGTACTTGACATTTTAAAGCTTTTCATATTTGCTATTAAAAAACCATTGTAATTCACCGAAAAAAACATAGGTTATAGACCATATATAGTTAGGAATTAGCATTTACAAAACCTTGAAAATTCACTGAAAAAACCATTGGTTATAGACCATATATAGTTAGGGATTAGCATTTACAAAACCTTAATTTACTCGCACAAAACCATTGAAATTTGCATATATAGTTAGGTGCACTAACTATATATCGCACAACCGCAATTCACTGCTGATGATGTCACATATTACATCATTCATGACATGGTCAGTGACATCACTGATGACATCTCAAATGACATCACTGATGACATCTCAAATGACATCACTGATGACATCACTGATGACATCTCAAATGACATCACTGATGACATCACTGATGACATCTCAAATGACATTACTGATCACATCACTGATAATATCATTCATGTGATAATACGATGAACCTCTTCAGACTCTAATATAACCTTAGATACAATCAGTGTAAACAGACACTCACAGATTGTCACTCATCCATGGAGTTACTCATACATCTAGTCAGTCATGAAAAGAATCAATCACTCCTCCATTTCCTCAACTATACAGTTATACACACCTTACTAATTCAAATATATTCTAACACATATTTACTCTCTTATACAATCCCTGATACAAGTTCACAATGATCCATACAGCCACTCACACATTCACTGGCTCTTATGCACAGTTATTTATATATTCAACTCTCACATGTACTGTGTTTTACATATGTACTTACTTTGACATGTAGCACTGAGATATCCATTCACTCACCAATACACTCATGCACACAGTCAACCGCCCATACAGCTGTTTCCACATGCAGTTTTGAACCCATACATATAGTGAATCAACTACTCACACATCTATGCACAGAGTCATACACCTCCCAGCCACCCACACACATACTCAGTCTCCCATACAAATACTTGGGCAACCAATCAATAACCCATATAGTTACTCATATAGCTACTGATTTAAACATGCAGCAGTTTACAGAACAACAGACATAATAATGCACAAATTAAGACAGTTTAGTCACTAACCCATGCACTCAGTGAGACACATTTAATCACTCACTCATACAGTGAATCATGCACCTACTAAATCCTTCATCCAGACACTTATACATCCACTCATTCTTCAATATGTAAGACAAATTTTAACTTTACAGAAACATACAGTCACTGGATGTTGTCATCAGTGATGTCATCAGTGATGTCACTGACCATGTCATGAATGATGTAATATGTGACATCATCAGCAGTGGATTGCGGTTGCGCGATATATAGTTAGTGCAACTAACTATATATGCGAATTTCAATGGTTTTGTGCGAGTAAATTAAGGTTTTGTAAATGCTAATCCCTAACTATATATGGTCTATAACCTATGGTTTTTTCAGTGAATATATATATGTACTTTTGAATATGGAGGAATTTACATTTTTAAAAAAAGAACATCCTCGCACGCCAGTGATTTACTTCATAGCAAAGATACACAAAAACAAGGAAACACCTCCAGGACGACCGATCATCGTGGCATGTGATGGTCCCCTTGAAAATCTGTCACAGTACATGGACTTCTTTTTACAAGAACATGTTTTTAAATTGGAGTCATATGTAAAGGACACTGGAGACTTTTTGTCAAAAATAGCAAAGGTTAGATGGGAAAATGGATATCATCTAATAACCCTTGATGTCTCCTCATTATATACGTGCATCCGGAATATAGATGGAGTGAAAGCTGTCCAATATTTCCTATCCAAGAGACCCATTGAATTCATAATGCATAACAAAATGCTTATTGACATGCTATCATTTTGTTTAGAACATAATTTTTTCCTTTTCAATAAACAAATGTACCGTCAGGTTCAAGGTGTCGCCATGGGGGCCAGCTTCTCCCCCAGCTATGCCTGTTTATTTATGGGCTGGTGGGAGGAGCTGGTCCTCAGGGGGGAATATCGGGACATCTGTACAAACAACATTGTATCCTGGTTACGGTACATTGATGATTTGATAATAGTGTGGAGTGGCAGCAAAAAAGACGCACAGACTTTCATCGATAGCATCAATGTCAATGATATTAACTTATGCTTCACATCAGACATAAGCAATAGCCAAGTTTCCTTCCTAGATGTCTTAGTTAAGATTGATGAAGGCAAAATCATGACCACCTTGTATAGAAAGCAAACCGCAGGGAATACCTTGCTACACGCAAGCAGTGCACATCCTAGCCATCTTATCCATAGCATCCCGTATGGGGAGATGCTGCGGTTACGCAGAATATGTAGTGATGAGGGAGAATTAAGAAGACACCAGCAGGAGAGCAAATAGATTCTTGGAAAGAGGCTACAGTGCTAAAACAATTGATGCGGCAATGGCTAAATCAAGATTAAAATCAAGAGATGAACTTTTGCGCAACATAGAAACCCCTATGTTAGAAAACACGGGTAGCATGACAACATCTGAGGATGTACCCAGATTAATTATGAGCTACAATCGCCAGCATAGGGAACTGCGCAAAATCATTCAACGCAACTGGCATCTTGTTAAGGAAGATCCTGTAATTGGTGATACTCTCCCTGAATATCCAGCAATTACATACAGAAAAGCCACTTCAATGGGGGATGTGTTGGTAAAAAGTAGCCCAGAGTACAAGGAAAACACAGGTTGGTCCCTAGCGTGGAAAGGTTTTTACAAATGCCCCAGCTGTAA
Source organism: Lissotriton vulgaris (assembly GCF_964263255.1). Lineage (NCBI taxonomy): Eukaryota > Metazoa > Chordata > Amphibia > Caudata > Salamandridae > Lissotriton > Lissotriton vulgaris. Next base: position 880,042,095 of record NC_141699.1, on the reverse strand, counting down.
GGCTTGCTCATATGGGGTAAATAAAACCTCTTATCTAACAGCCTTCAGCTCGAAACCACAAAACATCAAATTCCATTTAACATGCAAAAGTGAATTTGTGGTTTACATACTAGAATGCAGCTGCAATCTAAAGTATGTAGGCAGTACTAAGCTTCCAAGCCACAAGAGGATCCTACAGCACAATAGGGCGATTAATAATAATGACCCTAATTACCCTGTGGCGAGGCACTTCCATGATGTCCATGGTGGAAACCCGAAAGATCTAAGGTATTACATCATTGACACAGTCCCTATACAGAGAAGAGGAGGGGATAGGGAAGGTATGCTTCGCAGGCTTGAAACACACTACATTTTAACCTTAGATACCAAGCAGCCAAATGGTCTTAATATGACTGAAGACTTGTATACATTTTTAGAATGACTATTAAGATGATGGTTTTGTATTTTGCACTATAATCCCATGTGGTCTTCATCAATACAATGTAACATAATGTTTGAAATATCCGTAACCTCTTAGATGTAAATACTTTGATAGCTTGTTTATACTGTAAATAGTGGATTTTACAAGATGAAAGATGAACATATATATATATTTGATACTAAAAGGGTTTTAATTATTTATGCAATTTTAAATGAACTATGAGTGGATTGAACAACACAAATAATGAATTTTTTGATGTTTGTCAATTGTGGGAATCACTCATTAGACAATTATATTTGGGTGCAGTTAATTGGAAGAACCCTTTAGATTTATGTCTTTCCTTGTATTTATCTTTTCAAAGAAAATGGAATTGTTTTTTGGTAGGGTACATTTCAGTGTTATTATATTTGTTTTTCACATAGGGTATCATTTTTGTTTATTGGAAAAAAGTGGTCTTTTTTATCACGTTAGTATTTATGTTTTAGTCTCAATTCCTTTTTTGGATTCACGGTGATGCACTTTAGTATTCAGTGAATGGATATTTGAAATAACAACAGTTGATATGTTATGAATTGAAGGTTATCAAAATGCAATACAGTTGACAACAAGTACAATGTATTATACATGAAATTTCTTTAGCTCAACTTTTATGCATAATTTTTGCAAATGTATTTTACAATTATTATTCAGCGAACCTGTATTTTACGTATCACACGAGAAAGAAAGAAATCTGTTAATAGTAAACTTTCTATGTCCATTCACGCACTGGCACTTTAAAAGGAGGTGCATCCCACGACACTGTTGTCATGTGATCAAGGCAGGGATCTGCCGAAACGCGTCGTGGCTGATGTGGTTGCACTTTAAAGCAAAATAAAAAAGCACCGAATTGGGTCTACCTCGTCTTTTTGCGTGTTCTGGCTGTCGGTTTCGCTTGAGAGACTGAGACGAGTTCTTGCAGCATATATATATATATATGTATGTGTGTGTGTGTATATATATATATATGTGTATATATATGTATATATATATATATATGTATGTGTATATGTATGTATATATGTATATGAATATATATATGTGTATATATGTATATGTATATATATGTGTATATATGTTAGACCTGTCAGCCCTTTGGGTGGTCCCTCCTGTCAGTTATTTATTTTGTCCCCTTTTTGCCCCTCATAACCTTTCATTTTTGATGTCCACTGGATTTTTGAGGTGTTGACCTAGGGGTTAGATGCTCTTTGCCCACATAGTCCTTTTTCCTGAGGCCTAGGTGCCTTTCCTGGCTAGAAAGTGCGAGATACACAAAATGGTGGCTATTAACTGCCACAACTGCCAACTCAGGGACTGGGCCCATAGGGTAGAATAGGAACATTCCAGAACCTTCTGGTCCCTTCTGAGGTCAGCCTATATAAAGGCCAGAGGGAGGTCAGCCATTTTGTGATGATCAGTGAGTTGGAGTGAGGCAGAGGCCTGGGGAGGTGGGCGCGCTGGAGGTGGTTAGTTCCTGTTACAAGTGGACAATCACTGCGTGAGGACGTTCCCCCCTTAGCCTTGGACCAAGCCCTGTTATCTGGTCTATGGACTTTGATTGCCAAAGCTCTTTAAGAGATTCTTGGAAGAGGCGACTTTGGATTGCTTTCCCCCATCTCCTCTCCAAGTCAATACCTGCCGTCGGTGACTGGCCCTCTACAATTTCCCCCTTACCGGCACTTGGAAGCGTATCTGGAGGTGTCCCTCTTAGCGCTGGGTGTACCTGGAAGTGAGGGAAGTGGCTGAGAAGGTGGCGCGATACGGCGCAGGCCCATTCTGTAGATCCGCCTGCATGAAGGAAGAAGGGCGGAGCGTCAACGGAGGTGCGTCAGCGGGTGCGCAGACCCGAAGAGGAGAGGCGGCAACAAGCGGAGCCACTGCTCTCTCGCGCCTGCCCAGTGGCGCGGAAGTTGGAAGGTCAGAGGAGCCGTCCGGCGGAACCCATATCGCCGTAATCTCAGCGAGGCTTCCCCCTCGGTGCCGGCTGGGATTCTGCTTGGCCCGGCCCGCGAGGGAGGCGGTACTAGGCGAAGACGACTGTTGGCGAGTGCCGGTTAGCGACAACAGAGCGGTGCTCGGCTGGCCTCAAGTAAGGTGGCAACTGGGGGCTGTTGTGGGGCCGGGGATTGTGGAAACCAGGTCCCAGGAGGGAGAACTTTATTTACCCCAACTAATAAAAGTGGTTATACCGGTCTGAAGAGACTGGGACGTCTGAGACTGAGAGGTCACCAGGACCAGTGAGGAGGAGAAATAAGTAAAAGTAAAAGAGTGACTGAACTCTCTTCTTGCTGGAAAAGACGGGGATTGTTGTGTAACCTTTTCCTTTCAGGGATGGTCGGAGAAGGACACTACGGCATGTCTGCTGGCAAACCTCTGAAATAATCTGGTTAAACTGAATGTAATCTGTAATTCTTTTTCAATTGAAAACCTTGTGGTTACTCACCTGTGCCTTGTAGAGCGTTAAGCTCTGTCTACCAATGTACCAGTCCAGTTTAGGAGGCCGGGGTGTTCCCAGGGAGTAGTAATGTTATTCTGTGAATTGATTGCTGGAGAATTAACTTATGTAAAAGTGCAAATGGAAAATATTTGGTTTGAGCAACAACCAAGTTGACACACGGAAAAACAAGAGTAAATAATATTATTTTTATAAACAGCCCATATTTTCCTAAAAAAAAAGTGGTTTAGCGTCATTTTTGAGTGGATGGTTGCTGGGTTACTAAAGGGTGTGATGCAAACTTAACACATGTACCTCTGAGATAAGCTTACCTACTCTGTGCCAAGCTACCCTTTGTGACTTGGAGATCCCAGGTCCAACAATATGTATATATATATATGTGTATATATATATATATATATATATATATGTGTGTGTGTGTGTATATATCTCCTACCTACTGGCTGTCACCAGTAGGTAGTTATAGTTAGGATTGTTTTCCATAGGGAATCCGCAACATTCTATTGGGAATAACTTTGGCGCCGGTTGAGGAATCTGCCTGAAAGTTTGGGGAGGGTATTCGTCAAGCGGGGGCCGAGATAAAAGGGGGGTCCCAAAACGTGTTTTCCCCATGTTAATTTCCATGGGGCGGTTGGACTCACTTTTAGCCCGAACGGCTGAATGGATTTCCACCAAACTTGGCAAAATTGTAGGGACTGGTAGCCCGATGTGCCTTTGCTATGTCTCAAGATATGTGCTCCAGTGGATTTTGAGTAATTTAGGTTAAAAAAATATATATATATATATATCTATAAGCTCGCCCCGGGGCGCGAACCAGCGCGCTACGCGAGTTCGCGCGTGGAAAGCTGATTGGCTCTCGGGTGTCTGTCAACATTCCAAACAGTCCGGACCGGCCGCCATCTTGTGTCTCGGTAGGATCGAGACACAAGAGGTGGCAAAAACAAAGGGGAAAATGACCAAAAGAGGGCAGAGTAGACCCCCCCTGACCCCCTAGGTTTGATATGGGTTGGATGTGGGATTTGCGAAGGGGGGAGCGCCTGGTACGCGCACCGCGGAGCGTACCGGGGAGCGTACCATGGGGGAAAAAGAGTTTTTTTTAAATTTAGCCTTTTTCTATAAATTGGAGGTAGTTGAAGGAGGTCTGTCACTCTGTCACAAGGATGGTGTCATCAGTGATGTCATGCGTGATGTCACTGACCATGTCATGAGTGATGTAATATGTGACGTCATCATCAGTGCATTGCAGGCGCGCAAGTTATAGTGAGTCCAACTAACTATAACGTGGGAATAAATATATATATTCATTGAAAAAACCATAGGTTTCAGGCAGGTTATAGTTAGGAATTAGCATTTAAAACGCCTTAGAAATTCACTGAAAAAACCATAGGTTTTAGGAATGTTATAGTTAGCTGGACATTTCACTGATTCAAACCATTGAAAATCCTCCGGTATATTTAGTTGTACTAACTAAAACTCTTGCGCCCGCAATCCACTGCTGATGATGTCACATATTACATCATTCATGACACCAAGTTTCAAAAAGATTTAGCAAAATTCGAATTTGAGAAGGTCTACCCTTATTCAGCGGCTTATTTCACACCGCCCATAAGGAACCCAAGTAATAATGATCAATCGGATGATGATTCATCAAATAGCAGTGGTTCCAGTACCGGTTCCTATAAATAAGGGAGAAGGAGAGGTAATAGAGGAAACCGCAACAACAGAGGGCGGCCTGCATATCACAACCAATCACAGAGATGGCCTGTACCTCCACAAATGGTGGGTATGGGACAACAATTCCCCTTCCACCAACCACCCTATCCAATGATGGGATGGAACCCAGGCTTCATGCCACCAACTAATTTCGCTCCCCAGTATCGCCATCCTTTTTTAGATTTGGGCAGGAGAGGAAGAGGGAAGAGAAGAGGGTCCAATCAAGTGTCCTGGGAAGACAAGGACACGGTGAGCAACCACACCCGCAACAAGGACCAACAGCCGGGAAGGAGCGGCATCTGAGCTTGATAACCAACCTCTCTGACAAAATCCTATCACCAGTCGAAACCAAGGTTTTAGAAAGAGGACTAGGCTTCATCCCCACCTCCCGACCGGACAAGTTCAGACTCCACTGCGAGCTTGCCGCCTTCTTTAGGAAGCTGAAACTCAAGGCTTTCTTTGAGGGTAAGGAAAACCCCAATGAACCCTTCGGAATGGTGACACTGGACTCAGATTGAGTTCCACTTTCAACCCCCCGCCACACACAGTGCCGGCAGCTATCACTGCATTGGAACAGGCAGTTTTTCAAGGACCTTGAAACTTGCCAAGACCCAACAACTTTCAATAATTTCACCACTGCAGAATACCATGCACTACAGGATTTGCAAAACGACCAGAGCATTACAATTAAGCCAGGAGATAAGGGCGGTGGCCTTGTCATACAGAACACTGTTGACTATGATAAGGCATGTCGACTACTTCTTGAAGAAAAGAAAAACTACAAACCTTTGACGATAGATCCCACAGAGGATTTAGGAACACGGATCTCGGCACTAGTGAGGCGAGCAGAAGAAGACTGGCAAATCTCAAAGAATGAGGCAGATTTTCTCAGTACTAATGAGAACATAACCCCTTATTTCTACACACTGCCAAAAACGCACAAAAATCGGATGCCGCCACCCGGACGTCCGATCTTGTCAGGGATTGGCTCCTTGCTGGAGTCATTATCGCGCTTCTGCGACCATTACCTGAAGCCGATAGTCCAGAGTACTCCAACCTATCTCAAGGACACTAAGAGCCTCCTCCAGTTACTCCAGGACCTGAGTTTCACTGAAAATACAGTGACACTAGTCACGCTTGACATTGAGAGTCTATACACTAGCATCCCTCAGGACGACACCATCAAGGTCCTTGGGGCGGCTCTAGATTCTATCACGTGGAACTACCAAGCTTCAAAGAACTTCATCTTGGAGTGTGCTACTTTGGCGCTTAAAGAGAATTTTTTTTCCCATGAAGGCAACCTCTTCCTCCAATGTACTGGTACTTCTATGGGCAGCACATTTGCCCCCAGTGTGGCAGGCCTTTATGTAGCAGATTTTGAGGCGAAATACATCTTGCAACCAGATAGCCCTTTCTCTACGTCCATCAAAATCTGGCGGCACTACATAGACGATGTCCTGGTCGTATGGAGCGGTGAGGATGAACAGCTACAGGCTTTCCTCACCTGGGTCAATACTCTCGACCCTAATCTGAAATTTACATATGCCACCAGCAAAACTGAGGCTACCTTTTTGGATGTAACAATCCAAGTCTCCGGGACAAGGTTCACCACCAAGACGTATCTCAAGCCAACTGCTAAAAACAACCTCCTAGAGTACACTAGTTTTCATCCTCAACCTTTAAAAGAAAATCTCCCCTACGGCCAGTACCTACGGCTAAGGCGGAACTTTTCTGAATTACAGGATTTCAAAACTCAATCTGCGGATCTATCAACGAAGCTCAAGGCCAGAGGCTACCCTACCGCAATCCTGAACAAGGGCTACAAAAGAGCGCGTAACCAGCCAAGGGAGGCGCTCCTTGAGGACAGGGTCAACAATACAAAAGACATCCCATTGACATGTGTAACGACACATAGCACACTGTCAAATATTATGAAGAAATCAGTCAACAAGAACTGGAGAATACTGTCCGGTACTAACAAAACTTGGGAGAAACCTCTCTTCTCCTTTAAGAAAGGTCGCAGCCTAAAGGATGCACTGGTCCACACACGACCAAAACCAAAAACTACAGAGACAGTAAGATCGGTGACTGACACCTGGGGCCTTCCAAAAGTGTTCGGCCACTTCCCATGTTCTAACTGCAGCATTTGCCACTTAACAACACACTCAAAAACGTTAGAACTCGAGCCTAGCAAGACGTGGATGCAGAGAGATCACACAAATTGCAACACGCAGAACGTAATATACCTCATTACGTGTCCATGCGAACTGCGCTACGTAGGCATGACCAGCAGAAGGGTCAAACAGAGAATCTGTGAACACCGATCAAATATCAGATGTAAGAAATCCACAACCAAAATGAGCAGAATCTTTCTAGAACTCAACCACACAACAAACGACATGCAATGGACAGTCATTGAACACATTAGTAGTGGCAGGCTTGGGACCCACATCCTTGGATTAAATGACGATATCCCATGGAACTCTGTGATCAAATGAATACTAAGGGCCCTCTGTCACTCAGGCGTCCCCCTAACTGTGGGATAGTCCAGTATTCTGCATTGTGCACTTCTCATAAATTGCTCCACTTGCCCCCTATCACCTATGTCCATTTAAACACTGACATATGGTAAGTAAGGGAGCGCTCCACTCAGCATCCCTACTGGATAAATCTAACTCCGTGTTCTGCACAAATAACCTCTCTATCACTTAATACTTAGTATATATTTGCACTCCTCCCGCGCACCATGCAGACATTTGAAATCTCCATTTGATCGTTAATGTCAACAAACTCCCGGGCCCCGATTGGAGCACCTGACCAAGCCTCTATTTCACTAGAGAGAAAGAACGCTTCGGTCTTTGAGTCTGCTGTCTCCTTAACAACAGACAACATCGCTCTTGATTGACCTGCATAACCACGTGATTACGTGACGATAATCGTCATATGATGGCACAACTCCCTGATTGCCTACACGTGTGCTTCGACGTAGTCCGACCGCGCCCACCCGGAAGCCGATTAGCGCAAAACATCCATTTAACGCTCTCCTGGCCTCGCGTCCACATCTTCGGGGTCCAGTTGAGGGTAGATGCAGGTACACAGTGGGTGCCGAGCGTCGAGGGCGTGAGTAAAAGCAGAAACCGTCTACTGATTACTCCACTAAGCTAAGTACCTATCCAATGTTATATGACTGACTGTGCGTTTACTCCCTTTGTTTCGACAAATCGCAGGGTGTGCCAATTAAGTTCCCACCCCCCTCCTGTGACCCATGGTGTGAATCCTTAACACCACAAAAGTGAGAATTTTTAATCTGTTGGCGCGATCGCTCCTGCATTTTACTTTGATAGCGATCAAGGAAATACCCTTCCTTTTTAGTAACACTACTTTTCCATAGCACGTATAATACACAGCACTACCCACTTTTAGCAGATCTGGCTCCTGAAATCCTAGAGTTCGGTTACCTCAACCTCCCACCGGAGCTTGCTATGCAGCTAAATGGAAAAGATTTGTCATTTACTGCAATAAAAACAAAATTGACCCATTAGATGCTTTGATTCAGAACATTTGCTATTTGCTAAATCTACAAAGATGCAATCTGGCATACTCATCGATAAGATTACATCGAGCTGCCCTTGCCGCCTACCACAAAACAGACAACAAGTGCCATTGTTTAGGGTACCTGCTATCAAAGCCTTTATTGAAGGCCTTAAAAGGATAATTCAATCCAGATTGCCACCCTCGCCAGTGTGGAACCTAAACATAGTTCTTACTAGACTCATGGGCCCCACATTTGAGCCTTTACACAAATGCGAACTACAGTACCTTACATGGAAAGTAGCTTTCCTTGTTGCAATCACTTCTCTCAGGAGAGTAAGTGAGATCCAGGCTTTAACCATACACGAACCATTCTTACAAATGCATCGTAACAAGGGGGTTCCTCGAACAAATTTAAAATTTCTTCCCAAAGTAATCTCTGCTTTCCATCTTAACCAATCTGTGGAGTTACCAGTATTTTCCCAAAACCCAGGCTCCGAATGCAGAAAGAGCTCTTCACACACTTGATGTCAAAAGGGCTCTACTTTATTACATTGACAGGACTAAACCTTTTAGGAAAAAAAAACCAACTGTTTGTATCTTTCTCTCCACCTCATAAAGGAAATCCCAACTCCAAAGCTGGAATTGCCAGGTGGATAGTACAATACATTCAAATATTCTACCAGAAAGCAAAACGCACATTAACAGTTCCCCCCTAAAGCAAAACGTACATTAACAGTTGTCCCCTAGAACGCATTCAACACGCAAACTAGGAGCTTCCATGGCATTCTTAGGGAACATTTCTCTAGAAGACATTTGTAAAACTGCGACATGCTCTACTACACACACCTTCACCAAACACTATTGTGTGGATGTGCAGGTGAAGCAGTAGGCTTCTGTAGGCCAGGCTATTCTTAAGACACTTTTCCAAACCACTGCAACAGATACAGGCGACCACCGCTAGGGGAGACACTGCTGTACAGTCTATGCACAAAGTGTGAATTCTGCAGCTCATATACCTCGTACGAAAAATGCTATTTACCAGTATGCATCTGTTCTTGGCATGTAGAGGTGCAGAGATTCACACGTCCACCCATCCTCCCCGGAACCTGTATCTGCTCCAGTGTTATCTTACTTAGATACATTCTCACGGACATCTTTCTGTTTCTTACAAACTCCATCATTTCCCTTCATGGCGAAAAACAATCTGATGATGGATTTGATGCCCATGCGCACTATCGTCCAAGGGAGGAGTCACCTATCTCGTGACTACAAGAGACTTCTTCCAAGACAACAACAAGGTGCAAGCATCCGACCCCAACACCAGATGGCGATCTATGCACTGTGTGAATCTCTGTAGCTCTACATGCCAAGAACAGATGCATACTGGTAAGTAGCATTTTCCATTTTTGAAGCAGGCTTTTCTGGACACTTTCTTTGGATATTCCAGGGCACGCTCCCATTCCTTATCTTGTAGTAGGTGCCCTATCTCCTCTTCCCATTTTTGTCGTAATGGGGCTAGTGTGGTGTTGGTGAGGTCCTGGACTGGTTTGTAAAGACATGTAATTAAGTGCCTCCCCAGCCCCATGTGGAGGATTGTGTTGAGCACCAGGTGTGTAGCTGGCTCCCCTTCATAGAGATCCCAAATGTGGTGGCTGCTGAGGATTATTTGTCTGTGTAATAGGAATTGCCCTGGCGGGAGGCCTGTCCCATCCAAGAGTCGGTCAAATGGTAACAACTGGCCTTCCTCAAACAGGGATCCCACCTCTAGAATTTCGTGATCCGTCCAAGTTTGCATTGCTCAAGCGAAGTAGAATCTCTTGTTCCGAGCAGGCCGGCGAGCGGGTACAAGGGTGATGTAGAGGAGTGTCACCGGAGATATGGTGAATTCGCAACATGCATGTTCGCGTCACCTTTACTTGCACTGAGTGCACCAAGTGAGGATGAGTACCTGCGAGCAGCAGACGGCATAGGGCTTGCATCAACATGGGTCCTCTTTCTGAGGCGGTCTCCACTAAATGACGTCCTGCTGTTCAGCGGGACAACCACTGGGTTTGCGCCACGAGAAAATAAGCCTCAAAGGATGGTGCTCCCAGTCCCCCTTGGTTTACCGGGAGTTGTATTTTTTGGAGGGCAACTCTTCTGTGTCCGCCGCACCATATACGGGAGCTTAATAGGGTTTCTAGCTCTCGGAAGAAGGACTGTGGAGGGACAACAGGGGTGTTGGCAAAGTTGTAAAGGAAGTGTGGCACTAAGATCATTCTGGCTAAGGTTATTCCGCAGATAGGTGCCAAAGGTAGGTCGTCCAAAAATGTACTTGTGTTCTGGCTCCTGCCAGGGCCCAGCAGTTATTGCCTTCGTATAAGTCAGCGGGGTAGTGAAAAGAGTCGGACGCCGAGATATCGCGGGGTACTGTTGCTCCAGGCTGTGTGTGAATTTTCAATTCTTATCCCTCATGAGGGAGGTGAGGGCTTATGGGGTATGTAGTGGATTTCAACAAATTGACTTTGAGTCCTGTGGCGGCCGCAAAGTCAGAGAGTATGTTTCCAATGGGGCTGAGATCGGTCGCTATATCCCTCACATAAAGTAAAAGATATTCTGCATACAAGGACACTATGTGCAAGGGTTCCCACTATTTGAATGCCCCATGTATCCCCCTGCTGGCGTAACCTGATCGCAAGGGGCTCCATTGCCATGGTGAACAAAAGGGGGAGAGGGGACACCCCTGCCGGGTACCTCTCTCAATTTGGAAGGGTGGGGCGATGTATTTGCCCAGCCTCACTCTAGAAGAGAGCTTAGTGTTGAATTGTTTGACATGCACCCTGATAATTGGTCCGGTCCCCATCTGTCTCAGCGCTTCGAAGAGGAACGGCCACTTTAGGGTGTCAAATGCTTTTTCCAGGTCCAAGATCAGACAGACTGCTCTAGGGTAGCTATCCTGGATCTGATCCTGAACCTGAAACAGTCTGCGGATGTTCTGGGATGTATTTCTGCCCGGTACAAATCCGTTCTGATCTTGGTGTATGACTGATGCAAGCACCGAGCTCAACCGACCCGCCAGTATCTTACCCAAGATCTTGCAATCAGCAAAGAGCAATGCAGTGGGTCTGTATGAGGCTAGCTGCATCGGATCGCGATCAGGTTTCTGTATCGAGGCTAGAAGAGATTCCTGCAATGAGCCTGGCAATTCCCCCTTCTCCAGGGCCGCCGCGTACATGGTTGTAAGTCGCAGCATCAAATGCGTAGTGAAAGTGCTATAGTATTCTAGGGGCAGGCCGTCCATCCCTGGGGCTTTATTCCAGGCCAAGGCCTGGATTGCTTATTTCACCTCTGACGATGTGATCTCTGCTTTGAGGACGTCTCCATCCTCTCTCTAGATCTGCTGTATAGCGAAGGACCCTAGGAACTGTGTAGGTAGCTCCCAACTGCCCTGCTTAGGGCACCGGTATAGTCACAGGATATTGGACTGAGAGGTCCAAACTCTGCTGATCGGGTCTCTAATTTCAGTGATTGGTCGCGCGTTTTGTTTCTGGTGGGCCAACCATGCTGGAATCGTTCCCGATCTGTCTCCCTCTCTATGCCTTTTGGCTGCATATAATTTAGAGTTGTACCATTACAGGTCCGCTAAGCCTTCCTCGTACTCCATCTTAGCTTCCACGACTTGTGCGGGGTTCGCTGCATTCAAATCTTCTGCCTTAGTCATTGCCACCAGATTAAGCTCTGCTTTTTCAAGGCTTCGATCGAGAGTACTATGGACTTCTGCTATTTGCCTAAAACAGGCCCCCGCATGATGACTTTAAAGGTGTCCCATTCCAGCGTCCTGCTGGACGCTGTGTTAATGTTGTTACTAAAGTATTCTGTAATGCTGTTTTCATGGTCATGGGGTAATACTGGATCCTCCAGACACACTCGCTGCAGTTTCCAGGTGGGGACTGAAGGGTGGGGTGGCCGCCACCTAAGAATCAACAAGGCGCGTCGTGATCAGAGACTACTGATTGATCTCCTGGATATTGCTGCAGCAGGATCAGCCTTCTAGATTATCCGCTCTCTCCTCCAGTTTGACTATGCTGGTTTGGAGGTTCTGGATGCTGTCTTGCTGTGATTTAGCCAGTGGCTGAAGAGGGGCCAGGGTTTTTTCCCCAATCTGTCACTCTGTCGTCCAGCTTCCAATGATTGTCGTGTAACAGGCCTATATCCGCGGACAGGGACCCAAATCTGTCCTCCATTATAATGCGAGAGTGTTTGTAGCCAACACCTTATCTAATTTGTCGGACATTGCCTGTGGCGTGGCTTTGTCGGCCACTTCGAGTTGGTCTCGGTCCAGGCGGGGCGGCTGGCACTCCAGAGCCGTGATCTGTGATCCATTGGTTTGACGTTGGCGTCCCATGGTTGTGTCTGCCTGTGTGTCCGAACTGCCTTCCAGTGTCTGTCTATGGATGTCTTTGTGCCTGTAGCCTTTTGCAGTTGTAAACTTGTTGCCTCCTTCTCAAGGATGCCAAATCCTTCCCTGGTTGAGCATTCACTCGTCGGGTAGGGGCAGCAGGTCGGGGGTTGGAGTTAGTCTGGGCTGGGATGCCTTTTGCCCAGTTTAGGTTCTCCTGGTGTCTCGGATTCTTCAGGGTCCGTCACCGGGGTGCCTTCTTTTGAGCAGTTTCTGATACTGTTGGGCTCTCGTTCGTAGAATGGGAGAGTTTTCTTACACCTTCCCCTCTGAGGCGGTTGCAGGCAGTGACTTCTATCCCCACGTCTGGTTGACGTTCCCTTCCAAACTGTTGTCTATCTGCCTGTTGCAACCCGTTTGTGTGCTCCTACCAAGGAGTGTGTCTAATGCGGAACTCAGACGTGGCAGGAACTGGCACCGAGCCCTCGCGTTTGCCTCCACAGGGCTAGTCGGCGCTTAAGGTGTCCGGGGCACCGTAGGGGCAGTCCTCACGCAGGTTCTGCACATGCAGCGCCTTCGCCCGTGTCCCTTGCTCCTCGTTGGCACCCGGGTCCCGCCACTGAGTTCTAGGCAGTGTCTGGCTGTTCCCAGGGCCTCCACCGCTCGTCTACGCTGACTGGTTTCTCGGGGATTGGGGTGCCGTTTGGTACCTGGCTGGCCCTTCCAATTCAATTCTCTGGCCCCAATCAATGCTGTCGGGGTTTACAATTGCTTAGAGTGAGCAAGTAGCAATAGCTTACTTATAACAGATATCAATGATTTAATACGTATACCCAGGTTCTGAGGGACCCCTTGGTCGCCCCGTTACGTTTATCACATCACCCAATCAATGCTGGCCTCGTGGTCGCCGCAGCGTGTCCGACCGGCTCCATAGGGGGAATTTGGGGGGGGGGCGGTTGCCTTTAAGTTTACACCCCCAACTCTCAGCACCATGCTCGTTGCTGTTCCAGCCGCCCTCTGTGGTAGTGGCAGAATCCTCTTCGGATAGCTGTGCTATCCAAGCAATTCTGGTAGGGTCTTCCTGGTTAAGAGGTTGCAGCTCTACTTTGCTGACCTCAGTCCTGTGGAGCTCGGGCTGGTGCAGTATCTCTGATCTACTCCGGGGGAATAAGTCGAGGGGGGATGTGTCAGAGATTTCACCTGTTCCGTCCCGCTGCCCAGAGCATGTCGCTGTTGCAGTTCCCAACTCCGGGCAACGGGAGAGCTCCCCTCCGTGAACCTGCATCGTCTGGTAGGGCCGGCTACTCCATCTCGCTGCAGGCCATGCCAGTCTGGCCGCGACCAGTTCTGGTCTTAACCTCTACAGGGATTGTGCCTCCGGTGTGCCCCTCTGCCCGGGTGTTTGTCGGTGCCCCCTTGGTCTGGTGCGTGACGAGTCCCGTCTCACTCTGGCTGGTGCTGCACACCCGCTCTAAGTCCGTGGGGAGTGCTCCTCCCGGCCCGGCCATGCTCGCCACATTTCAGCACCGCGCCACTCTCATAACGAATAATTCAGCAGCTTCCAGCGCTCGGTTACCATCGCTCTGGCCTCTTACTCTGGGTAGCAGGAGATTTCTCTTCCAGAGGTCCTCAATCTCTGGGCCCGGCTGCTTCCTCCACCCGGGCCTGCACAGATTCCGTTGCAGGTGCTTCTGACTCTCTCTGTCACGGAGCCCGCAGCACCAGTATGCCTCCTCACCTGGGCTTTGCTGTCGGTACACCCTGGGGTTGATGCGTGGCAGGCCCCAGCTCCTTCCTAGGTGGCGCTCCCCACCTTCTCTCGGCTAAGTCCTCTGCTTGGGGGCTACCATTTTTGGGGAGAAGCTTCAATCTCTGTTTACTGGTGCCGCCCTCGCCAGTGTACGGTGCCGCACCGCTCCTAACTCCAATCCAAAAACAACATTTGATGGACAGAATGCAGAACAATGTCATACATTCACCCCAGTACAGAGATCTGGGCCCAAATCCATAGTTTTTTTGCTCAGTCCATGAAACCTTGAAACCGGTCCTAGGATGCTTGTTTCCGGTCCAGGGATGACCTGGCCTAGCAGTTTTGCTGGACTGTTCCCATGAGGAACAGGGTCAAGACTGATTTGTATATGGTCAGGTCTAAACTGGGGTGGCGTGGTGAACTAAAGAATGATGGATTTAACCCAGATCTCTTGACTGGGGATGAATGTTTTGATTTGTTCTGCATTCCGTCCATCAATTGTATGTCTTTTGTCTAACTCCAATCCGGCAACCACCGGTGTGTAGCCATCATTTGGGTACGCCACCAGGCCCAACCGATGTTCGAGGCAGGCGGCTGGAGCTCTGCTCGAGCATGTCCATCTTTGCTGGCTTAGCTACGTCCCACCCAAAAATTATTTTATGAGCTCTGCATCCATTTTTCTCCGCCCTTTCGACAAGAGGTGCCCTAAGGAGGAACCCTCTTGGTGAACAAATTGTATTTTTTAAGAAGGCACCTTATGTCCCCTTGCAGCCATGAAAGTCAGTACATTTACCGTATATATTGTGCACTGTTGTTCACTAGTGCTGGACAATAGCAAATCATCAATATATTGAATTAATGTTCTTGTTCGATGGCATTGAAAAGCATCCAATTCCTTCTTCAGTGCCTGATTTTATATTGAAGGACTCTCACATTGGCCCTGTGGAACCTTTTTAAAGTAATAGCTATGTCCGTTTACTGAGAAGGATAATAAATACATGCTGTCCTCATGCACAGAGATAGAATAAAAAGCATTCTTTAGATCTATGACAGAAAAGGAATCTTGTTATGCGCCAGAGTAGATAGAATGGATACTATGTTTGTGGCTACGGGGAATTGTGGCACCACTATTTTATTATTCTGGCGAAGATCAGCTATGTACCTCCACAATGGGGACAGTTAATTGTCACTTGACCTCTTAAGACGGGGAGCATAGTGCTATTACATGGGCTTCTTGTGAGCGCCTTCACTATTCCTTCCTTCAGTAAATCTGTGACTACTTTCCCTACATAATTTTTATGTGTTGCCCTTATCCTATTGTCTGTTAGCCGCAGAATATGCTAGGACTTTTATATTTTCCTGCCCTGGCAATATACATAGAAGCTATTGAAGAAGAGTTTCCGAGAGAGGGGTCTGTGGGAGTGTTTTATTCCGAGATGAGCTGGATGCACCAGTGCCTAAAAGGAATTGAATTGGTTCACCTTCTACCTCTGCTTCCACATACGGGCCTCTATCATCTACTGGGATGACAATACGCTGTGCCATTTCTCAGGCACCCCCTATTGTCCCACTCAAGAACTGAGCTCTATGAGACAATGGTCTATTGGATCCTCATAACATGCCAACATCATCTGTCTCTTGTCGAAGTAGTTGTTAGCTTGTTGTGTTGCCTGGTACTTTGTGTTTTGCAGCGTGAATCCTTTCCTGGATTCACATGCTGTGCCTTATTCTACCATCTAGTGGTTGGGTCCGGAATTGTCTGGGGTTTTTTTTGTGGGCTTTTTTTTGGGTTGCTCTCACGTACCATTTGGTGCCAGGTACGTCCCCTGTATGACGTCAGATGGTATCCTGGAGGTTGGCGTACGTGGTGGCCATCTTCAGATTTTTTTTTCTGCCGTTGGGTCTGGAAGCAAGATGGGAAGCTCCCAAGAAAGTTTTCGATTTAACCAAAAAACTTCGAAAAAGAAGATCATTACCAAGAAATATCATCGATATCGTAACCAGAGGCTGGAGCAGAGCTTCGGTTGGACACCAGAGGACCACTCTGGTCCACAAAGGGCGAGGTAGGGGTCATGGAGAATACCCCTTCAAGTTCTGCCCCAAGTACCACCACAAGTACACTCAACGTGACCCACACAACTTCTGCAACGTTTGTCTGCCCAAAGATTATCAGGACAAGGACTGTGAGGTCTGTGCAGCGTTCGTGCCGAAGACACTGAGGAGACAAAGAAATCAAAGACCGTCCCAATGTACCACAATGACGCAGACAACAAAGAAAACTTCCCTGAGAGACCTGGGTTCCTCTGGCGACGAGTAAGAACATTGGGCACCATCGGAGTGGATGCACGAGGGATCAGACGTCGAGATGCTACAAGGGGACTCCAAAAAAAAAAATACATGCCGAGAAGGCGGCAAGGGATCCGAAAAAGAAGACAGAGAAGTTAAGACACCATAAACATCCATCAGAACCAAAGGCCCTCGAACATAAGGCCCGCAAGGCAGCCCGACGCCTAGCAAAAAGGTGATCGAGGGTCAGCTGTGATTAAAGGAACCCCATGGAACCCAACCAAAGGTTACAGAGGAGGGAAAATCACCGGAAATCACCGAAAAAGCCAAAGTTCATGGTTGACACCGAACCCGCAAAAAAGGGCCCAACACTACCAAAGACTAACGTCGAACCAACGCCGTGGTTCAGGGGCCATCGGGCGGGCCAGTCCACCAACCGCCCCTCTGCAGCAGCCTCCAAACCCTCTCCCACTGGCGCACCATCAAGTTGGGCAAGTGGGTTTGGGTTAGTCTGAAGGGTCTACCCCCTCCCCTTCGGGACTACCCCGCCAGACATGCCACCGTGATACCACTACATGTCGGATGATCATCTAGCTCTTCTCCAGCAGGAAGTTACGGCTCTCTTGGCCAAGGGAGCCATCGAGCGCATTCCTCTCTGAGGCGTATGTCGTGGTTGTTGCTCCGGTAGGAGAGTAGGGTCTGCTTCCTATGGTTACCCCCACTTTTGCTGTGATTCTCTGATTTTTCAACTTTAGTATGGCTGTGGTCCTGCTAATCCGGCCCACAGCCTAGCTGTTCTCTCTCTAAATTGATACCATGTACTTTAGGTACATACCAGATTGGTTACTGGGTCACCCTTGTAAGCCCCTGTATTGTGTACCCTAGGTACCCAGGGCATAGATGCACCCTAGGCCTACCAGGGGCTGCAGCATGTATTGTGCCACGCCTGGTTAGCCTTCCAAACTGACACCACATGTCTGTTCTTCCAGCCTGTTTAAGGTAGTGTAATCACCCTTTACTTAGATATAGTATACCTATAGCTACCTTATATATAGACACATAGTAACCCACAAGTCACTCCTATGGCAGGCCTTAACAATCCTGGAGGCAGAGTGCTTGGTTTTATGTGAGGGTGCCCTAGCATGAGCTGAGCCCCTCTGCAGCTTTCAGAACCATCTCCTTATAGCTGTTCTATGATATAGCCATACCATATACTTATGATCCTCGTGGTTAATGCTAACTTTGGTTTGGCTTTATCAAAACATGTCGTGTGAAATGTCAAACACTTTGGAATACTACCCCCTCCCCACCAATTATGGCGGCGGGGGTAACATTCCACCCTTCTAGAGGGAGAAGACATGTAGTTAGTGTTAAACCCGGTTAAAGTTAAACCGAGCCCCAGCATCACAAAATGGATGCTGCTGCCACACACGAGTCTGCCCTACTGCTGCTAGACGAAATTGCGGCAGGGGAGGCCTGAACAATAGGTTTCCTGCCCAAGGAGGTGCTAGCACCTCCCCAGACAGGTTTTAGTGTATTGGGGAAGGGAGGGTTGCATTCAGTGAATGCTTTCCAGACACTGCCTGGGGCACACAAGATGTTCCATGCATTTCCCAGTTCAAATCAGTTGCTGGGGCACTCAGCCCCAGCTCTGGCGTGAAACTGGACAAAGGGGAAGGGGTGTAACCACCCCCTCCCCAGGTCCACCCATAGGAGGGACCTTCGAGTTAGTCTAACCCCTAAACTTATTATAAGTATAGAACCCCAGTCCCTAGGACTTTAGATTATCCTGGAAGAAACTCAGCAACATATATCTTGGACCTTCGACATTCCATATCGACTGGAAGACGGAAGAAATCTCCCTTGTGGTCAAGGAGTGACCCCCCTGTACAAACAGGCACACACGGCATCTATGCCGGTCTGTATTTTCGAGGCTAGTCCTGCATTTTGCTACCTGCACAGACTTCCTGAGGTATCCCAAAGTTGTGCATTGGAGTGCTTGAAGCCCAGGCCCGAGCACCTTTTGCACCGAAGCTCAGAATCCCACATTCCACGAGTGTCCCGTGGGCCCGCTTTGTGCATTTCAGCTCGACGCGTTTTTGCGGTTCCTAGTCCGTTTGCTAGTGAGCCTCCAAGAAGACCAATCCTTGATTTACTTTGCTTTCCTGGTTGCTCCAGGCTTGCTCCAACTTCTCCCCAAAAGAGAAGTTCCTCAGACCTTGCTAGTCTGCACCTAAGCCAATCTCGACATCCTGCGTGGATTGCGTTTGCCAAGGCTTGTTGGGTCCAATCTGGATGCCAACACCGCAGTCAACTAGATCATTCGTGGGACAGCTCGAGTCCAGCTCCTGGTCATCGTCGATGCCTCCTGGTCCTCGTGGCTGCAGAGACAAGCTTCACCTTATCACCTGAAATCACCCGACATCCGGTGGCATCTTCCTATCGCCATCCTGGTCACTGGCTAGTGGCCCAGACTGTCTCCTCTGCTTTCAGGTTCTTCACATCTCCGATTCACCCTTGGATCTACCCGGACGCTTTTCCTCTGGTCGCCTGCAGCACTTCTTCACAGCTCTCCACAGGAATCGACGAAGAAACCAGACACCAAAAGGCACCTATGCACCTGTCTTACCTGGGTGTGGTAACACGAGTTCTCCGGTGCTCCCGTGGGACTTGACTCTCGAAGTGTCCTAGTCTAAAAGGGTTCCATGGTAGTTCACCTAGAAGTGTCCTTAAATTGTAAATTTGTAACTTGTTTGTTTCCCATAGAAAGTCAATGGTAACCCGCAGCTGTGTTTAGACACTGCACGCGTCTCCGGTGGGATTCCTACATCCTAGCCTTTGGTTGTTCCCGAAGCCCCAGCGATTCCACAGGCCCCAGGCCTGCTTTCTAACTCACGTGGTTCTTATACCACTATTTTAGAAATGGTTTGTGAGGCCCCTAGGGCATAATGTGTACTGTGCAACTTATCGTATGCTAATTAAGTTCCTTGTATTGTACTTTTACCTCTGACCTCATAAAGAGTGCAGAGGGGTTGTGTTCAGAATAAATACATTTATGTTTGATATATACCTTGTGTGGTGTGCTTTCATTTGGTACTCAAGAGATTATAAATGGGAAAACAATTAGCTTAACTCGTCTCCAAGTATTAGCCTGAAGGCTGCTCTCCCCAGCTGCCACTAGGATAGCTTTCTATAAGCTTGACTTTATAACCTACCATCAATAAGGGTCGATTGGACTGGTGCAAGGTGCCCACTAGAATAGTAGACATCATATACCAGGACAACGTCTCACATTGATGTGCAGCGGATGGGATGAGAGCTTGCACTTGTTTTACCCAATAATCTTAAGAATATCATTTGAAAAATCACATTAAGGTACCTGTAGGTACATATAAATCAAGACTTATAATACATAGGTTCTACTGAACTTAGCAGTTGTAGGTGGTAAGGGCTTAGCACACCCTGACTACAACTTCTAGAGAGGTTCTAGTCGGAAAACAAATAGTGTAGGTAGGTACACACACCACACCTCACTAGTCATGGCTTTAAGGGCAGGAGCTAGTACCTCTCTGCCAGATGTCAGCAAGGAGCAGACATCTAAATATGACACATTCACTCACCAAGAGTTGAGAGGTTTGTGTGCCATAAGAAAATTAAAGCAAGGAAAGAGTCCAGACACACAGCACCTCATAGATATCCTGGTGGCAGATGACTTGGCAAAAGCATTAGATCCAGATACACTAGGTAGTAGGGAAGGGGGCCACCCCTCATCTAATGAAGATCCTAGTGGGGCACCCCACCAGGACTCTGAGGATGATGAGGGTGCAGACCAGGAAGTGGTTGAGGATGTCAACCTGGAAAACACAGGGCTACCTGGAGATGGAGATGGCCATAGTGGGTCTTCCTTCATCCCCTCAAGTAGGCCTACTGGTGGACCTAGAAGACAGAGATCTCTCTCAGGAGAATCTCACTATTCTAGTTCATCAATAGGGTCCTCTGCCTCATCTCACAGGAGGAGAACATCCCCTGGGAGAATAGAGCATGAAGCTAGAATGAGAGAAGTCAAGCTTAGGATCAAGAGGCAAGAAGTTGCCCTTGAGAAAAAGAGCCTAGCTCTTGAGAGAAAGAGAAAATTACCAGGGCTAGAGCCCTCTGGTGGCAGCATAATCCCTAGTGGTAGGGATAGGTCTTATGACCATAGAAACGTAAGCAAGAATGTCCCTCCCTATCAGAGTGGGGATGACATCCACAAATGGATAACTGCTCTAGAAAGGTCCTGCAAAGTACAGCAGGTACCCCCTAAGCAGTGGGCTCTCCTTTTCAGACAAAGGTAGAGATAAGCTCATCACTGTCAGAGAAGAGGATGCTAACAATTACAATGTCCTGATGAGTGCTCTAATAGATGGGTTTGGCCTAGCCACTGAACGGTATAGGTTGCTGTCCAGAGATACCCAGAAGAGACAGACTCAGGACTGGACTGACTTTGTAGATTGTGCTACTAAGGCTCTGGAAGGCTGGTTACTGGGCAGTAAAGTAAGTGACTATACAGGATTGTATAACCTTATAATGAGAGAACAGATTCTTAATAATTGTCAGAACCAGTTACTGCATCAGCTCCTGGTTGACTCTGATTTGACCTCTCCACAAGAATTGGGTACGAGGGCAGACAAATGGGTCAGCACCAGGGTGAAGCAGAAGGTACAGAACCAAGGTGGTGACCAGAAGAAGCAAGACTAAAAGGGTGGGGAGCAAGCAAAAGACCAGAAGTCTTCTCAAGGTCCGCAAAAAGCTTCTAATGGTGGGGTTCCCCAACAATACAAAAAGAAAGAAGGTCCAAAGAAATCCTGGTGCAAGGTCTGTAAGACTAATATTCACTAGACCAGTGAGTGCACCAAAAAGGAGATCGCTCCAGCCACTATTGCCCCTAAGGCAACTGTTCCCCCTAGTTCAGCTCCAAGTGGTGGTTCTCAACATAAGCGTGTAGTAGGGTTAACCCTGGGACCTGAGATGGGTTCTGGCCTAGTCAGAACACCAACTCAAGCTGTTTTGATCTGTGATGGAGGCATGGATATGCCCTCCTCTGTGAATCCCAGTAATCTGGGCAAGTACAGAAACTCCTTTAGTCAATAACAAAGAGACTCAGGCCTACAGGGACACAGGTGCCAGTGTCACAATTGTGATACCTGACTTTGTAGACCCTGGACAGATCATACTTTGTGAAACATCACTACCACACATAGTATGGCAGTTGTTAATTTCTCCTGGGGAGGGGTAACTCGCCTTAAGAAGGTTGTTAGTTCAGACCTCCCTGTAGAATGTTTGCGTGGCAATGACCTTAAGACTTCAGCCAGGTCTGAAGTGGAGTTTAGGACACGTGCAGAAATGTTAGGCATCTCAGCACATGTTCTTGCTGTGACTAGGTCACAGGTCAAAAATTGACACACTGTACAGGCACTGGATTCTGGAATAATGGACAAGTTGCCTACCAGGAAAAGGAGCAGTAGGGTTAAGGCTGTGCCTTCCCCCCTGCCTCAGAGTGAGGATCAACCTTCTGAGGAAGCTGATTGTGAGCCTGGAGAAGGAACTGTCCTAGAAGAGCTTGAACCTGATCAAGTTGAGTTTCTTGGGACAGGGGGACCTTCCAGGGCAGATCTGAGGCAGGCGCAGTTAGACTGCCCTTCTTTTGAACCCCTCAGACAGCAAGCTGCTTCTGAGGCTGCAGGGAATGATAGTGGAACCCATAAAGTTTACTGGGATTAAGGGCTCCTGTATTCAGAGGCTAGAGACCCCAAGCCTGATGCTTCCAGGAGGTTGGTCATACCTTTGGCATTCAGGGGCTTCCTTTTGACACTAGCCCATGATATTCCCTTAGCAGGACATCTTGGCCAGAACAAACCTTGGGACAGGCGTGTCCCTCATTTTCACTGGCCCCACATGTCAGAAGACACCAAGGTGTTTTGTCGCTCCTGTGTTACCTGTCAAGCCAGTGGCAAAGCAGGTGGTACTTCAAAGGCCCCCCTTTTTCCACTACCTGTGGTGGGGGTTCCCTTTGAAAGAGTTTGGATTGACATTGTTGGACCAATGGATCCCCAAACAGCCTCTGGGCACAGGTTTATTCTGGTGGTAGTGGATCATGCCACTAGATACCCAGAAGCTATACCACTTAGGAACACTACAGAACCTGTTGTGGCAAGAGCCCTCTTGGGAGTTTTCTCAAGAGTGGATTTCCCTAAGGAGGTTGTATCACAGAGGTGCAAACTTTGTCTAGTTACTTGACTGCAATGTGGAAGGAGTGTGGAGTGAACTATAAGTTCACCACACCCCATCATCCACAGTGCAATGGTCTAGTTGAGAGATTCAACAAGACCTCAAAGGGTATGATTAAGGGTCTCCCAGAAAAGCTCAGGCGAAGATGGGATATCCTGCTACCCGGCTTTTTGTTTGCATACAGAGAGGTTCCTCAGAAGGGGGTTGGCTACAGCCCATTTGAACTTCTGTTTGGGCACCCTATTAGAGGCCCATTGTGTCTAGTGAAGGAGGGATGGGAGTTACCTCTCAAACCCCCTAAACATGACATTGTGGACTATGTACTTGGTCTCCGCTCCCGGATGGCTGAGTACATGAAAAAGGCAACCAAAAACCTGGAGGCCAGTCAGGAATTACAGAAAGCCTGGCATGATCAGAAGACTGTGCTGACTGTTTACCGGCCAGGACAGAAAGTGTGGGTGTTGGAGCCAGTGGCCCCAGCAGCTCTCCAAGACAAGTGGAGTTGACCCCACACTATTGTTGAACAGAAGGGAGAGGTCACCTATTTGGTTGATCTTGGAACTCCCAGGAACCCCCACAAGGCGCTTCATATCAACAGACTAAAACCATATGTTGACAGGGCAGACATGGGCTTGCTCATGGCTACTGATGAAGGACAGGAGGAAGAGAGTGACCCTCTCCCAGACCTGCTCTCTCAGAACCCTGATGATGGATCCGTTGATGGTGTAGCCTTGGCAGGCAGCCTCACTGACCAGCAGCAGAGTGACTGCAAACACGTTCTGCAGGCATACAGACATATGATTTCACTGACTCCAAGTCAGACTACCTGGTGCACTTATGAAGTGGTCACTGGAGACAGTCTGCCTGTTAAAACTAAGATTTACAGGCAACCTGATCTTGTCAGGGACTGTATCAGGACAGAAGTCCAGAAAATGTTGGAGCTGGGAGTTATTGAACCTCCGGATAGCCCTTGGGCTAGTCCAGTAGTCACAGTGCCAAAACCTCACACCCAAGATGGTGAGAGAGAGATGAGGTTTTGTGTAGACTACAAAGGTCTCAATGCTGTCACTAAGACAGATGCCCATCCAATACCCAGAGCAGATGAGCTCATAGATAAGTTGGCCTCTGCCAAATATCTGAGCACATTTGATCTGACAGCTGGCTACTGTCAAATCAGGTTAGCTGAGGATGCCAAGCCAAAGACAGCATTTTCAACCTCTAGTGGGCATTATCAGTTTGTGGTGATGCCCTTAGGTCTGAAAAATGCACCTGCCACATTTCAAAGGTTGGTGAACAAAGTCCTCTCAGGCCTGGATGACTACTGTGCAGCTTATCCTGATGATATTGTGGTATTTAGCTCCACCTGGGAAGGTCACCTGATTCACTTGAAAAATGTTTTGGAGGCCGTGCAAAAAACAGGCCGAACTATCAAGGCTACTAAGTGCCAGATAGGGCGGAGTCAGGTTGTATACCTGGGCCACCTTTTAGGTGGAGGCCAGGTTCAACCATTGCAGAGCAAAATCCAGACCATAATGGACTGGGTTGCTTCAACTACCCAGACTCGGGTCAAAGCTTTCTTGGGCCTGACTGGGTACTATAGGAGATTTGTCATGGGGTATGGTTCCATTGTGTACCCCTGAATGCCATAACTTCTAAAAGAATGCCTAAGAAAGTTCAGTGGACACTCAGTTGTCAAAAGGCATTTGATGACCTGAAGCAGGCCATGTGCACTGCACCCATTCTGCAAAGTCCTAACTACTCTTAATAATTCATTGTTCAAACAGATGCTTCTGAGTTGGGGGTATGGGCTGTGCTATCACAATTGAATAAAGGAGGTCAGGACCAGCCAGTAGCTTTTATTAGCAGAAGGCTGACCCCTAGAGAGAAATGTTGGTCTGCTATTGAGTGGGAGCCCTTTGCTGTGGTTTGGGCCCTTAAGAAGCTGAGGCCATACTTGTGTGGTACTCACTTCACAGTTAAGACAGACCATAAGCCCCTCTTGTGGCTAAAACAGATGAAGGGTGAAAATCTCAAACTGCTCAGGTGGTCCATTTCCCTACAGGGGATGGACTATACAGTGGAACATAGACCTGGGAGTAACCATGCCAATGCAGATGGACTCTCCCGATATCTCCACTTAGACCATGAAGACTCAACTGGTCACGGTCATTTTAATGTCCCTGCGCTTGGGGGGGGGGGGTGTAGGAGAGTAGGGTCTGCTTCCTATGGGCAGCTGTGGCCTGTGGAGGGAGTTCTGTGGGGTAGAGAGGCGGGGCAGGGGAGGGCCAGGGTTGGGGATAATAAATACCGGAAAATGGATGATTGCAGGTAAGTAAACAATTAAATTAAAAAAACTAACTTTGTTGTGCCCCCTGCATCCTGCATAGTTTATTTAATTTAATTGTGTATCTGCAATCATCCATATTCCGGTGTTTACCATCCACCACCCTGCCCCTCCCCCTGTCTGCCTGCCCCACGGAACTCCCTCCACGGGCCGCGGCTGCCTTTGGTTACCCCCACTTTTTGCTGTGATTCTCTGGTTTTTCAACTTTAGTATGGCTGTGGTCCTGCTAATTAGGCCCACAGCCTAGCTGTTCTCTCTCTAAATTGATACCATGTACTTTAGGTACATACCATATTGGTTACAGGGTCACCCTTGTGAGCCCCTGTATAGTGTACCCTAGGTACCCAAGGCATAGGTGCACAGCTTGACTGTTCCCATGAGGCACAGGGTCAAGGCTGATTTGCATATAGCCATTGTCTGACCTGGGGTGGTGTGGAGTGCAAAAAAAAGATGGATTTAGGCCCAGATCTTTGTACTGGGGTGAATGTAAGACATTGTTCTGCATTCTTTCCATCAACTGTGTTTTTTGCAATAGCTGCACCCTAGGCCTACCAGGGGCTGCAGCATGTATTGTGCCACCCCTGG
Organism: Lissotriton vulgaris; assembly: GCF_964263255.1. Classification (NCBI taxonomy): domain Eukaryota; kingdom Metazoa; phylum Chordata; class Amphibia; order Caudata; family Salamandridae; genus Lissotriton; species Lissotriton vulgaris. The sequence goes on along the minus strand of NC_141699.1, from coordinate 880,016,326 downwards.
TTAGCTTTCCAAACTGACACCACTGGTCTGTTCTTACAGCCTGGGTAAGGTGGTGTAATCACCCCTTATTTAAATTTAGTATACCTATATTTACCTTATATAGAGACACATAGTAACCTATAAGCCACTCCTATGGCAGGCCTTAACAATCCTGGAGGCAGAGTGCTTGGTTTTATGTGAGAGGATGCCCTAGCTTGAGCTGAGCCCCTCTGCAGATTTCGGAACCATCTCCTTATAGCTGTTCTATGATATTGCCATACCATATACTCTTAAGTTCATTATAATCCTCGCGGTTAATGCTAACTTTGGTTTGGCTTTATCAAAACATGTCGTGTAAGGTGTCAAACACTTTGGAATACTATCCCGCCAATTCTGGCCGCCTGGGTAGCATTCCACCCTTCTAGAGGGAGAAGACCTGTAGTTACTGTTAAGCCCGGTTAAAGTTATACAGAGCCCCAACATCACAAAATGGAGGCTGCTGCCACAGATACCAGTCTGCCCTCCTGCTGCTGGACGAAACTCCAGCAGGAGATGCCCGGACAATAGGTTTCCTGCCTAGGGAGGTGCTAGCATCTCCCCAGACAGGCTTTAGTGTATAGGGGCATGGAGGGTTGCATTCAGTGAATGCTTTCTAGACACTGCCTGGGGCACACAAGGTGCTCCATGCATTTCCCAGTTCAAACCGGTTACTGGGGCACTCAGGCCCAGCTCTGGTGCGAAACTGGACAAAGGGGAAGGGGTGTAACCACCCCCACCCCCACCCCAGGTCCACCCATAGAAGGGACCTTAGAGTTAGTCCAACCCCTAATCTCACTATAAGTATTGAACCCCAGACCCTAGGACTTTAGATTATCCTGGACGAAACTCTGCAACATATATCTTGGACCTTCGACATTCCATATCGACTGGATGACGGAAGAAATCTCCCTTGTGGTAAAGGAGAGACCACCCTGTTCAAACAGGCACCAACAGCATCTTTGCCGGTCTGCATTTTCGAGGCTCCCGCCGGATCCCGAAGAATCTGCAACACAGGACACGGACTTCCAGACATCTCTGACGCTGACCTGCGCTCCCAGCAAAGCTGAGACCTGTGGCGGACACGAGAGACAAGAGACCGGAACTCCTGGACATCCTGCATTTTGATACCTGCACCGACTTCTTGAGGTATCCCGAAGTTGTGCACTGGGGTGCTTGAAGCCCCAGCCCCGAGCACCTTTTGCACCGAAGCTCAGAGGCCCACACTCCACGAGTGTCTCTTGGGCCCGCTTTGAGCATTTCAGCTCGACGCGTCTTCGCTGTTCCTAGTCCGTTGCCTAGTGAGCCCCCAAGAAGACCAATCCTTGATTTACTTTGCTTTCCTGGTTACTCTAGGCTTGCTCTAACTTCTCCCAAAAAGAGAAGTTCCTCAGACCTTGCTGGTCTGCACCTAAGCCAATCTCGATATCCTGTGTGGATTGCGTTGGGACCAATCCGGATACTGGCACCGCATTCAACTAGATCCTTCGTGGGACTGCTCGAATCCAGCTCCTGGTCATCGACGCCTCCTGGTCCTGGTGGCTGCAGAGACAAGCTTCACCTTTTCACCTGAAATCACCCGACATCCGGTGGTATCTTCCGATCGCCATCCTGGTCACTGGCCAGTGGCCCAGATTCTGTCTCCTCTGCTTTCAGGTTCTTCACATCTCCGATCCACCCTTGGATCCACCCGGACACTTTTCCTCTGGTCACCTGCAGCACTTCTTCACAGCTCTCCACAGGAATCGACGACGAAACCAGACACTAAAAGGCACCTATGCACCCGGCTTCCCTGGGTGAGGTAACACGAGTACTCCTGTGCTCCCGTGGGTCTTGACTCTCGTAGTGAGATCCAAGGAAAGGCCCTGGACTGGGTCACATCGTTCCTCTCCGACAGAACCCAGAGAGTCCGCCTCCCTTCAGCTCCGCGGCCACCAAGATCATCTGCGGCGTACCCCAAGGATCCTCACTCAGCCCAACCCTCTTCAATATCTACATGAGCCCCCTCGCCCACCATCGCACGCAAACACATCAACATCAGCTCCTACACCGACGACACCCAACTGATACTCTCCCTCACCAAAGACCCACTCACCGCCAAAACCAACCTCCAGGACGGAATGAAAGATGTCGCAGAATGGATGATGACACCTAACAGGATGTTCAGGTGAGAAGGTCAAAATAAACAATCAAACTTTAAATGTGAAAAAAGTAAAAAGAAAGGAGAGTGAAGAAGCCTTTCTTTTTACTTTTTTCACATTTAAAGTTTGATTGTTTATTTTGACCTTTTCACCTGAACCTCCTGTTAGCTGTTATCAATTGTCCCTGGTTCAGGGTTGTTGGACAGCCCCTGTAGTCTGTCAATGCAGAATGGATGAAGCACAGCCGTCTGAAGCTCAACTCGGACAAGACTGAGGTCCTCATCCTCGGGCAATCCCCATCCGCCTGGGTCGACTCCTGGTGGCCCACGACCCTGGGCACAGTACCGACACCCAGGGACTACGCATGTAACCTGGGATTCATCCTGGACTCCTCCCTCACGATGACCAAGCAAGTCAACGCAGGCTCCTCCTCCTGTTTCAACACCCTGCGCATGCTCCGAAAGATCTTCCGGTGGATCCCCACCGAAACCAGAAAGACGGTCATCCAGGCCCTCGTCACCAGCCGACTGGACTAAGGGAACACCCTATACGCAGGAACCACAGTCAAACTTCAGAAACGTCTCCAGCGCATACAAAACGCCTCCGCACGACTCATCCTTGACATCCCTCGCCTCAGCCACATATCCGCCCACGTGAGAAACCTGCACTGGCTCCCCGTCAACAAGAGGATCACGTTCAGGCTGCTCACCCACGCACACAAAGCGCTCCACAACACTGGCCCCGAATACCTCAACAACCGCCTCTCGTTCTACACCCCCACCCGCCAGCTCCGCTCCTCCAGCCTCGCCCTCGCCACCGTCCCGCGGATTCGCAGAACCACCACCGGAGGAAGATCGTTCTCCTACCTGGCAGCCAAGACAAGGAACTCCCTCCCCGCACACCTACGACTGACCCAGGACCATCTCACCTTCAGGAAACACCTCAAGACCTGGTTATTCAAGCAATAGCGGCACCCCCCTCCCTACAGCGCCTTAAGACCCTCACGGGTGAGTAGCACGCTCTACAAATGGATTGATTGATTGATTGAAGTGTCCTAGTCTAAAAGGGTTCCATCGTAGTTCACCTAGAAGTGTCCTTAAATTGTAAATTTGTAACTTGTTTGTTTCACATAGAAAGTCAATGGTAACCCGTGGCAGTGTTTAGACACTGCACGCGTCTCCCGTGGGCCTCCTACATCCTAACCTTTAGTTGTTCCTAGAAGCCCCAACGATTCCACAGGCCCCAGGCCTGTTTTCTAACTCTCATGTGGTTCTCATACCACTATTTTAGTGTATGGTTTGTGAGTCCCCTAAGCGCAATTACACGGTGGCCGAGAGGGAGTTGTTGGGGGTGAAATTATCTTTTGAGGAGTGGCGTTGTTACTTATGGGGTGCTAGACACACAGTCACGATATATACAGATAATAAGAATCTGGAATTCTTTCGGTCTGCACGGGCGTTAACACCTTGCCAAATGCGGTGGGTCTTATTTTTTAACGAGTATGATTTCGTCATTACCTATCGACCCGCCGCACGGCAGATAAAATCTGATGCCCTTTCCCGGATACATGTGGAAGGTAGAGATGAGGGACGAGTGAAAGAGGATAGACCTATGATCAGTGGGGAGAGGATTGTAGGGGTTACGCACTCTGAGGATTTTCCCTCCTTGGTGAAGGGGCAGTTGAGACTGTTGGATTTGGCCCCTTGGATGGCTCTACCCCAGGTGTTGGTGCAGGATGGGTCGTTGTACCATGGGAAGCGCTTCTTTGTTCCCCCTGCATTGAGGGAGATGGTTTTGAAGTGGTGTCATTCTTCCTCGCTGGTAGCACACCCGGGGATGCAAAAGACGAGGGAGATGTGTTTGCGATGGTTTTGGTGGGATTCGCTGATTAAGGATATACAGTGTTACGTGGCAGCGTGTCCCGTTTGTGCCACTAGCAAACCTACCCATAGCAAGCCATCTGGTCTGTTACAACCCTTAGAGGTCCCTCCTGCTCCTTGGCATACCATTAGTATGGATTTTGTGACGGATCTACCTTATGTGTGAGGGCATACCGCCATACTGGTGGTAGTAGATCTGTTCACTAAAATGGCACATTTTATCCCGTTACCCAAAATTCCTACTGCCAGGGAGATGGCTTTGGTGTTTGTCATCAGTAGTTAGGATCCATGGGTTGCCATCTGCGATTGTTTCTGACAGGGGAGCACAGTTTGTGTCCCATTTTTGGACTGAATTGTGCTCTGTGCTTAAAATAGAAGTACGTTTATCGTCAGCATACCACCCGCAATCAGATGGTCAGACTGAACGGACTAACCAGACTAGGAGCAGTTCTTGAGGTGTCTTGTGTCATCTTTGTCCTGTGACTGGATGGTGGCTCTTCCTATTGCGGAGTTAACCTACAATAACAGCCTGCATTCCACATTGGGGATGACTCCTTTTTTCTGTTCATTGGGTTATCATCCCAGGGCGTTAGCCATCCAGCCTACTGGGCATGTGCCAGCCATAGACGATATTTGTAGGTCTTTGGGTGGAATATGGGACAGAGCTCGAGAACAGTTACAGGCAACCAAAGTCACCATGAAGGCTCAGGCAGATAAACATAGAGTCCCCGCTCCATCTTACAAGGTGGGTGATCAGGTGTGGCTAGCTTCGCGCAACCTTAGGTTGCGGGGGTCTCGTAAATTGCAGCCTAGGTATGTGGGGCCGTTTGCTATAACGCAGGTGATTAATCCCGTGGCCATGAAGCTTGTATTGCCTGATGATTATAAGGTCCATCCGGTGTTTCATACATCGTTGTTGAAGCCTTATATTCCATCTACACAGGTTCTGCCACCACCCCCTCCCTTGTTGATTGACGGGGAAGAGGAATTTGAGGTTCAGGCTATTGTGGATTCCAGGCGGAGGAGAGGTCGTCTCTTCTACCTTGTGGACTGGAAGGGATATGCGCCTGAGGAACGGACATGGGAACCTGCTGGAAGTGTGCATGCGCCACGGTTGGTTTGTTTGATCCATAGGAACACCCCTCTAAGCCCCGTCCTGTGGGGAGGACCATTGGGGGGGGGATACTGTTAGGAATTTAGGTCTAGTCTGTTTTCCATGGCCATACTTCACCATCACATGACCTGCCCTGATGGGATTAAAACACCGCCCCACCCGTGATTCAGTGCTTGGTATCTTTTAGCTTGGGTTCCAGGTGCTGGGTTGTTGTACTGAGCTCCCGTTCTGAGTTGGGTTCACGGGCTTGTGTTCCCTTGTTAGTGAATTCCCTCTTTTTTGGTTCTATTTTGTCCTGCCCCTTACCTCCCCTTGTTGCCTTGTTTTGTTTTTTGATTCCGTTCTTTGGAACCTTGTGCCTTGCCCCTGGAGCATTAGTGCAGTTACGAATAAGAATTCCGAGGGTTATCTGGGGCTCCAGTCCCCTCGGATAGTTGAAGAAAAGAAGAAGCGTTTCCGTTTGCGGTGTGGAGAAAACTCTGCATGGACGCAGAGCAGCGCCTTCGGCTTCTGCATTCAGTGTAGGCAGTCCCCCTCATTATGTGCTGCTTGGTTGTTTTCTGCCGCGCTGGAGACCACAGAGAACGCGGATAATCCCGAAAGAGGGGTTTTTTTGTGTTTGTTAAACCCTACCCGTCCTAGGACCTTATTTATGCATATGGACAGTCTCTTGGGGGTTTTTTATGCCCAGTAACAAGGCTTTTTCCCCCTAGTATCCCGTATCAGTAATTTTCAAGTCCCTGAGTACAGGAGTCCTTATCGTGACCCCTTCCTGGATCTGGAAGTACCTCCAGCTGTTGATAATTAGCTCTCCATGCTACCGAGACCTCCCAAGGCTGATCCTGTATGAGAAACAAGTAAGGAGGTCGTGTTTTCACTGTATGGTGGAGTGTGGTTATTGAAAAAAGGGGGCAGGGTGTACACATAGCAATTGGACCTAGTAGTAATTGTGTGTATATTGTTTCTTAGGTACAGAGGCGTGGAGGTGGTGGCCAAGTATTTTTGACAGTCCAGCTCGGGGTGAAGCCTTCTTACGTCCATTCCCTTTGTTTTGTTTTCCTGTCCCCTGTCCTGGGCTCTAGTGTCATCTCATGGTTATATACCTCATGGGCGACATTTGAGTCAGGGTAGTGGATTGGGTCATACATCGTTCCTGCAGTGTCTGGGCCAGTGGAATCCAACAGATATAGATTCCATTACCGCCCCACCCGTCTTCCCCGTTCTGCAAAATGATTTCTAGGGTTAAGGACATCCTTTTAGGGCCCTAGGTTTGTGCACCAGTGGTCAGTGTCTTGCATGGCTCTGCGTTTCTGGCATCGAAAGTAGTGAACAGAACTGATGTCCACGCTCGAGGGCGGCGTCTGAGTAGCTGCCGCAACATCATCCCGGAAACCATGACACGGACGCGCAGCTGACCTACGCCACCTTCCGGCGCGCAGAGGTACTGCTGATGAAAAAACTTTCCGGAACCAGTCTGACACCTGGGGGTAATTCTAAGGTACAAAATCTATAACTAACTAATGTTTCTTCAGTATTAGGGTGTCTTTCATAGATTCACATGCTCGAATATTCCCCGTCGTCGAAGTGGGAGCCCCACGGTAAATAAAATAGCAATAAAATCGCAATAAAATATGTATATAGGAAAACCTAGCACATAAGTTCCAAAACCAGAAATACTTATAAGTACCTGGTTAGCATTAACACTTAGGAATACATAGGAGAAAAAGAAACAGTATCATAACAAATCCATGTAATTATGTTAGTTCAAACTGCAGCCAATGAGGCGCAAGCACCCCTCTAGAGCCTTCTCAGAGGCTCAGGCCCTCAGATTTTCTACCGCTCGTCGTGTGAAGGGAGTCTCCCTGAACTTCTTTCTGGATTTCTTCAGTTTTCTGAGATGTCTTCAAGTAAGAACTCTGTTTCATCCTTATTCTTCTTGTGGGAAGTTGCAGCTCTACTCGGAGGACCCTCACAAGAAGTGTATTTACTGCCTCTATCGAGAGCATGAGGTAGGAAAATGTAAAATCTGCAGGACATTTTCAACCAAGACCCTTAAGGACAGGGAGGGGTGTCTTCTCCTGTGGTTGCAGAGGTTGAAGGATAAGGATTCACCTCTCTCTGATGCAGAAAGCCTTGCGTCAGGTGTGTCCAGAGCTACTTCAAAGCGTAGCAGGTTTCAGGAGTTGCCATCTCCTTTTCTGAAGAAGAGAAAGCTTCCTCTCCAGAAGGCTCTTGTGGTGTTTCCACCTCCTCCTGCTACGCCTGCGCCCTCGAGATCTGACTCTCCGGCACCCTCAGCTCCTTCTGCGCATGTTTCCTCTAAAAAACATGCGAAATCGTTGACGAGCTCGCCAACGGTCGTTCCGTCGACGAAATCTGCAGTCTCCAGTGCTCTGACGACGACTTGTGCCAGCGGATCATCGGCGGCGTCAAAGTAGATCTCGTCAACGTCAAAATCCTCGTCGGCGCTTGGAGTGAAGAGAGCCTCTTCGTCGGAGGGTGCTCCATCGACGTCGGCTCCGTCGATGGTTGTCCCGTCGACTGCAGCTCCGTCTACGCCAGCTCCATTGACGACAGCTCCGTGGTATTGCTGTCGACCGCTTCGTCGACGGATTGTTCCGTCGACGCTGTTATCGTCATCGATGTCTACATTCGCATCTTTGCCTCTAGTTCCTTTTTCTTCATCGGCTTCTGGGCCTTCCACAGCTGGCCCTCAGCACCAGCGACGACAAGTGCCTCTGGAACAGCTTTCACTTCCGAGCCACCCTCAGCCTCCATACCTCTTTTTGCCACCGGTTCGGAGCATGACTCAAGTTCAGATGCAGAAGACGATGACAGATTCCGACAAGCTCAAAGTCCTTCGGAGCTAGTCATTAAATGACGATTTTTATTTTTAGCAAGAGGAACCTTCTGTTCAGGTTCCAGCAGCTCAAATACCCCTTTCCCTCATTTCAAATCTCCAATATATGCTGGAGGATGACAATAGGTGTTTTCCACCGTCTCCTCAGGGGTCTCCTCAACCAACGGTGCCTGTAACTTCAGTGGCTCTTCCTACTCCTTCACTGCCGATGCCTGCGGTATCTTCTGCCCCATCAACCTCCATTCAAGTACATGCAACTGTTTATGACGATGATGACGTTCGCCCGGACAGGGAGGACGGCGAAGTTGATGATGATGATGATGGGACCATGGCGGATTGGGACGACTATCAGGTCCAGACTCCATCTCCGCCTCCTTCGGTACCAGGCGATTCCCTTCCTGTGGACATAGCTGGTTTTCACCAGCTTATGGAACGAGCGGCGCAGCGCTTCAAGCTTCCTATGATCACGAAGGATGAAGACTGTTTTCTTTATGACTTCAAGAGTCAGCCCTTCAAACAAGTCTGGGCTGTGCCCATTATTGACTTTATTTAGAATGAAGGTGTCAAATTGATGCAGACGCCAAATACGATTCCAGCACTACTTCCTCGTTTGAAGAAGAAATATAGAGCGCCCCAAGGTTCACCTGCTTGCTTGGTCGCGCAGCCTAAGCCTGATTCCGTGATCACCCAGGCCGCGCAGCGTCGTTCCAGGAATCAGTCTTCACCTATTACCGCTTCTCCGGACCATGAAGGACGTCCGCTTGACACCATTGGCTGTAAGTTTTCCACTATGGCTTCTACCACAGTGAAGGCTGCAAATTCTCTGGCTATTCTGGGACGCTACGACCGCCTGATGTGGTCTGATATGTCTTCTTTTATCACCCTCATTCCTGAGCCCTCTAGAGCCGAGGCTCTCAAAATTCTTCACGAGGGAGAGAGAGCGTCCTCAAATTATCGACTGCTCTGTGGACATTGGGTGACTGGTTTTCATCAGCTTGTGGGAGCAGCCGTCTTATGTCGTCAGGGCTCGGTTGGTTCCACCTCGTTTCGCCAGGAAGTCCAGTCGATAATTCTCGACATGCCCTATGACGGCGAATCGCTTTTTGGCCAACATGTCGACGATGCACTGCAAACTATAAACAAGCATTTACAATGCAATGGTTTTGCCTTTGTTAAAGTTAGAGCTATTGGCATTGCTCTTGACATTATTTTTATTTATGTTTTTTTAACATAAATAAATGGCATTGTCATTTACAATGCCACTAGCTTTATCTATCGCAAATGACACACACAAACACACACAGAGCCGCCCCACACACACCCCCACACAGAGCCCCGCACACACAGCCCCCCACACACACAGCCACACAGAGCCCCCCACACACACAGCCACACAGAGCCCTCCACACACACAGCCACACAAAGCTTCCTACACACACAGCCACACAGAGCCCTCCACACACACCAACACAGCACAAGCAGGCAACAGGGGCAGACGGAGGCACAAGCAGGCAACAGGGGCAGACGGAGGCACAAGCAGGCAACAGGGGCACACAGAGGCACAAGCAGGCAACAGGGGCACACAGAGGCACAAGCAGGCAACAGGGGCACACAGAGGCACAAGCAGGCAACAGGGGCACACAGAGGCACAAGCAGGCAACAGGGGCACACAGAGGCACAAGCAGGCAACAGGGGCACACAGAGGCACAAGCAGGCAACAGGGGCACACAGAGGCACAAGCAGAGCACAAGCAGGCAATAGGGGCACACAGAGGCACAAGCAGGCAACAGGGGCACACAGAGGCACAAGCAGGCAACAGGGGCACAAGCAGGCAACAGGGGCACACAGAGGCACAAGCAGGCAACAGGGGCACACAGAGGCACAAGCAGGGGCACACAGAGGCACAAGCAGGCAACAGGGGCACACAGAGGCACAAGCAGGCAACAGGGGCACACAGAGGCACAAGCAGGCAACAGGGGCACACAGAGGCACAAGCAGGCAACAGGGGCACACAGAGGCACAAGCAGGCAACAGGGGCACACAGAGGCACAAGCAGGCAACAGGGGCACACAGAGGCACAAGCAGACAACAGGGGCACACAGAGGCACAAGCAGACAACAGGGGCACAAGGAGGCACAAGCGGGCAACAGGGACACAAGCAGGCAACAGGGGCACGAAAACGGAGGCAGTTGCAATTTCATCCAGACTCAAACGTGTACAATTGAGAATTTTGCATTGAGTATATTATTCTAGGGCGGCCCTGGCCTGAATGGGATACGATGAAGACTCAAACTGTAGGAGAGCCTGTGAGGAAAAAGGGCACGTTCCTACATATTCTGTGGGAATGTGACAGTATTCGTAAATACTGGACAAGTGTGTTGAGATGTATGACGGAGGTTATGGGTCAAGAACTGGGCTTGGATGCCAAGACGTTTTTGCTTAACATATGGGGGCAGACCGACTTAAAAGCTAAAAAAGACTATGGGTGACCCTGGGGTACATGGTAGCAAAGCGCAACATCGCTAGAATGTGATGGGCCCGTGAGGTCCCTGACTTACCTTCATGGAAACAAGACATGGATTGGTGTATGTTCAGAGAAAAAACACGTATGTTGCTGGAGGGTGTCCACGGAAATGGTCTGGTATGTGGTCTAAATGGAACAAGTATCAAGGAGACATCTGGGACCCCTTCTCTCCCTGCCCCCCCCCCCCCTCACTCCCGATGATCAAACGTTAGTGGAGTAAGATAACCTGCATCTAGAAGAAATTAACAATTAATTTGCTTTCTAACCTGGTATTATGTACAGTTATGTAAGTGTTGACATATACAGTATCCTGTACTTCTGTAATCATACTGTTTTTCTTGAATAAAAAGAGTTTTAAAAAAACAAAACAGTGGGAGGTAGATGTGGAAATACTGGAAGACGACGACTGGAGAGCTGCTCTGAGCTCCCCTAGGGAAATTGCCATCCCTATGAGGCTGAGATTGGTCTAACTTAAGATCCTACACCAAATTTACCTATCCGCAAAAGTCCTGGTAAAGATGGGAAAGCGGTCTGACTTCTAGTGCCAACGCCGATGCACCCTAAAAGGGGACCTTTTTTCACACAATATGGGACTGCTCAATCATTCAAAAGTACTGGGACGCAGTCACAACTCAGATGGAGGATGTAGGAGGTAAGAGGCGGAACCCCACCACAAACCTATGCCTTTTAAATATTTGGGAGGTAACGGATTTAACCCCAACTGAACAATCATGGGTCTCACTGGGGCGGGCCCTGGTGAAGGCAAAATAGCACAAAAATTGGGTGTTGGGGACCCATCAGTATTGAAGGGGTGGGTGGGAGATATGGATAGAGCCATGATCGCAGTGAGGACGTGTTTAAAAATACAGGGTGCCCTAAAAAATGGGATTGAAAATGGACTGCATGGAACATACACAAAGGCGAGATATGCCTGTACCCCACAATTGAACGAGTAGACCCGACTTATTAAGGGATGAGGGTTAGTGAAGTACCAATTGTGAAAATTCACCGTACCATTTGGCTGAACAAAATGTAACTGTATTGTGCTTAATTATGGTCAATTACTCAAATGTATTACTGTGCCTGGGTTACTTTGTTTTATTTTAATAAAAAAGAGTTATAAAAAAAAACAAATCTTGACTGTTGCGAAATAATCAATTTGTGGGAACAATTCCGGTGTAACCTCAAGAACAGACCACATAGTAAGTAGACTATCTCTTAGTGCTCAGAGATGAACGCATTGTTTTCTCTCCTCCGGTTTCCCGTATAGTGAAGTGATTATATATCACATGCAAGTAGGGTGCCTGCAAAGAATGTTCACAGATACATAAAGATAACCTCACCCTAAATTTCGAGAGGGCTCATCTGTTACCACTAAATTCAGTGGGGGTCCGATTAAAATGGGAAAGCCATCCTTAGTTGAAGAGGATGTCGCACACACATAGTAGTGTCATGCTTCATCATCACCACCCCGGTAACATTGTACTACCAGGGCGGACTCAACCTCTGCGAAGACTTGGTGGTAGGAGGGAGTTCTTTCATAAAGCTTACTGGGAAGAGCGGGATCCAGATAATCTAAAAATACCTCAAAGTTCTTCGGTTATCACCTTTAGGGGAGTGATTCATCTGCCTTCCGCGTGTTTGATTTTGAGGTTAAGAAACTTATTTTTTTTATTTGCATTTATCAACATCACACATACATGTTTCACATCAGGATCAAGTTACATTCACAGAAGCGGTATTCCCGCCATGCGACCAGTGGTGACGTTACATCACAAAAGTATCAGCAACAGTCCTAGGTCCTGTGTTTACAAACAATAAAAACAACAGCATGTAGCAGGTCATGTGGTGATTTCAACTCATTCATTATCATCTCAATCGTTTGTATAAGTCCTTTCCAATATGGATACGTACTATTCTTACTTGGGCCTGGCAATGTAACGGAAATACCAGTTGAGACTGCTGTAGAGCCACGCGGGAATAGCAGGGTATGCAAGAGGGAGGCGTTGACAGGAGAAGACTGGGGTATCGGTGGCATGAAGGGATGGAGCGGGGGGTAGAGTAAGAATGAGAGAAGGGAGGACGGGCACACAAAGAGCAGGGGATGGGAGGTCACAACATTCCAAACCCACAAGGGCTGCATGTATCTGTAATCGTAAACTCTGGTGTTAGCCACCCAACTCCTCTCTTTTAGTTTGCAACTCAATTATCAGCACCTTCCAGTCCACTGCTGCGGGGTATTTGTGCTGTATGCGAGCTTCTTCCCGCCCAAATGCCAGCCCCCACTCGAGCGTCGCTACGCACCAGGGGATTTTGCCTGGCAACGTCTGCGCTTTCCAATACATGACTATAAATGTGTGAGCTATCAGCAGTGCCAAATTAATGACTGTTTTTGCAGCTTTTGCAAATTTTCACGCCGAGGAATCCAGGGTAGAGAAATCTAGGCTGAAAACGTTTTCTTGGCACCTTATCGGGTCGCGCGCTCAGCCTGTCTGCTGTGACATGGCAATTTCATGGGGCCGGGGTGGGCAGACCGTGAAGGGGGAGGTGGGTGGGTGTCTGTGGGAGCGCACCCGGCCGCTTCTCTTCAGCACTCCACAGACGGTGTTCCAACGCAACATGTTCCCCAAGTGCAATGCCGTGACAAATATAGTTTCTGATGTAGCACTTCATTCTGCACCGTTTACAAGCACTTAATATTACTGTATCAAATAATGCTTAATTTACCAACCCATGAAGGATGGAAGGATGAGTTAACCTTGTCTGAAGTCGAGCACGTGACTTCCAGACCTCTCCAGCAAGCGTTAATTTACTGACGCCGCCGGGCCCGTCATATTACACAGTACAGACTACTTTTATTCCTCATAATGGACGCCGCCTCCCACCCCTGCCACTGTGTTGCCCCCGCTGTCCACAGCGCACAAGCAGCGAAAAGGAAGCGGTGATTGACTCACTCCCGGCTGCTCTTGCCACACCGACCTGCGGGGGACGAGGAGGGGCAGAAAAGGAAATACCTTCTCCGCATTAGCAGCTCACGCCCTCGCAGCCAGCGTGGAAAACAGACCCACTCCCACCCCGAGCGGCGCAATGATGAAAGGCGGAGCACTCCTGCGCCCCGCAGCCCCCACCTGAGCTCACCCTCCGCTGCTGCTTCTCCCAGGCGGGGTCCAGCAGGAGGTCCCGGTCCCAGTCGTCCTCCGGGTGCATGTAGTCGTTGGTCTGCATGTCGTAGTGGTCCATGCTTGCTTCCGCTCCCTGAGCCCCGGCCTGTAGTGCTGCTTCGTGCGGTCTCAGCCTCCCCCTTCAGCCGCTGCTGCCGCCCCCACAGTGTAACTCACGAGGCAGCCCGAGCTACACTGTGCGGCTGGGTGCAGGCTGCTCCCTCTGCGGGGGCTCAACCTAACCTCGGGGCACGCCCCCTCCCACCCACCGGGCGCAGGCAGCCAGCAGCGGAGTTCGGAAAAGTTCCCTTTCGAATGCCGCTGCCCCGTCATTGGTGCCCGTCCCTGTCAGTCAGGTCTCCCTGCAGCTCTGAGACTAGGTTGAGTGCCCGGTGACCAGATTTTAGGAAGCAAAACAGCCGGGATCTCGAGGCACCTCTAGCAGAGCACCATAGTGCTTGCCGTCTTCCTCTCCTTCTTCCCCGGGCTGCGGGGGGCGGGCACTTCCGGCCGGCCGCGCTAGGATTGGCCGGCCGGCCAGTCACGGGGTTACGAGAGACGCAGAAGTGCCGGCAATGCCGGACCAGACACTGGGGCGTTCCCGGCGTCCCGTGACGTCGGCAAAAGCCAAAGAATGTCGGGAACGCCCCCGTGTCTGGTCCGGCATTGACGGACAGGCCCCTCGTCCAATGGCAAGGCTCCGTTTACGGAGCCAGCCAATCAAGGACGAGGGCCGAACAAAAGCCACACTACAGTTCTCAACAGGATTTCGCCTGCGCGAAAAGCTGCGCAGAAGCGCAGCTTTCGCTAGGCAAAACCTAAAAAGGACAGCAAACTATAAAAAAGGACAGACGGCTCGTGCCCTTAGCACTTTACAATTTCGCAAGCCTGCTTTTTCGTGGCACGCGCGGATGCGGCACCCCCTCTTCTTTTCGCGGCGGATCCAGCCAGTACCGTTCCTACGGCCAAGGAAATCAAAGACATTCCTCCCAGACCCAGTAGTCCTATCGGCAGCAATCTTCAAAATCTTAGAGGAAAATCTTCCTACATAGGTTCCGCTTCTAAGAAGCAATGACTTGCCTTCCCCGCTCAAAGTTGGAGGTCGAATCTCCCTTTTCTACTCCAAATGGTCTTCAATCACCTCGGACCGTTGGGTGCAGGACATTGTATCAAAAGGCCATGTTTTGGAGTTTGTCAAGTTCCCTCCAAACACTCCTCCAACTGGTCCACCCCCGGCTCACCTCAAGGAGCTCTTTCAGCAGATCCGACTCGTGATTCAGAAGGGTGCCATCGAAGTGGTTCCCAAGTGTAAAAAAGGGATGGGATTCTATTCCCGTTTTTTCCTCGTCCTCAAAAAGTCGGGCGACTGGCGTCCAATCCCCGATCTGCGAGCCCTTACCAAGTATCTGAAGTGTCAATCTTTCCGCATGCTCACCCTCGTGGAAGTTCTCCGCTTTCTCTTGAGGGACGAGTTCATGACTACCATTGATCTTCAGGACGCGTATTTCCATGTGCCAATTCTTCCAAGACACCGGAAGTACTTGCGCTTTCGAGTAGGGCGCAGAGACTTTCAGTTCAAGGTTCTGTCTTTCGGCCTTCGCTCCGCCCCTCGCGTCTTCACGAAGGTCCTGGCTCCGGTGGTGGCATACCTACGTTAGAAGGGAGTTCAAATCTTTCCCTACCTGGACGACTGTCTCATCAAGTCGCAATCCCGCCATCAGGCGTCCTTGGACACTCGATTCTGTCTGACTCTGTTGCACTCCCTCGGTCTCTCCATCAACACAGAGAAGTCTCAGGTCGATCCGGCTCCTCGCAGAACCTTTCTGGGCACCACTCTGGATATTTCACTGGTGAAAGTATTCGTGTCTCACGAGCGTCCGCTACGGAATCTACGCATGGTGGCTCTCCTCCGCTCAAAAGGGTCCGTTTCAGTTTGTGTATTGAATCCTTTCTTGGGATTGCGTCCTCCTGCATCTCCCTGATCCCAAATTGCAGGCTCAAGAGTCGTCCCATTCAGGAGGAATTGGACATGCAGTGGCGTCAGGTCACCGGCTCTTTCAACGATCTGGTCCGGGTGGCCAGTCTGATGCGGTCCTCTCTTCAATGGTGGGCTCAGCCGTCAAACATCGCTTCCGGTACTTCCTTCCTCACCATTGCTCCGGAACTCGTCCTTACCACGGATGCCTGCCTGGAAGGCTGGGGCGCACATCTTCAGGGACTATCCATAAAGGGCAAGTGGACCCTGTCTCAACGTTCCTGGCACATCAACAGACAGGAGCTAATGGCCATCTTCCTGGTGCTCAAATCTTTCCATCTCCTACTCCAGGGAGAAGCAGAGCTCATTCGGACCGACAATACCACCAGTGTGCACTATGTGAACAAGCAGGGCGCCACCCAGTCACCGCTCCTCTCTCACATGGCACAGAGTATCTGGGACTGGGCACTTTGTCACCAGATCACCCTGACAGCGGTTCACCTACTAGGCATATCCAACATCCTGGTGGATTCCCTCAGCAGGTCCGCGTCCTCGACCCACAAGTGGGAGTTGCATCAGCCGACTCAGGACTTCATCTTTCGGCTGTGGGGTCGTCCGCACATGGATCTCTTTGCGAGCCCTGTGAACCGGAAATGCCCGTCCTATGCAAGCTAGCTTCCCCATCAAAGGTTGTCTGGGAATGCCCTTTTGATGGACTGGTGCAATCTATTCGCTTACGCTTTTCCGCCGATTCCGTTGGTTCCTCGAGTGTTGTGGAAAATGCAGAGACAGCCGTGCCACATTTTTCTGATCGCTCCCAGATGGCCTCGACAGGCGTGGTTCTCGGAACTGCTGCTTCTTTCACAGTGCGAACCCATCCTCGGGCGGACCTCCTCACGATGGACGAGGGTCAGATCTGTCATCCGGACCCCTCCTCTCAAATTATCGGCCTGGAACCTGAGCACCTTGAATTTGCCCATTTGAATATTTCGCCAGCATGTATAGACGTTCTCGCCAATGCGAGAGCTCCGTCTGCAGTAAAAACTTACAAGCTGAAGTGGAAAAGGTTCTGTCACTGGTGTGCAGCTGCCAACATCCATCCTGTCCATTCCACTCCTGCTCAGCTTCTGCCGTTCTTTCTACAGCTGGCTCAATTGGGACTTTCCCATTCCACTTTGAAAGTTTTCCTGGCGGCAATATCTCGTTTCCGGCAGGATGGTTCTTCTTCTCTCTGCTCTTCCAGAGTCATTCGGCAATTTTTCAAAGGACTGTTCAGGAAGTTCCTGCCCATTCTGCGTCGTCCTCCTACCTGGCATCTCAATGTTGTTTTGGCGCAAATGATGAAGGCACCCTTTGAGCCCATCCACAAAGCTGATTTAAAAGTTTTAACCTGGAAGGTGGCTCTTCTTCTTGCTTAGACCTCTTCACGTCGCGTGAGTGATATTCACGCCTTTACCATTAAACCTCCTTTCCTTCAATTCAAATCGGACTGTGTTGTGCTTCGCACCAATCCGTCTTTCATGCCTAAGGTGCCAACTGACTTTCACCTCAATGAACCAGTGTTCTTAAAAGCTTTCTTCGCCAATCCTCAATCTCCAGCGGAGCAACGTTTGCATTGACTAGACGTTAAAAGATGCCTTAAGTTTTACATCGGTACAAAAGGGGGTGGTGATGGACGGAGCATCTGAATCAATCAAACACTCGCACCCAGTCAAAAGATCTGGTTTTAATCCATCACCGTTCTTTAGCCCACTCTGCCACCCCAGTTCAGACATGGCTATATGCAAATCAGTCTGACCCTGTGCTTCATGGGAACAGTCCAGTCCGAACTGCCAAGCCATGTCTTCCCTGGACCGGAAACAAGCTTCCGAGGACCGGTTTCTGGCATTCCAGCCGTCTTCAGCCCGGCTTGCTTGAATCCAGTGGCAAAGTGAGCAAGGGACTCACGTCTGAGCATACCCTGCCACACATATGGCGGCCAAAAGCGGTACAAAAGGGGGTGGTGATGGACGGAGCATCTGAATCAATCAAACACTCACACCCAGTGTAGTGTATTGGTACTGGGTGGGTGCACTCTGAGAGTGCCAGAAAGTCTGCACTGGGGGCACATTTGATGTCCCTGTGCATAGTCCAGCTCAAACCAGTTCTGGGAGTCATTGGCTCCTGCTCTGGTGTGCAACTGGACAAAGGACATGGTTGTAGCCCCCTCTGTGTTGCCCCTCCCCTAGGAGGGTCCCTAGAATCTTTCCAACCCCTTCCAGTGGGTAAAAAGTGGGTTACCTGGCTACAGGTCTGTAGAAGAAACCAAGTACTTTGACTGCCTGCACGACACTGGATGACTGAAGAATCTCCCTGGAATAAAGTAGTTACTTCCCTGCAAAAGCAGGCACCTAAACGCATCTGACCGGTTTACTGCTCCCGAGCTCCTGAGGACTCTGAAGATCTCAGCAACACAGGAGGTGGGTTCCCAAAGATCCCTGAGGTAGATCTGCCCTCTCAGCAATTCTGAGACCAATATCCCTCGTGAGGACTGTGCAACCCGAACCCCTGTGAACCGCGTACATTTGCAATTGCATATGCTTGTTCACTATTCCAGAGCTTGTGCATTGGACTTCGTGTAGTCCTGACACCGAGCAGTATTTGCACCGAAGCTATCCAGCCTCCACTCACAGAGTGTCCTCTGGGCTGGTACTTTTCAAACTAGGTTGAGGTCTCCTCACGATGCCTGGTCCGTTGGCCTGTGGGTCCTGGCGAGTGTCACCTTGTTTGTTCTTGGGCTTACCTGGTTGCTCTAGACGTGCCCTGACTCTCCATTGCTTTGTGAGTCCCCTGGACCTTGCAAGTCCACACCGTAACCGGTTTACTCTGTCCGCATGGGTTGCATTTGGGAGGCTTGTTGGTGCTCCAGCCAGACACCGGCCTCTCAGCACTCAACATCCTTCGTGGGACAGCTCCCTTCCGGATCCTGGGCATCCTCGACGTCTCCTGGTCCCCATGGCTGGAGAGTTAAGCAACCCTTCTTCGCACCTGGGTTGAGTCTCCTCTAGACTCCCAAATTTTCTTCATTAGGATCCACAACAAAACAATTTACTCAACATTTTTACAGAGCCTGGTTTTTGCAAAAACAATGTCAATTAATCAGTCACAGAGACCCCTTCTTTACCAAGAAATAATAAGTCCTTTTTTTTGTCTAACGGTCCTACCTTAGACCACACACAGAATCCTAGTTTTATGTTTGTTTCACATTTTGGAGCTTGAAAACCCGGTTTCCCTCCTACACCATGAGGACCCAGTCCCCTTCCTTATCTGCTTTTACGATGACTGTGATTGACTATTAAGGCAATTCACCTCTATGTGTCTGAATAGAGCTGGTAAGTGCCTGTATTACAGGTTATCCATGGATTTCCTTTGTCTGGGTCTACTCGAACTAAAGTCCAATCTGGTAGTGCGCATCCAAGACAGCAGGAGCGCTCTAGCCCTTAACCACAGCGTCTTTATCCGTTAGAAGCTAAATCAGTCTAATCCAAGTCCACATGCACTATTTGTTGAAGCACAAATATCTGAGAAGGAAATACGTCAAAACGCAGTAATGGATATGAACTAAGCAAAGCTTTATTTGTTTTCAGCCCTCGGCTGAAACGTACAGAATCCATCTGTCAAGCATTATGTCTCGTCCAAGTTGTGATGGTGTATATATATGTTTGAAAAATACATTGCCTTCTATTATATTGGCTAACTTGTAATTGACATGCAGCTGTGGAATGCAATACACAAAGAGAAGTAATTACAATTCAAAGGCAAAAGATAAATCTATTAGCAAAGCATATATATAATGACACTTGAGAGACCATGCTCTCCTCGTTACCTCAATCTCAAGGTGTTTTGTTTGACGCAAACACTCTAAATACACATACCTCATTCTCCCTTGAAGGATGTACCTTAATTGCATATTGTAGAAGCCATCATTTCAAGCATGTCACTCTAATCTATCCTTAGAAAACGCTATTCTCACAAACTAGCGTTTTGGCAGGATGTTAATTGCTAAATAACAAATTAATTCTCAGTTCCTTTAAGGTTCATGGTCAAGCCATACATAGTGTAAATAAAACTTGTATGCGGCTGCACCTGTGTTAGATAATTAACTCAGCAAGACGAGAACTTCACATCTATCTTTAGGTGGCCATTTACACAGAAACATCAGCATGTCTTCTGAGAATCAGTCTTAAGGCACAATTCAAAATTGATAATTTATTGCTTATGTTTGTACAACAGTTCAAGTCAATATGTCAGATTTTCTCTGGTTTCCACATACGTCGGCATGGCCTTACCCCTAACACTAATTGAGACAATGGACGTGGGTCCCAAGTTCCTGGAATGGATCCAGAACCTTTACAATCGGCCGTCAGCTACGATTCAGATTGGCAGATCCATATCAGGTTGCTTCCTAATCAGCATGGACACCCGTCGGGGTTGCCTGCTGTTCCCACTGCTTTTTACATTAGCCATGGAACAATTGGTGTGCTTACTCCGCACAAAGGACGCTGAATGAGGGATTCCGGTCGATGGGTCGCTGGCTTGTCTCACTTATTGCAATTGAGGCCCTGGATTATTTGGAAGACGCAGCTGTGACGCTGCCCTTGCTTGTGGAAATGTTGGAAATTTTCGGGAAGTTCTCAGGCCTTAATGCGAACTAGTCCAAGTATTGTCTTTTCCCCTTCCGGTTGACCCCACCCACCCGGCACCAGAGGCCCCTAGCTAGGCTTATCAGGTAGTTTGACACCTTAGTACAAAGGTCTACAAACTTTTGTAGGTTGAACCCCCCCCCCGAACCCCCCCCCCCCCCCCCCCCCTCCACCCCCGCAGGAGATTTTTAAAATGTCGGTCCCCTCCACCTCCTGATTTCTGGAATCTGGTACACTACATACTCGACTGCCACGCGCATATCCCGGGCCATATCCGGCAAATAATGTTCAACACAATAAGAGTGTTTAGTTAACTGCAGGTTTGTGAGTGGGTGTGGTTAAGTGACAGGCTTTTCCACAGCTCAAAACACAATTTTCCAAGATTACTCTTCTTACTCGGAACATTAAGGACAGGCATGTACATTCCCAGTAATGTGGAATGGGCTTCTGGTGATTTATCAAGGCAATGCCACGTCAGGGGCAGTAAATGCTATATAAACACAAGGCTTCTGGCCAGTAATTTGTGAGATATGCATCATGGAAAGGAGTCACTGAACAAACAGCTGATAATGTTCACAAACATGCCAGCGAGTGCGCTGCGAGTGCACAACATGTGGCAGTGAGTAGCTGTTATAAAACATTGAATGATTATGCATAGGACAAACAACCCGCCTACCTCCACTGGACCCTCTCTTTGCTTGTGCTTTTCTGTGAGTTGTGCTCTGCCGATTGCACAATTGTTTTTGACAAATAATAAAGGTTTGCAGAATTATACAAAACCTGTGCAACATGGCGCTCTATTCTCTGGAAAGTTGCTTTGTGTAAGTGATTAAAAACTCAGTATTAAAATACATTAAAAATAGTCAAGAGCCTCACACCTAGATGCAAATGAAGCGGAGGGGAAACAAAGGTTAGCAATTCAAACATCCTTGAGAAAGGCAGCTTTTCACTTTGTTCAATCCATGTTTAGGAGATATGCATGCACTATAAGAATGTCAGATGTGTTGGTCTTTCCCAGAATTTACACACAGAAAATTGCATTTATTTAGAGCTTACTACACCTGAGGAGGCGTTGAAATAATATAAGTACCACTATTTTTTCCTGTATTGCCCTACTCATCCCAATGTAGGGTGTCAGAGTGCTTACATCAACACGCGCATATTACATGTACAATACATTATATACGTTTGTAAATGAATGTACAGCATATGTCACATAAAACCGGGGAATTGCAAGGTGTAGAAGACACATAACCTCTTCCATAGCTTACTGAGCTATTAGCCTCGCATTGCGCTCAAACGTTCACACGACAGACCTGCTAGACATATATGTGAGGGCTTTAGATCTGATGTCACTTCTTGTGATGCCACTTCCTGTAAAGTCATGTCTTGTGATGCCACTTTCTGTGATGCCAATTCATGTGATGCCATGTGTGATGTTGTGCGCAGAGATGTCACTTGCATGCTGCCTAACTAGGTTAGTCACCCCACTTCTTTTTTTTTTTTTTTTTAGGACTTGTGCCCTGAGCAGGTGCATTCAATATGTTACTTCGATACAAATGCACTCCTGTGTTGCTCGGATTCCACAAGTTTCCATTTTCCTCCTTACATGAGGTTTCCCACACTGATAGGTCACTGATCCTCTCCAAACAGAATCATCGTGTCAGCTGGGTGTGTTGTGGGGGGTTGTCACACCTTGGTGGCTGAACATGCATTACATCATTTTGCAAGCTCACTGTATGACACTTTTTAATCTCAGACCAGAACATGCTTAGATCATGAATGCAGAGGTGCAAAGAATGCGGATTGTTGTCCCTGCGGTGGCGGATTTTCGTCCCTGCGGCTTGGTGGCAATCTTCGCGGGGCGACCTCGAGGCCCAGGCTGTCTGTGCCGGTGAGGAGCGGCGGGGTGGAGGAGGCGCCCCAGCCAGAGGGGAGGCTTGGGCGCATCCTTGCACTACGCCCAAGAATGAGGCTGGATTCTTAGGCCCCGGGAGCGGGTGGGCCTCCCCCACTAAGACGACGCACCCCCTCCCCCCCCCCCAACACTTGTGCTGGATTTCGGGGGAACGGCGGCTGTGTCGGGCCGTGCTGGAGGGGGGGGCTAGAGAGAGGCCTTCAGGGGGCTGCCTTGACTTCTTCTTGATCTTTGGGGCCTGGTGGAGGCGGCGTGTGGGCCCTGTGGCACTCCTGCAGTTGGGGGTCTAGGGCCTGAGAGGAGGTTGGCCGGGCCTGGGGTGTGCCCCCCCACCCCGGGGGTGCCCCGTGACAGTGGCAGGAGCAGAGTGGCGAGGACAGTGGATCACGGCCCCGCTGCTGTGCGGGCCTGGAGTACCTGAGGCGGCTTGCCGGCCACGGTGCGGGTCGGCTGTATGGCCTTTAGTGGCATTCTGTGGCGGCCGGTGTCCAGGGAGGAGCCGAGAGGGGTGGCGCGCGCCGCCGAAAGACGTCGCTTGACGAACTGCTGACCTTGGCTACTGCTTGGACCTGGGGTGTTTCTGGAGGCCGGAGTGCCTACCTTGGTGAAGACTCTCTGCTCTGACGGTGGCGATGGGGCCTGCATTCAGCGGCAGCATCGGGTCGCATCGGGCCCCCCCAGGGGACGAGTGGGGAGACTGTTCTGCGCTTCATCATTGACCCTGAGTGTGGGGACACCGGCAGGGTCTTGCCGCCTTGGTGAGACGTGTCGTTGGGAGACGGGTCGACGGGGGTCCTGCAGGCGGGCCGTGGCCCCCTGGTGGTGGATTGCGGGCCCCGGCTCGGGGGTGCCTTCCCTATCTCTGCTCTATCTTCACCCCTTCCCCTTGGGATCGGGTCGAGTGCCGGAGTGACCTACAGCGCATCGGAGCTGGGGCGGACCCAGTGTGTGTGCTGAGCTTCGAGATATCTGGGTGCACCGGGAGTCTGTGATTGGCTATCATGACGAGAGACAAGGGCAGCGGTGGTTCCACGAAGCACGGTCTCATAGATAAGTTCACAGGCCCGGGAGCGGCAGACAGTGCGGCTGGGGGAACCCAAGAGGCTGTGCCAGACAACACAGCCCTGATGGTGGCAATCACCCAATCCAGAGACATGTTGGATGCCAAAATTGGAGCGGTGGGCGCGGATGTTATGTTGCTCCGTCAAGATCTCCGGAACGCAGTATCCCGCATCACGGAGGCAGAGACCCGCATCTCGGGAGTGGAGGATGATGTTTCGGTCCTCGAGCAGAAGGTGGCGAACATTGAAGGCATCCAGAAGGGTCTGGCTCTCCGGGTCGAGGATGCTGAGGGACAGGCAAGGCGGAACAACCTGCTCTTTGTTGGATTCCCGGAGGGATGTGAGAATGATAATGTGGAGCGCTTCCTCACTCAATGGCTGGAAAGCTGGCTCCTTCCAGATGCGCTGTCCCGGTGCTTTGTCGTGGAGCGGGCACACAGGGCGCTCACTCTGAAACCGCCGGTGGGGGCTCGTCCACGGCCAGTGATTGCGAGTTTGCTGAATTATCTTGACCGCGACACTGTGTTGGAACAGGCCTGCATCAAAGAACCCCTGCTATATGACAATCATCCTATCCTGGTGTTCCCGGACTATACCAGACTAGTGCAGCAGCAGCGCCAATTGTTTATGGCAGCGAAGGCCAGATTGAGGGAACTCAAGCCCCCATACGCCCTGCTCTTCCCGGCTCCCCTGAGTATTTCAATCTCGCACCCATTTCTTCGACTGCCCGGAGGAGGTCTTCAAGTGAACTGATGAGACAGGGCGGGTGCGGGTACATACGCCGCCTAGGCTGCAATCCAATTCATCCCTGAGTGAGGGGCCGTTGAAGAATCCCCGCAGACAGCGCTGGAGGGGGCACAGAAGATCGCGGTCCCAGAGGCGTTCCGTGTCCTGCGGGGCCACCTCCCGGGGAGGCCTGGCTTCCCAACATCAGCCAGTGGATCCATGATTCTGTCGCAGGGTTTCCATTCTCTCACAGAACTGTGCTCAGAGACCTAGAACCTGGGTGAGTCAGGGTGACCCACAACTCACCTATGTTTCAGAAATCCCCTTACCAGGCTAGCTACAGTATCTCATCGGCAGTGAATACTTCCCGATGTCTTAGACAATCCAGAACATGAACTTAGAATACCTCAGGTATCGTGGAAAACATGAACACTCTTTCGTTATATTATCATTCCAAACCGAAACTGGGAGGCAATGAGAACACGTGCAAGTTTGAAATGTTTATTTTTTCAATGCAACATTCTCAAACGCAGTATCTTGTATAATATCAACATACATATTATAAAAATCAGAGTCAGCAGCATAGTCATTAATCCATAGTAAGCAAATTGTGATAACATATTATGATGCAAAAATCTATAGAATTCTGTATCACCTATATATCGCGCACCCTAATTAGCATATTATATTATATCTAAGAAGGTCTCATCTGGGCTTTAGCTGGGCGAACCCATACCTCAAATTCTCAGTAGGAGGAGATCACATCAACAGCTACCAGCTCTCAGCATGTCCAGCATCAAGTGTGTTTTCTCATTCCCTGTAACTGTATCTTGAACTCACGTAAAGCCCAAAGTTGGCACAAACATTATTTGTGTTATGACTAACGTAGTGCGAGGATCAGGCCTACAGTAACCTTGTGTTAGAGTGTGCAGTTCTCAGTGTGCAGACAGTTGTACCAAGTGTTCCAGGCACGACTGATACCAGTACAATAATATATTATTCTGAAATAAATCACATCTTTCGTCTAGGTTAAAAGCTGAAATAACAATTCGGTGTCGTGTGCAAACCGAAGCAGAAAGAAAATATGGCGTTTAAACATTTACTAAGCACATGCTAACTTAACACAATCTATGGAAACGTAATAACCATATGACAATTCTTGTGTGGTGAATGGCGCTGAGATGCTTCTCTATTTGGAGTATGTGACTGATTAAGTTTCCTTATGTTGAGGGAGCCCCTAGGAGGGCTGAACCCCCACCAGGTTGGTGTGTGTGGGGAGTGGGCCTGGGGGCCATGGGCTGTGAGTTGGGGATCCATTGATGGGAGCAGCCTGTGCCTCCCTGTTGGGGGTATGGCGTTGAGCCCGTTGCAACAGGTACTTCACTGTTTTTGAGGTATGGGGTGGGTGGGGTTTGTTGTGGGAATGGGGGTTGGTTGGGGGTTTGGGTTGCGCTTTTACACTGGGCACACCGCTATACGCATGCACACTACTGGGTCCTCATGTTCACAATACACCATTCTTGATACCTGATGGCTAGTGGGGCTATAGATGATCGGGTGTCCGCAGGCACACTCTGAGTAGTGAGCTGAAATGTGCATAGGGTCTTAGACAAAGTTAAGCGTGGGGTGGTCCTGCATCAGGCCAAGAGGGCTGGAGCGGATATCCTCCTGCTGCAGGAGACCCATTTGATGGGCTTCAAGGTCCTTTGCCTGCTGCTATGGCTTCCAGCAGGTTTTTCATACTGGGTTTATGCAAGGTTCCAGGGGGGTGGCGTTCTTAATCCACCGCAGGGTCCCGTATGTACATTCGCATCAATGGTTGGGTTGTGTGTATCCCCCCTCTCTAAATCCCCCCCCCCCCATTACTGTGGTCCTTAGTCTAGCGGCAGCTTTCACTGTGGGCCGATATGCCAGACGTAGCCACAGTGGTGGGTGGAGACTGGAACGATGTTATGGATATGGGTAGAGACAGGAATAGGACAGGAGTGGGCCCGAACAGCACGCATCCCACGAGACTGCACTCCCTGGTTACTGGCCTGGATTGGGTGGACACCTGGAGACACATACATTGCGACATGAGGGAGTTTACCTATTTATCGGTGATACACAAATCATTCTCTAGGATGGCTATGTTTTTGTCCCCCGGGCGACTGTGTTGAATGTGATGTCTGCTGGGATCCTCCCCAGGGGGCTGTCGGACCACTTTCCGGTGTTTGTGGCGTTGCTGCTGGGTAGGGGGCGACTGCCCTTTCGCTGGCGGCTTGCGGTTTGGCATTCGCAGAATGCCGACTACGAGAGGCACATGCGGGAGGCGATCGCAGACTATTTTACAGCCAATGTCGGATCGGTTTCTACCGCGGTGCCGCTCTAGGAAGCACTGAAGCTCACACTACGGGAGGTGGATATATCATGGTGTACAGCGGCCCATAGACAACGCCGGGACGAGTTGGTCAGAGCGTAAGTGGAGGTGGAGGCCCTTGAGCGTCGGAGCCGAGAGGCGGGCGGTGGTCTGGTGCTGCAGGCACAACAGTCGTGCGCCTCTCTCCTACTGGATGAGGCCCGTCAAGTCAGGCTGGTGACGCGTAGTAGAATTTGCCAATGGGGAGACAAATCGAGTAAAATGCTACATCGGCTCTGTCAGGGCGTGTTTCATCCATAGGCCCTTCCAGGGGTGCTTGATGAGAGTGGGGCGCCGCTGACGGACCTCAAGGCCATAGCGGAGAGCTTTACCACTTATTACGCTGATTTATATGCTTCGCGGAGTGTCTACCTGAGGCGACAGTGGACACATTTATTGTGGAACTCCCGCCCAAAGCGGTGTCCTACGATATACACCAACGGCTTGAGCTCCCCCTATCGGTGGAAGAATTGGGCAAGGCCCTTGGAGAACTCAATACGGGGAAGGCCCCGGAACCCAATGGGTTTCCCGCTGAGTTCCATCGTAGGTACAATCTGCAGCTGGCGTCTCACTATCGGGCAGCGCTAGAGGAGGCCAGGGAGATGGGTCAGCTCCCCCAAGACTGGCGGCATGCGGAGGTGGTGGTGTTTCATAGGCCGGGTCGGCCTCCGGAGCAACATGCCTCCTAATGCCCCATTTGTCTGCTTAATGTGGGGGCAAAAGTTTTAGCCAAGGCTCTGGCCAACCGCCTTCTGCCGTGGATCTCCACTTTGGTCCACTCATGCCCCAGAGGGTGACGCGGGCCCACATAGCCCTGGCAGCGGTCAGGCGGACAGGGGTGCAGGCGGCGCCCCTCCTGGCAGACATGGACAGAGCGTTCGACTCCCTGAGCTGGGTCTACCTGTTCGCCCTTCTTCGTCTGCTTAATCTTGGCCCCCGGTTTTTGTCGTATGTGAAGCTACTATACACCGACTTGACAGCGTCGGTCCGGGTGGCAGGTGCGGTATCGTCTGGCTTCGCAATCCATCGTGGCACCCGGCAGGGGTGCCCCCTATCGCCTTATTTATTTGCCCTAGCTATGGAGCCACTTGCGGCCTGGGTGCGCATTGATGAACAGCTGGAGGGGTTTGAGTAGGCTACTGGTCTCTCTGACAGGATTGCATTGTACGCGTACGATGTCCCTTTCTTTTTAACGGCATTGAATAAGTCAGGGCCGCGGAACCTGGAGATAATGCAGATATTTGGGGAGGCGTCCGGGCTGTACATGAACCCTCGTAAGTCTACGCTCTGGGTGCTGCGGGCTCAGGATGGAGTGGGTACATGGGTGTCTATGCTAGAGGTGGTGGTGGGAGGCCTTAAATATCTGGGCGTTTTCCTCTCTGACGTGCCAGCGGTGTCATGGGAGCGGTATGTGGTGCCAGTCTGGGTTGCTTCCCCGGAATGCCTCTGGTGCGGCGGGATGGAAGGCACATTTTTACATACCGTCTGGCAATGCTTTTCGCTGGACCCACTTTTGGAGAGAAATATTCGCCTGCCTTTCGGAAGTCCTGGGGTCGTCGCTTCCACGTACACCACGTTTTACCCTACTGCATGTGATGGAAGGGATCGGGGGCAATATCTAGAAGCGGCATTTGTTACTGTTGGGCCTCACATTGGCGAAATGGGATATCGCATAGATGTGGAAGGCTGCACGGGCACCCTCCGTGGCTGCCTAGAAAAACGGATTAGAATTCTGCATGGACTTTGAACAACCGATCTTTGTGGCTCGGGGGGCCTGCGTAAGCACTTCAACATTTGGAAGCAGTGGGCTGATTATAGGGGCTTGTGGCTGGAGCCTCCAGCTGAAACAGACGATATCTCAGTGGCCGGAGGGTAGGGACGGGGTGGTTGGGCCTGGCTTAGGGGGCGAGGTAGTCTGGGGTGTGTGTGTGCTCGGGTGTGTGGGTCTCGGTGGTGGTTGCGTAACTCTGGGGTGTGGGGGCAGGAGGTGAACAGTTGGGGCACGTTGGGCTGTTATTCTAAATAATATTCATTGTTGAATGTGCTGATTATCTTGTTTTCTCCGAAAGTCAATTGCTGATATATGCCTGTGTAATGTGATACTGCAGTGGACTCTGGAGTACAGAGTCATGCGCCTATTGTTCAAATTGACGAATAAAGTTTGTTTAAAAAATAAAAAATTGAAACTCTGCGCGAAATTTCTTGTTGCCTGCAGGCTGTAGCTTTGGAGCATTCTGTGATAGGGAGGGAGTTACTTTTTTTATCAGGAAAAAGGATTGGGTCAACAATCATAACAAGCATTTTCAATGCAATAGGTCTCGCATTAGGAAAGTTTGTGTTATTTGTCTTGTACATGACGAACTTGTTATTTATGTGTTATTTTTGAAAATTGTGCGGGGGCGTGGCCACGGCGCCAACCGACATGGCCGCTCTGCCGTGAAGCTCCTCCGGGCGGGCGCCCAAACTGGACCTTACGGAATGTAGTCCACATCCCTGCCATCCCTGAAGGCTTCGTTCAGCCGCCTGATGATCCGGGGCAGCATTGGAGACGTTCCTGGGCAGCGGGGACGGCTGTTTACTGCGGCCGCGGCGGAGGGGATCTGAGGCCTCCGGAGCCCGGCGCCATCTTCCCCGCAACACTGGAGAACCGGGTGAGTGCGCTTCGGCGGACGGCGGCCGCGCCGCCTCTCCTTTGATCCCCTGCCTCCGGCGCTTTCGCGCGCTGCTTCCCCCTGGCTGCTCGGCCCGTCTTGCCCCTGGTTCCGGGCTCACGGGTGTGGCTGCTGTTTCGGCCTGCTCGGGGGTGGGGACGGGGACTGGATCTGGGTCCCGGGCCGGGTTAGGGGGGAGTGCTGCGGGCGCGTTCGGGGGTCCGGGGGGGAGGGGGGTGCGAGCTTGCTGTTCTGACCGGGGGCGCTCCCTGATGACGTGCGGCAGCCCAGCCGTACTCCTGCACACCGCGCCACCCTCCGTCCCGGCCGCGAGGCTGCTGATGCTGCTGACGCCTGGGATAGGAGGCCTACCGCTGCTTCTCGTGGCTCCATTTTGAGCTCCCCGGCTGCCTGCACCCCTGCTGCCTTGACTGCGGCTTGGGCCTTCGATTGCTGTCCTGTCCACGAGGCCGGTCACTGGGGGCCGTCCTGCTTCTGCCAGTGGTCCCCGCTCACCTCCGCTGTCGCAGCGACTGCGGCTGCCTGCATCCTTGCTACCTTGACTGCGGATTGGGCCTTCGATTGCTGTCCTGTCCACGAGGCCGGTCACTGGGGGCCGTCCTGCTTCTGCCATTGATCCCCGCTCACCTCCGTTGTCGCAGAGACTGCGGCTGCCTGCATCCCTGCTACCTTGACTGCGGCTTGGGCCTTCGATTGCTGTCCTGTCCACGAGGCCGGTCACTGGGGGCCGTCCTGCTTCTTCCATTGGTCCCCGCTCACCTCCGCTGACGCAGAGACTGAGGCTGCCTGCACCCCTGCTACCTTGCTGCGGCTTGGGCCTTCGATTGCTGTCCTGTCCACGAGGCCGGTCACTGGGGGCCGTCCTGCTTCTGCCATTGATCCCCGCTCACCTCCGCTGTCGCAGAGACTGCGGCCACGCCACACGTCCCCCACGATGGGGAAGAAGGACCTAGCCCAAAAGACCCTCAATTTCGAAAAGGCTCCCCCTGCTACTGATCCCCCTCCGGGTGCTTCTGCTGGAGCCCAGGCGACACAGCCTGCTGGTGATGCGGCATCCATGATGGCTACTATCATGGGGGAGATGCGGGCTGGCTTCAAAGCCCTGGACACTAGATTTGATAGCTTGGAGCAGAAGCTGTCCGCCATCAATTCCACCGTACAAGCCCACGATAGACGTCTGGACTTGGCGGAGTCTAGAATATCCGACATTGACGACGACTCCTCCAAAACCCGAAAGAGACTCGAGAGGGTGGAGAAACTTCTGAAGGAAGTCGCCATTAAAAACGAGGATTTAGAAGCGCGTGGCAGGCGCAATAACATCAGAATCCTTGGCGTGGCGGAGACGACGGCCACTGGCCGGTTTGACACCTTTGTGGAAAATCTCCTCATCGAACTGTTTGGCAAAGATACGTTCACGGCAGGTTTTGTGGTGGAGAGGGCACATAGGTCCTTGGGACCTAGGCCGCGCTCGGGACAGTTGCCCCGACCCATCATCGCAAGGATTATGAACTTTAGAGACCGTGATGCCGCGCTTCGGGCGGCGCGAGAAATGGGTGAGGTACGATGGCAAGGGAGCAAGCTGTCCTTCTTCCCGGACTATACAGTCATGGTGCAAGAGGCCCGGAGAAAGTACACCAGCGTCAAGGCGGCTCTCCGAAACCTGGGCCTGAAGTACAATATGCTCTACCCTGCCCGACTGAAAGTAGACCTCAATGGCCGGTTTCGCATTTTTGACTCTCCAGCGGAGGTTCAAGACTTCTGTAGTGCTTATAAGTCTGGGACTGGATCGGCCTCCGGCTCTAGGCCCACTTCTCCCCCGCAGTCAGACACGCAGGTCAGCGCCGACCTGTTCACGGACGCTGGACAGGGTTGATTGCTCACTCCACTTTGGCCTTGGATCTTTTCTTTGTTGCGGGAGTGACTAATGTTCCTTCATACTTCTCCGTTATGACATTCTCCATGTTCAGTTGGACCGTCCGCCCGGGGGCTAGCGTTGCCTACCCCCCTAGCGCGGGCTAATATGTTTCGTTGCGTATTCTGGGGGTTTCTAGCTTGTGTAATGCTACCATTTACGCCAATGTTTCCTACATTGCACTTGCTGTTTTGCCTTTCAGATTTGCAAATGGGGGGGTTCTGCCTCTCACGGGGTGTTGGGAGGCTGGGTGGCGGGGGGGGTGGGGTTGTTTTTTTTTTTGTGTTGTTTTCTTATACTTCATATTGATCGCGAGACACATGGCACTGGTTTGTTCACGGGTCGCTTCTTGCCCACGATTTTCGACTTAACTTCATGGCCCGAGTAGGATTGCAGACTGGCCCTTCTATTCTTAAGTTGATGACCTGGAATGTCCGGGGCCTGAACTCTACCCGGAAACGGAAACAGGTTTTACAGTATGCAGCAAGACATAATGTTGATATTTTAATACTGCAGGAAACACACATGGTTCATTCAGACACACCCTCCTTTGCACGGAGCTGGGGCGCAAACAGAGTGTTTTCATGCTTCAGTAGGTATGCTCGGGGGGTGGCGGTCTTGATTCACAAACGCTTACCCTTTGTCCTGACTGACTGTAAGGTGGACGGGGAGGAGCGATATGTGATTTTACATGGGCTGCTGTTTGGGTACAAGGTTTCCATTGTGGGGGTGTATGGCCCTAATGTCGATTCCCCAGCCTGCCTTGCGGACCTACACATGTCTCTAATACACGCAGATATTGATCTTCTGGCATTGGGGGGCGACTTTAACTTGTTGATGAACCCCGACAGGGACAGCACGTCCCCCTCCCCTGACCGCAAACCCCTATCCCGCGCTGCGATGGCGGATCTATGTTCCCACTTTACACTGCAGGACATTGAGGCTACCCGTCACTCCACCTCCCCGTCCTTCACGCACCACTCTGGCTTCCACAACACGAGCACCAGGATTGACTACTGGCTTTTGTCCCCTGGCTTGGCGGGTTGGGTTACTGATTTACATACGCTGCCACGCACCATATCTGACCATTCTCCGGTGGTTCTGGCTCTTGCGATCCCCAGGTTGGGTGGTTATGAGAGGCAGTGGAGATTCCCTGGGCGCGCACTGACGGACCCAGTTTTCACAGAGGAGATCCGCTCGGCGATTGAGGACTATTTTGACCTCAACACCGGCTCCGTGACTGCGTGGGCCACACTATGGGAGGGATTCAAAGCAACAATCAGGGGGGTTTGCATCACCAAGCATGTAGGGGCGCTGCGTGAAATACGGTCCACCCTGTCCCGCATTGAGACTGACCTATCGGCCATTGAATCTCGGATCCTGACTGACCCCTCCCCAGCCAACGACGCTAAACGCATCGAGCTCCTGTTAGAGTTCAGAGACACGGCGGACAGGGAACTAAAATACGTCGGCAAGTACCATTCGGCCCGACA
Source organism: Lissotriton vulgaris (assembly GCF_964263255.1). Lineage (NCBI taxonomy): Eukaryota > Metazoa > Chordata > Amphibia > Caudata > Salamandridae > Lissotriton > Lissotriton vulgaris. The sequence goes on along the minus strand of NC_141699.1, from coordinate 879,983,794 downwards.
ATACGGCGAGGGGGACAGACCGGGGCGGCTATTGGCGCAATTGCTGCGCCCCCCCCGGCAGGCAGCGTACATCACACAGATTGTGGCTGCAGATGGCACATCTCACTTCACCACTCCTGACATTTGTAACACTTTCTTGTCTTACTACAAGCAGCTCTACAAGTCCGCCCTAACGGTGGAAACTCGCGATCCAGGTCCATACATCAACGAGATAGCCATGGTGTTCTTAGAAAAGTACATGCAAGACTTCCTGGCGCACCCTATTACTCCCGAACTGATCGTAGAGGCAATAGACTCGCTGAAGGGTTCCTCGGCGCCAGGCCTGGACGGTTTCACTGCAGATTTTTATCAAACATACAAAGAGGAGTTGGTCCCTATCCTGGTCGAGATGTACGCGGAGGCCCTGGAGTCCGGTATTCTCCCCCCTACGCTCCGTGAGGCGGTTATTGTCTTGCTACCCAAACCTGGCCGAGACCCAACGGTCTGCGGTTCCTATCGCCCGCTATCACTCCTAAACCTAGACTATAAAATCCTTGCCAAGGCGCTCGCTTTGCGACTCGCGCTGCTAGTGAATTCTATCATTTCACCGGTTCAATCCGGCTTCGTGCCCCAAAGGTCGACTTCCCTGAATCTACGCACAATCTTCTCGGTCCTACATAGAATTGACCCGACCGTCCCGGCGGCGGCGGTCTTTCTGGACACCGAAAAGGCGTTCGACACCTTGGAGTGGCCCTTTTTTCTAGATGTGATGCGTAGGATGGGCATGCCGGCTATGTTTGTGGCGACTGTTGAACTGCTGTACACGGCTCCCACGGCGCGTCTCCGCCTCAATGGAACTATTACCGACAGATTCACTCTGTCTAGAGGAACACGTCAGGGATGCCCCTTATCCCCCTTGCTTTTTATTTTGGCTATGGATCCTCTGGTCCGTCACTTTCAGGAGAAACACTTGCACAGGGGACTCCAGTTCCGCACGGGGCCTCTGCTCGTTTCGCTCTACGCGGATGACATGGTTCTGTACATCCGCACCCCAGAAACCAACCTACAGCCTCTGCTGTCGGAGATTGTACGTTTTGGTGATTACTCTGGCCTCAGGGTTAATTGGCACAAATCGCAACTGTTCCCCCTTACCCTTGCCACTTCGAGGTGGCCTTGCGTCTTCCCATTGGAATGGTGCGAGGACTCCGTTAAATACCTAGGAATTCACATCCACATGGACACTGTGGCTATCATTCGCATGAACTACGGACGCGCCCTCGATTTCTTGGAAGATAACACGGATAGGTGGCTCCTCCTTCCCTTGTCAATGGCTGGTCGCATTGCCATAGTGAAAATGGTGGTACTGCCCCGGTTCTTATATTTATTCAACAACATTCCCATCCCTCTCACTCGGGTTTTTTTCACGCAACTACGCACGGCCCTGTTGAGATTGGTTTGGGGTGGGAAGCGCCCACGTCTGGCCTGGAGCGCGCTGACGCTGCCATATGAAAGGGGGGGCTTTGGGGTCCCGGACTTCTACCTCTACTACCTGGTTGCCCAGTGCTCGTATGCCCATTCCTGGTTCTATCCGGACGCCAGGATTCAACACTTGAAACCTGAGGCGGACGCTGCACTCCCTATATCCCTGGACAACGTGCTCCCTAAGGGCCTTCCTCGCGATCCGCATGACATACTTCCTCATACCACTACGGCTTGGGCCTGGGACAAACTTAGACGCTTACTGCGTGTTGACACTCTGTACTCACAGGCCCTCCCACTGCCCAACCCTCATTGGCTCCCCATAACTGGCGAAACATTGATCTGTCGTACACTAGCTAAATACCAATTGGCTACGATCGGTGACTTGTTCCCCGACGGCCACGCGCTTTCCGTTTCCGAGGACCCTCGCTTCTCGGAGCGCACTTTCATGGACACCTTTGTGCTGGCTAGACTCAAGGCATTGTTGCGTGCCACGTTCCACACCTTCCCGTTGCCACCGGACGACACTCTCGCACTCACTTCCATTATCCAGAACACTTCAGGGGCCCACGTGGTATCCAAACTTTACAAATTATGTTTATCCTCACTCCCTTCGTCGGATGAGACGGTTCGTGCCGCTTGGGAAAAGGATCTGGGCACCCAGATCTCTGACGATCAATGGGACGCATGTTGCGCCACGACAAGAGAGGTGTCGATGAATAACAGACACAAACTCATTCATTTTAAATTCCTTCGCCGACTGTACCACACCCCGGCGATGGCCCACAGAATCGACCCTGCGCGCCCCCACACCTGTCCCAAGTGCAACGCCCCACAGGCGGACTTCGCCCATCTCTCCTGGACATGCCCCAAGCTCCACGCCTTTTGGGTTGCTATACATGATACACTGGGTACGATTATAGGCATTCCACTGGCCGTTTTACCTGAGATTGCCCTGATGGGTTACATGTCCAACTTTCCCCGAAAGATACGCAAATTGGCATCGATCTGCTTCCTTCTGGCCAAGAGAGAGGTTGCACTGCATTGGTGCTCGAGACGGGCTCCCACAGTTGCCGCTTGGCTGCGAAGTGTGGCTTATTGCAATGTCAATAGTGTGGAATATTCTGGCCAACTCCCGGCAACCTCCCGCCCCACCGACATCTGGGACCCGTATCGCCAATACATTGCGGGGAGGGCGAGAGAAGCCACAGCTCAGTCCCTACACCCCAATTTACCTACTGGGGTGGGCTAGGCCTCAGGTACCCCACGCGGCACTCCATTAGCTAGAGCTTCTGCCACGACACGCCGCTCTCCTGCTGCATGGGGATGGACCGTCCCGTTTGCTCGCTGCTTTACCCTACTCTTGGTCCCTCAGGTACTGTTGGCGATCTATGGCCTTCTGTTTTTACTCCTGTTCCTCCCGGGTGGGGTGTTTAGATGTCTGCTGTTATAGCAGTGTGGTTATAGTCTGCGATGCCTCCTATTGTGATACGGAACGGACTGATGTGCTGGTCTCGCAAGCTGTTACTTCTGAATGATGCAATTTTCTTTCCTTTTTTGAGTTTTTTGGACTATTGTTTATGCTTGCTTTGAATTTCAGTTGCTTATCAGAAAATTCTACTATTGTGACATTGGTTATGCTCCATGATGCGACCTAACTGTTTATTTCCTAGCGTCACTTTGTTACCGGAACTGATTGAACTCTGCCTACTTGACGCTCTGTTCAAAATCTGTAAGCTGTATTACTGTGGTTTGCGTCAATTTGCTTTAATAAAATGTTTAAATAACATTTTTGAAAATTGTGCAATTAATAGCTTTGTCATTTACAATGCTAATACTTTTATTTTTTGACAATGTGACACTTATAGCATTTTTAATGCAACATGTTTTGTATTTACGTGACTTAGAAGTATTGATTTTACAAATAACAATGTTTTTTTTTTAAATAATTCATACTTAAATAAAAGTTATTGTAATTTATAATGGCAATAGCTTAAACTTTTGTAATTAACTTTTGTGAAGATTATGTTCAGTGTATTTTATTGTGACTAAAATATAAGAAAAGAAGGTAAATATCAAAATTTTTTGTGACATTTGTAATAAAGCTTGAAACATTGAGAGAACATATGTGAACCAGTTGTTGAATGTTTGCACAGATTGATACTGTGGTGGCGCTGATTGATGTTGTGGTGGCGACAAGTGATGCTGTGGCGTTCAGTGATGCTGTGGTAACGCATAGTGATGTTGTGGTGCCCCTGAGTGATGCTGTTGTTGTGCGATAGAGTGAGAGCGATAGATAGCTAGAGGGAAGGGGAAGGATAGATAGAGTGAGGGCGATAGATAGAGTGAGGGCGATAGATAGAGTGAGGGCGATAGATAGAGTGAGGGCGATAGATAGAGTGAGGGCGATAGATAGAGTGAGGGCGATAGATAGAGTGAGGGCGATAGATAGAGTGAGGGCGATAGAGTGAGGGCGATAGATAGAGTGAGGGCGATAGATAGAGTGAGGGCGATAGATAGAGTGAGGGCGATAGATAGAGTGAGGGCGATAGATAGAGTGAGGGCGATAGATAGAGTGAGGGCGATAGATAGAGTGAGGGCGATAGATAGAGTGAGGGCGATAGATAGAGTGAGGGTGATAGAGTGAGGGCGATAGATAGATAGAGTGAGGGCGATAGATAGAGTGAGGGCGATAGATAGAGTGAGGGCGATAGATAGAGTGAGGGCGATAGATAGATAGTGAGGGCGATAGATAGATAGTGAGGGCGATAGATAGATAGAGTGAGGGCGATAGATAGATAGAGTGAGGGCGATAGATAGAGTGAGGGCAATAGATAGAGTGAGGGCGAAAGATAGATAGAGTGAGGGCGATAGAGTGAGGGCGATAGATAGATAGAGTGAGGGCGATAGATAGATAGAGTGAGGGCGATAGATAGATAGAGTGAGGGCGATAGATAGATAGAGTGAGGGCGATAGATAGATAGAGTGAGGGCGATAGATAGATAGAGTGAGGGCGATAGATAGATAGAGTGAGGGCGATAGATGTGTGTGGTTGTATGTGTGTTGTATGTGTGAGCGTGCATGGTTGTATGTATGTGAGTGTGCGGTTACAGAAGGATGTATGTTGAAGAGAGCAGCAGATCAGCATTTATTTATTTATTTATTGAAAAGTTTTGTATGGCGCGAACAAGACCCGTGGGTATTAGAGCGCTTTACATAGAGGTAGGATAAGAATATTAACAAGATGATAACCATTAAACAACATATAGGTATGGGGTAGATAATTATATGGCTTTGGTGAATGCATAAATAACCACCTTCCATTCAAGTTAGTCTTTAACATTATGTAGTACTATAAAGCATGAAATATTAACATTAGTCATTTTTGTCGTACATATGAGGTAGTAGGTTATATGGTTTCAGGATGTGAGATAATTGTATGAGTTCACTTTGACATGAGGTAGCAGTTGGTATACAGTTTAATCACCAGAAATGTCGTCAGTTTCGCCCCGTAGTTTATCTTTCATCTAATTCACGTCGATCATTCTCTTTCTGATGACGTAAGTGTTTGGTTTGCGTACAGAATTAGACCCCATAGTGATCCATGAACTTCTCTATGTAAGGTATTTACTCATTAAGAAGCTCTTCGCTTCACGCTTAAATGTTGAGGTATTAGGAGTCTTCCTAATGCTTGGGGGGAGTGAGTTCCAGATTCTAGGGACAGCTCCTGAGAACGCTCTGTCATAAGTTTTTTTCTTTCTGAAGATGGCTAGACGCAGCACCAACTCCTTGGCACTCCTAGCTGGTCTGTTTCCTCCTGACAGCTCAATTTTCTTGGATAGGTATCCAGGGGTATTGTGGTGAAGCGCTCTATGGGTGATACATGCGATCTTTAGTTGAATTCTGGCCTCCTAGGGTAGCCAGTTTAATGCTTTCAAGTGAGGAGATATGTGGTCAAACTTCCTTGATCCAGAGTTGAGTCTCGCCGCAGCGTTGAGGCAAGCTTTTAGTGGTGCTGTGGATGTTTTTGGTAAGCCCGCTAAGGTAGTGCAACCATATTCGATCCTCGAGATGACTAAGGATTGGGTTGCCAGTTTCAGATTTGATTCAGAGATAAATGGTTTCAGTTTTCTTAGGTAGTTCAGGTGGAAGCGGGCGCTTGTAGCCATTGAATTAATGTGAGCTTTCATGTCAAGGTTCTCGTCTAAAGTAATTCCTAGCGACTTAGCTGAGTTGACTAGAGTCGGGGTGCAGTTGAGCGCCGTCACGAACTTGGTCCACTCTTTTATTTCCGTAACGCTGCTTGGTGGAGAAATTAGTAAGAACTCCGTTTTCTGAGCATTTAGCTTCAAATGATTGGTAGTTCACCATTCCATTGTCATTTTTAAAGTTTCATTCATTAACTCAATGTCTTTAAGGGAAGCTATCTTTATATATATACTGTGTGTCATCTGCATACATATGGTAGGATATCTTTGAGTTTCTGAGAATTGCTGTAAGAGGTTCGACATACAAGTTAAACAAATCAGGGGATAATGTCGATCCTTGTGGGACTCCGATCGAGTTGGGGCAAGGTGGTGATATTGATTGGTTGACCAGGAAACGTTGTGTTCTGTTCCATAGGAAAGAGTCGAACCATTTCAGAACATTTCCAGACACTCCCATTCTGTCCTTTAGCCTGGCCAGTAATGCTTCGTGGTTAACTGTGTCAAATGCCGATGACAGGTCCAGGAGAATTAGTAAGCATGCTTGATTTCGATCAAGAGCCTGTAGCGCGTCATCCACAATATGGAGGATCGCTGTTTCCGTGCTATGCCCTGATCTGAATCCTGATTGGCATTCATCTAGTAGGGAGAACTTAGTGATGTGTTGGCTCAGTTGGCCCTGCACGCATTCCTCAATTAGTTTGGCCAATAAAGGGATGTTGGTCACTGATCGAAAGTTATTCGGGTCTGTAATATCCGCAGTCGGTTTTTTGATCAAAGGAACCACTTGACCTGTTTTTAGGCAGTCTGGGAGGATCCCTTGTGATAATGATGCGTTTATTATTTTGGTCCAGATTGGTACCACAATATGGCTGATTCCTCTTGCGCATTTCGCGGGTAGGGGATCTTGGTAGTGGTTGTTAGGTTTGATTTTGGATAGCGTTTTGGCGATCGTGTCCTGATCATATAATTCGAAATTGTCCCAGTTTGCCTTGTTTTTTGTCTTGCTACACCCTGAAGTCGGGTTGGAATCGCCCGTAGTCATTAGTTGGATGGGAAGGTTAGTCGCTGCGCTTAAGAGTTCTGTTTCCAGCGATTTGGCCTTCTTCGAGAAGAATGTTGAGAATTCCTCGCTGCTTAGAGATATTTTTGAGTTTTCATGAGCTGTTTTAGCTAGTTTGTTTGATTGTTGCTTCAGGATTTCAAAGAGTTTCCGAGGTCTGTTTTTGGCATTGTCCAATTCCGATCTTAAAATTCCTTTTTGGAGTTGATGATCTTTTTGTTATATTGGTTTCTAATTTTTCTAAGGGCTTTCAGCTCAGGGGATGATGGGTGTTGTCTCCATTTTCTTTCGGCCATTCTCAGTTTGCGCCTGTCTTCGTTCAGTGATCCATCAAACCATGGATTTTTCATCTTCGCCGTGGTTCTTTTTAGTTTTAATGGCAGGGTGTTGTTGACGATATTCCCGACTGAGGTTAGATAGTGTTCTGTCAACTCATTTGCATTCTGCAAGTTGCTAGGTGTCTTTAAGTCTCTCACAGGTTTCTATTAGTAGTTCAATATTAGCCTCTCTTGTGTCTCGGATCCATTTTTTGCAATTGGCAGTTTGAACGGTCTTGCCCTTTTTTAATATGGGTATCAAGAATGTTATTGCATAGTGATCCGACCAGTCACACGGGACTATTGAGAGGATTGATGTATTTTTGTTGCCTGAGATAATCCAGTCCAATGTTGCTCCTTTAGAGTGTGTGGGTTGAGTGCATGCTTGGTTGAGGTTTAGCTCGGCAAGGAAATCCTTAAGCGTGTTAACTAGTTTGTCGTTGCAGTCGTCCCAATGTAAGTTGAAATCTCCTAAGAATATGTTATTGGCATCCGTGTTGGAGTTGGTCGTAATGATCTCCATTAGCTGCTCTATGAAGTTTGCATTCTCTCCTGGTGGGTGGTAAAACGCGTGTAAATTGCATCTTTGATTGGTTGCTGATCTTATATTGAGACCTAAGTATTCGCAGGATTCTAGAGGGTCGGCTTGAATTTGGTTGACCTCTATATCTACTCGGTGAATGCAGGCAATTCCTCCTCCTGACTTTTTTGGTCTATCTAGTTTCACAATGTTATATTGAGGTGGTACTAAGAGATCCACGGTTGGAGATGATGCTTCCGATAGCAACGTTTCTGTAAGGATTGCTAGATCAATTTCCTTGTCAATGATGAGGCCTGCTATGTCTGACGCATGTTTTTTAGCAGATCGACAGTCGAGTAGGAGGCAAGTCAGTTGTTTACCAGGGTTATTACTATTCAAATTTTCGTATTCAGAATTAAACTGGACTTGTTGTAAATTGTTATGGTTGAGTTTCCTATCCTTCTTTCTTGATGTTCTATTAAAGTCGATCGGAACTGTTTTGATGTTCTCCTCTTTCTCACAGTCTGGTGCTTCATAAGTTCGGAGTAAGGCAAGGGCTTCCTCCTTCGACAAGGCCTTCGTCCTATTTGGGCGGTTGATCCTATTCGCTAGAGACAAGTCCATCTCATTGCTCTTTCTATGTAAGGAGTGTACGAGATTTTGTATATTCGTGATCTTGGAATGGGTGCTTGCCGTCACTTCTCGTATTTCTTCAATCGCTTGTATGGTAATCATTGTGCAAACTAGTTTCTGAAGATCTTTAATAACCTTCTGATTCCTGGGTGATTTCTTAGGGATGGTTAGCCGGTGTGTCCGGGGGTTGTATATTGCTCTTCTCTGTTTTTGACCTTTTTTTTTTAGTGTCTCAGTCATATTCTTTATATCCTCTGTTTGGTTGTCGGTTCCGTTCCTTTTTGAACTGTTGTAGGAGTTATCTAAGTTTTGTGAGGCTAGGAGTGTTTTTGTGGGTGAGGTTCTACTTGGCTTTAATACAGTATTCGAGGTAGGTAAAGAACGGTTGATGTTTCCTATCTTATCTGTTTCTTGATTCACCTTGAGTGATTCATTCGGCGCCCCTGTACGTTCTGCGTGGGAAGGCTCGGCGTTAAGCAGCGGTGACGACCCTTCCTTTTGGAGCTGGTCTTGTTCTATATTCACATGACTCGTAGACCTCTCTATCCATTCTGTCTCATTTTCCGATATAGTCACTTCTGTTTCAGTTTTCTTTCCAGATGTAGTAGCTGGCTCCAGACAGCCTCCAGTTCGATTGACGTCTCTGATAGTAATATTCTGAGGAGCGAGTTCTGGTGGGGTCAGGTGTAGTTGATGTCTTAAGCCCTCTAGTGATCCTTTTGTGGTAGGGAATACCTTGTCGAAATTCATTAGTTCACTGTTCGCTGCCTGTATCAATACTATTCCAGTTTTATATATGGTGATGCATAGTTCTGCTCTGCATCTTCTTGATGGTGAGATCATTATTTTTGTGCCATGTGGGATGTTTTTCATATCTTTTATGTTGAGCATTCTTGTGAAGGCATTGCGCCATTTAGCCGTTTTATTAGTATAGAATATCAGGTCATTAGTTATAGTGCCTTTATCTGAATTAAAGTATGGGTCGTAGAACAGTGTGTCTGCGTTTTTCCTCAGGGTATTGTGTTTAAACTTTTTGGCTCCGTTTTTGGATAACTTAGATGGATATTTTATGACCTGGGTGTTTAAGCCATCCGCCTCTGGGTATCTTTCGCCCATGTTTGCTTCACGATATAGGTCTTATGATGTCCCTTCACTGTTTGTCTCTTAGTTGTTCCTAAGATTAATGGTGAATAGTGCTAGGCATAAATAACTTTATAACTTTTTAAGTAATTTTCTTCTATTGTAGTTGTATATCCAAGTTTCTCTGTAAGTAATCTCCTACTATGATAGTAATAGATATCAGTTTCTCTTCCAATAGATTTCTTGGGGACTTATTTGTTGCGGTTTCAGATAACAGTATTTATACTGGCCCTTGTTGTGCTCTTTAGGTCTAAAAAACAGGATATTACAAGATGTCTGCCGTTTTGGTATTTCTACTAAGGACAGAGGACTTTCTCTCTTTCCATTCATTCGATTTGTCCATTTTTCCTTTCTTGCCTCAGATTGGAGTCTGTTGTAGGCTCATTTCTCGATGTTTAGTATTTGTTCGTCCCCTTTTCCATTTCCTGCCTCCAAATTGTTTACTGTTCACAGGCAGTAGAAGATGGACCAATTGTCTCAAGCGGCCGCCATTTTAGAGTCGGGCGCGCCGCTTCGAATGCTGCCTCGATTGCCTAATTATGATAATATTCATTTCCCCGCTATGATTCTCACCCGCGGGTCCTCGCAGTGTCCTACTCCCGTCGTGCTTCTTCCTCCGCTTCCGCTCCTCGCCTCAGCCCCCAGCCGCGTTGTCAGTGCTCTATCTCCGCTCCTCAGCCAGCCTCGATCTCTGGTCTCGCCGGTGGGCTGCAATCAGCATCGGCGTCGCGGATGCCCGACGATCAACGCGGCAGCACCTCTTAGGAGCCACAGAGCCGTCAGGGACATCAAGCAGTCGGGGCAACGTGGACTGAGTCTCCCTCCCTTCGTGACGACCATTGGTGCGCTGGGATCAGCCGGTGCCTGAATGTCCAGACTGTCTGCACCTTCCCTTTCGAGCCCCTCGAGCAAAACACCGCAGTCGATCTCCTGGGCAGTCCTTGAAGTCCAGTCAGTGGGGAGCAGTCGCGCTGGAATCTCGTTTCTCCCTTTTCAGGTATATATCGTAGATTTACCCTTTTCGATACTCTCCTTGTATCGGGGGGGGGGGGGGGGGCGAAGATGCGCTTTTTGTCAGGGTTTTACTGGGATTTAAACTCGAAATAAGTTATCCCAAACCCATGAGCTCTCACAATGAGCTCCTATGGTGCGGCCATCTTGCTCATCTTATAAGAGAACAGGGAGTTAAAGAAGAATGCGTGTTGAAGAGATCAGCAGTACAGCACAGGACAAGAAAACAGGGAGTTGGAGAAGTAGGCGATGAAAGGGAACAGCAGATCAGCACGGGAGAAGAGAACAGGGTTTTGGAGAAGGGGGCGGGTGGAAGAGAGCAGCATATCAGGATGGGAGAACAGAACGGGGAGATAAAGGAGGAGGCTGGTGGAAGAGAGCAGCAGATCAGCACAGGAGAAGAGAAGAGAACAGGGAGTTCAAGAAGGAGGTGGGTGGAAGAGAACAGCATATGAGCACAGGAGAAATGAACAGGGAATTAAAGAAGGAGGCAGGTTTTAGAGAGCAGCAGATCAGCACAGGAGAAGAGAACAGGGAGTTAAAAAAAAGTAGGTGGGTGGAAGAGAGCAGCAGATCAACACAGGAGAAGAGAACAGGGAGTTAAAGAAGGAGGTGGGTGGAAGAGAAGAGCAGATCAGCACATGAGAAGAGAACAGGGAGTTAAGTAAGGAAGCTGGTGGAAGAGAACAACATATTAGCACAGGAGAAGAGAACAGGAGTTAAAGAAGGAGGTGGGGTGTAATAGAGCAGCAGATCAGCACAGGAGAAGAGAACAGGGAGTTAAATAAAGAGGCGGGTGGAAGAGAACAGCAGATCGGCACAGGAGAAGAGACGAGAACAGGGAGTTAGAGAATGAGGCGGTGTAATAGAGCAGTAGATTAGTACGGGAGAATAGAAGAGAACAGGAAATTAGAGAAAGAGGTGGGTGGAAGAGAGCATCAGATCAGCACAGCAAACGAGAACAGGGAGTTAGAAGTTAGAGAAGGAGGTGAAGTAGAAGAGAGCAGCAGATCAGCACAGGAAGAGAGAACAGGGAGTTAGAGAAGGAGGTGAGGTGGAAGAGAGCAGCAGATTAGCACAGCAGAAGGGAACAGTGAGTTGAAGGAGGCGGGTGGAATAGAATAGAAGATCAGCACAGGAGAAGAGAGCAGGGAGTTACAGAAGGAGGTGGTGTAGAAAAATAGCAGATCAGTAGAGGAGAAGAGAACAGAGTTAGAGAAGGAGTCGGATGGAAGAGAGCAAAAAGATTATCACAGGAGAAGGCAACAAGGAGTTAGAGAATGAGGCGGTTGGAAGAGAGCAGCAGATCAGCACGTGAGAACAGAACATGGAGTTAAAGGAGGAGGCGGGTGGAAAACAGTAGCAGATCAGCACAGGAGAAGAGAAGAGAACAGGGAGTTAAAGAAGGTGTTGGGGTGGAAGAGAGCAGCAGATCAGCACAGGCGAAGAGAACATAGTTTAATAAGGAGGTGTTGTTGAAGAGAGCAGCAGAACAGGACGGGAGAAGAGAACAGGGAGGTAGAGAAGGAGGCGGGTTGAAGAGAACTGCAGATCAGCTCTGGAGAAGAGAAGTGAACAGGGAGTTAGAGAAGTAGGTGGGTAGAAGAGAGCAGCAGATCAGTACAGGAGAATAGAACAGTGAGTTTGAGAAAGAGGCGAGTGCAAAAGAACAGCAGATTAGCGTAGGATAAGAAAACAGGGAGTTAAAGAAGGAGGCGGTTGGAAGACAACAGCAGATTAGCACAGGAGAAATGAATAGTTAAAGAAGGAGGCGGGGTATTTAAGAGGAGCAGATCAGCACAGGTGAAGAGAACATGGAGTTGAAGAAGGATGTGGAGTGGAAGAGAACAGTCGATCAGCACAGGAGAAGAGAACATGGATTTAAATAAGGGGGTGGGGTGGAAGAGAACAGCAAATCAGCACGGGAGAAGAGAAGAGAACAGTGAGTTAGAGAAGGATGAGATGTGGAAGAGAGCAGCAGATCTGCATAAGAGAACAGGGAGTTACAGAAGGAGGCGGGGTGGAAGAGAGCAGCAGATCAGCACAGCAGAAGAGAACAGGGAAATAAAGGAGGCGGGTGGAAGAGAGCAGCAGATCAGCACAGCAGAGAGAACCGGTAGTTAGAGAAGGAGGTGGTTGGAAGAGAGCAGCAGATCAGCACAGCAGAGAGAACAGGTAGTTAGAGAAGGAGGTGGGTGGAAGAGAGCAGCAGATCAGCACAGCAGAGAGAACAGGTAGTTAGAGAAGGAGGCGGGTGGAAGAGAGCAGCAGATTAGCACAGGCGAAGAGAACATAGAGTTAAATAAGGAGGTGTTGTTGAAGAGAGCAGCAGAACAGGACGGGAGAAGAGAACAGGGAGGTAGAGAAGGAGGCGGGTTGAAGAGAACTGCAGATCAGCTCTGGAGAAGAGAAGTGAACAGGGAGTTAGAGAAGTAGGTGGGTGGAAGAAAGCAGCAGATCAGTACAGGAGAATAGAACAAGGAGTTCGAGAAAGAGGCGAGTGCGAAAGAACAGCAGATTAGCGTAGGATAAGAAAACAGGGAGTTAAAGAAGGAGGCGGGTTGGAAGAGAGCAGCAGATCAGCACATGAGAAGAGAAGAGAACTTGGAGTTAGAGAAGGAGGCAGGGTGGAAGAGATCAGCAGTACTGTACTGGAGAAGAGAAAAGGGAGTTAGAGAAGGAGTTTGTTGAAAGAGAGGAACAGATCAGCACAGCAGAAGAGAACAGGGAGTTAAAGAAGGAGGTTAGGTGGCAGAGAGCAGCAGATCAGCACAGGAGAAGAGAATAGAATAGGGAGTTAGAGATGGAGGTGTGGTGAAAGTGAGCATCAGATCAGCAGAAGTTAACAGGGAGTTAAAATGCAATGCAATATGTTTCTCATTTGGAAAGTTTGAGCTATTGCTATTGTAAATGACCAATTTTATTTTAATGTTTTGGTGTGAAAAATAGTGAAATTAATTGCTTTGTCATTTACAACGCTAATAGTTATAACTTTTGCAAATGTGACACCTATAGCATTTGTAATGCAATATGGGTTGTACTTATGTGACTTACAAGTATTGATATTACAAACAACAATGGTTTGGAGTTGGAGGGTGGAGTTGGCTTTTGAGTTGGAGGGTGGAGTTGGCTTTTGAGTTGGAGGGTGGAGTTGGCTTTTGAGTTGGAGGGTGGAGTTGGCTTTTGAGTTGGAGGGTGGAGTTGGCTTTTTAGTTGGAGGGTGGAGTTGGCTTTTGATTTGATGGGTGGAGATGGAGGGTGGAGTTGGCTTTTGAGTTGGAGGGTGGAGTTGGCTTTTGAGTTGGAGGGTGGAGTTGGCTTTTGAGTTGGAGGGTGGAGTTGGCTTTTGATTTGAAGGGTGGAGTTGGCTTTTGATTTGGAGGGGGTGGCGTTGGAGGGTGGCGTTGGAGGGTGGAGTTGGAGGGTCTTTTTGGAGGGTGGAGTTGGAGGGTCTTTTTGGAGGGTGGAGTTGGAGGGTCTTTTTGGAGGGTGGAGTTGGAGGGTCTTTTTGGAGGGTGGTGTTGGAGGGTGGAGTTGGAGAGTGGAGTTGGAGAGTCTTTTTGGAGGGTGGTGTTGGAGGGTGGAGTTGGAGGGTCTTTTTGGAGGGTGGTGTTGGAGGGTGGATTTGGAGGGTGTAGTAGTACTTGGAGGGTGGAGTTGGAGGGTGTAGTAGTACTAGGATGGTGGAGTTGGAGGGTGTAGTAGTACTTGGATGGTGGATTTGGATGGTGGATTGTGAGGGTGGAGTTGGAGTGTAGAGTGGTGGGTGGGTAGAGTGGTGGGCGGGTAGAGTGGTGGGCGGGTAGAGTGGTGGGCGGGTAGAGTGGTGGGCGGGTAGAGTGGTGGGCGGGTAGAGTGGTGGGCGGGTAGAGTGGTGGAGCTAGAGTGGTGGGGCGGGGCTAGAGTGGTGGGGCGGGGCTAGAGTGGTGGTTCTAGAGTGGTGATAGGGTGGTGGCAGATAGAGAGGTAGAGTGTTGGTGGTAGAAGGCTGTACTGTGTGTGTGAGAGAGAGAGAGAGAGTGTGTGTGTGTGTGTGTGTGTGTGAGAGAGAGAGTGTGTGTGTGTGTGAGAGAGTATGTGTGAGAGAGAGAGAGAGAGAGAGAGTGTGTGGGAGGGTGTGTGAGAGTGTGTGTGAGAGAGATTATGTGTGAGAGAGAGAGAGAGTGTGTGGGAGGGTGTGTGTGTGGGAGGGTGTGTGTGTGGGAGGGTGTGTGTGTGGGAGGGTGTGTGTGTGGGAGGGTGTGTGTGGGAGAGTGTGTGTGGGAGAGAGTGTGATGAACAGCTGGAGGGGTTTGAGTAGGCTACTGGTCTCTCTGACAGGATTGAATTGTACGCGGACGATGTCCCTTTCTTTTTAACAGCATTGAATAAGTCAGGGCCGCAGATCCTGAAGATAATACAGATATTTGGGGAGGCGGCCGGGCTGTACATGAACCCTCGTAAGTCTACGCTCTGGGTGCTGGGGGCTCAGGATGGAGTGGGTACATGGGTGTCTATGCTACAGGTGGTGGTGGGAGGCCTTAAATATCTGGGCGTTTTCCTCTCTGACGTGCCAGCGGTGTCATGGGAGCGGAATGTGGTGCCAGTCTGGGAGCGCGTACAGGCGGATGTCAAAACATGGACCCGAATGCCACTAACGATTTGTGGCAGGTCGGCAATATTCACAATGGTCGCACTTCCCCGCCTGCTGTACCAATTGCAGAATCACCCGTACCCGATCGCGCCCAGATGGTTTCGGCTGGTAAACTCGACTCTGGGGCAGTTTCTCTGGGAGGGAAGAGCAGTGCGTGTTGTATTGCGTACGTGCTTTCTCTCCACTTACTGTGGAGGTCTAGCGACATCAGATATCCTTTCATATTATCAGGCCTCGCACCTGTTGGTTCTCAACGAGTGGTGGTATGGAGACAGGGGGGACCCGGCCTATGCTGTGGAGCGATACTTGATGGGGAAGTCCACTCTCCATACAATACTTTATTCAGCTGCGTTGCATGGTACATTGACTCTGGCTACGAAAGTAGTCTTCCAAATTTGGCGGCAATCTCTGAAGCGTATGGGGAGATGGAACACACTTAAGGAGAACCCCCCCCCCCCCCCCCCTGTGGCACAATGGGCGACTGCCCGATGCGGCGCCCCTTCAGGGCTTTCGGGGTTGGGACGCCATTGGCATTTCCACCTTGGGCGATGTTGTGCGCGATGGCTCCCTTAAATCGTTTCGCAACCTGCAAGTGTAGTTTAGCATGCCCCAGTCGCAATTCTTCCGGTACCTCCAGCTCAGACACTAGCTTACCCCTAGTCTGGAGGGCCTTGACTCTATACCGGAGTTTAAACCCCTGGAAGCAAAAGTTTTTATGGGCGATCTGAAGACCAAAAAGATATCGCAAATATATCAGACCCTGGTCACTCACAGTGCGACTCAACTGGAGAAACTACTGGGGGCATGGAAAGAGGATGTGGGTGGCTTGGAGGAAGAAGACTGGAGGGAGTCCTTAGCAACACCTCGGGGGGGACGGGGGGGGCAGCCATAGCAATGCGTCTCTGCCTCATCTAATTTAAATATATTCACCAGGTTTATTTTACTCTGGTGTGATTTGGTGCGGGCGGGGCTGGTTGCTTCCCCGGAATGCCTCTGGTGCGGCGGGACGGAAGGCACATTTTTACATACTGTCTGGCAATGCTTTTCGCTGGACCCACTTTTGGAGAGAAATATTCGCCTGCCTTTCGGAAGTCCTGGGGTCGTCGCTTCCACGTACACCACGTTTTGCCCTACTGCATGTGATGGAAGGGATCCGGGGGCAATATCTAGAGGCATCACTTGTTACTGTTGGGCCTCACATTGGCGAAACGGGATATCGCATAGATGTGTGGCTGCACGGGCGCCCTCCGTGGCTGCCTAGAAAAACGGATTAGAATTCTGCATGGACTTTGAACAACCGATCTTTGTGGCACGGGGGCCTGCGTAAGCACTTCAACATTTGGAAGCAGTGGGCTGATTATAGGGGCTTGTGGCTGGAGCCTCCAGCTGAAACAGACGATATCTCAGTGGCCGGAGGGTAGGGACGGGGTGGTAGGGACGGGGTGGTTGGGCCTGGCTTAGGGGGCGAGGTAGTCTGGGGTGTTTGTGTGCTCGGGTGTGTGGGTCTCGGTGGTGGTTGCGTAACTCTGGGGTGTGGGGGCAGGAGGGGAATAGTTG
This sequence comes from Lissotriton vulgaris, assembly GCF_964263255.1. Lineage (NCBI taxonomy): Eukaryota > Metazoa > Chordata > Amphibia > Caudata > Salamandridae > Lissotriton > Lissotriton vulgaris. The sequence goes on along the minus strand of NC_141699.1, from coordinate 879,967,257 downwards.
GGGCACGTTGGGCTGTTATTCTAAATAATATTCATTGTTGAATGTGCTGATTATCTTGTTTTCTCCAAAAGTCAATTGCTGACATATGCCTGTGTAATGTGATACTGCAGTGGACTCTGGAGTACAGAGTCATGCGCCTATTGTTCAAATTGACGAATAAAGTTTTTAAAAAAAATAAAAAATTAAACTGCGAGAAATAATTTCTTGTTGCCTGCAGGCTGTAGCTTTGGAGCATTCTGTGATAGGGAGGGAGTTACTTTTTTATCAGGAAAAAGGATTGGTTCAACAATCATAACAAGCATTTGCAATGCAATAGGTCTCGCATTAGGAAAGTTTGAGTTATTTGTCTTGTACATGACGAACTTGTTATTTATGTGTTATTTTTGAAAATTGTTCAATTAATAGCTTTGTCATTTACAATGCTAATACTTTTATTTTTTGACAATGTGACACCTATAGCATTTTTAATGCAACATGTTTTGTATTTACGGGACTTAGAAGTATTGATTTTACAAATAACTGTTTTTTTTTTAAATAAGTCATACTTAAATAAAAGTTATTGTAATTTATAATGGCAATAGCTTAAACTTTTGTAATTAACTTTTGTGAAGATTATGTTCAGTGTATTTTATTGTGACTAAAATATAAGAAAAGAAGGGAAATATCAAAATTTTTTGTGACATTTGTAATAAAGCTTGAAACATTGAGAGAACATATGTGAACCAGTTGTTGTTGAATGTTTGCACAGATTGATACTGTGGTGGCGCTGATTGATGTTGTGGTGGCGACAAGTGATGCTGTGGCGTTAAGTGATGCTGTGGTAAGAGTGGATAGAGTGGGGGCGATGGACAGAGTGGGGGCGATGGACAGAGTGGGGGCGATGGACAGAGTGGGGGCGATGGACAGAGTGGGGGCGATGGACAGAGTGGGGGCGATGGACAGAGTGGGGGCGATGGACAGAGTGGGGGCGATGGACAGAGTGGGGGCGATGGACAGAGTGGGGGCGATGGACAGAGTGGGGGCGATGGACAGAGTGGGGGCGATGGACAGAGTGGGGGCGATGGACAGAGTGGGGGCGATGGATGGATGGATGGATGGATGGATGGATGGATGGATGGATGGATGGATGGATGGATGGATGGATGGATGGATGGATGGATGGATGGATGGATGGATGGATAGAGGGAGATAGATAGAGAGATAGAGGGAGATAGATAGAGAGATAGGGGGAGATAGATAGATAGGGAGATAGATAGATAGGGAGATAGATAGATAGGGAGATAGATAGATAGGGAGATAGATAGATAGGGAGATAGATAGATAGGGAGATAGATAGATAGGGAGATAGATTGATAGATAGAGGGAGATAGATTGATAGATAGAGGGAGATAGATTGATAGATAGAGGGAGATAGATTGATAGATAGAGGGAGATAGATTGATAGATAGAGGGAGATAGATTGATAGATTGATAGATAGAGTAAGGGTGATAGATTGATAGATAGAGTGAGGGCTATAGATGTGTGTGGTTGTGGTTGTATGTGTGTTGTTGTATGTGTGTGTGTGCATGGTTGTATGTGTGTGAGTGTGTGGTTACAGAAGGATGTATGTTGAAGAGAGCAGCAGATCAGCATATTATAAGAGAACAGGGAGTTAAAGTGATCAGCAGTTCAGCACAGGACAAGAAAACAGGGAGTTGGAGAAGTAGGCGATGAAAGGGAACAGCAGATCAGCACGGGAGAAGAGAACAGGGTTTTGGAGAAGGGGGCGGGGTGGAAGAGAGCAGCAGATCAGCACAGGAGAAGAGAACAGCGAGTTCAAGAAGGAGGTGGGTGGAAGAGAACAGCATATGAGCACAGGAGAAATGAACAGGGAATTAAAGAAGGAGGCAGGTTTTAGAGAGCAGCAGATCAGCACAGGAGAAGAGAACAGGGAGTTAAAGTAGGTGGGTGGAAGTGAGCAGCAGAGTGTGTGGGAGAGAGTGTGTGTGGGAGAGAGTGTGTGTGGGAGAGAGTGTGTGTGGGGGAGAGTGTGTGTGGGGGAGAGTGTGTGTGGGAGAGAGTGTGTGTGGGAGAGAGTGTGTGTGGGAGAGAGTGTGTGTGGGAGAGAGTGTGTGTGGGAGAGAGTGTGTGTGGGAGAGAGTGTGTGTGGGAGAGAGTGTGTGTGTGTGGGAGAGAGTGTGTGTGTGTGGGAGAGAGTGTGTGTGTGTGGGAGAGAGTGTGTGTGTGTGGGAGAGAGTGTGTGTGGGAGAGAGTGTGTGTGTGTGGGAGAGAGTGTGTGTGTGTGGGAGAGAGTGTGTGTGTGTGTGGGAGAGAGTGTGTGTGTGTGGGAGAGAGAGTGTGTGTGTGGGAGAGAGTGTGTGTGTGTGTGGGAGAGAGTGTGTGTGTGTGGGAGAGAGTGTGTGTGTGTGGGAGAGAGTGTGTGTGTGTGGGAGAGAGTGTGTGTGTGTGGGAGAGAGTGTGTGTGTGTGGGAGAGAGAGTGTGTGTGTGTGGGAGAGAGAGTGTGTGTGTGGGAGAGAGTGTGTGTGTGTGGGAGAGAGTGTGTGTGTGTGTGGGAGAGAGTGTGTGTGTGTGTGGGAGAGAGTGTGTGTGTGTGTGGGAGAGAGAGTGTGTGTGTGTGTGGGAGAGAGTGTGTGTGTGTGGGAGAGAGTGTGTGTGTGTGTGTGTGTGTGGGAGAGAGTGTGTGTGTGTGTGTGGGAGAGAGTGTGTGTGTGTGGGAGAGAGTGTGTGTGTGTGTGGGAGAGAGTGTGTGTGTGTGTGGGAGAGAGAGTGTGTGTGTGGGAGAGAGAGTGTGTGCGATAGAGTGTGTGCGATAGAGTGTGTGCGATAGAGTGTGTGCGATAGAGTGTGGGCGATAGAGTGTGGGCGATAGAGCGATAGAGTGTGGGCGATAGAGCGATAGAGCGTGGGCGATAGAGCGATAGATAGATACTATAAATAAACCCATCAAAAACATAAACACCTAATAAACAAAAATGCCTGATTATTGAAAAGGAATAGACCAAGATATTAGATTTCTGGAAATACAATAAACAGAAGCAAGACAGTGAAGGGGCAGGAGAGAGTGAGACGGAAACCGAGGAAGAGTGGAAAGGCCAAGACAGTGAAGGGGCAGGAGAGAGTGAGACGGAAACTGAGGAAGAGTGGAAAGGCCAAGACAGTGAAGGCGCAGGAGAGAGTGAGACAGAAATAGAGGAAGATCGGAGAGGCCAAGACAGTGAAGGGGAAGGAGAGAGTGAGACAGAAATAGAGGAAGATCGGAGAGGCCAAGACAGTGAAGGGGCAGGAGAGAGTGAGACAGAAATAGAGGAAGAGTGGAGAGGTCAAGACAGTGAAGGGGCAGGAGAGAGTGAGACGGAAACTGAGGAAGAGTGGAGACGCCAAAACAGTGAAGGGGCAGGAGAGAGTGAGATGGAAAGAGAGGAAGAGTGGAGAGGCCAAGACAGTGAAGGGGCAGGAGAGAGTGAGTCCGAAATAGAGGAAGAGTGGAGAGGTCAAGACAGTGAAGGGGCAGGAGATAGTGAGACGGAAACTGAGGAAGAGTGGAGACGCCAAGACAGTGAAGGGGCAGGAGCGAGTGAAACGGAAATAGAGGAAGAGTGGAGAGGCCAAGACAGTGAAGGGGCAGGAGAGAGTGAGACGGAAACTGAGGAAGAGTGGAGAGGCCCAGACAGTGAAGGGGCAGGAGAGAGTGAGACAGAAATAGAGGAAGAGTGGAGAGGCCAAGACAGTGAAGGAGCAGGAGAGAGTGAGACAGAATAGAGGTCCGGCTTGTTCAAGAGAGTTTGTTCACATGTAATAGGTTTCGAGTAATAAATTACTCGACCTAAAAAACTGGGCTGAGTGATTAACTCACTCATGGACAAAGGAGGCTTAAGATCTGTGCTCGTGTATTACATATGGTTTCGCAATCTATTTTTTCCATTTTTGTGATGGTGGAAAACATCTGTCTGGTATCTGGTGTGGGGTGAATTTTGTTTAGCCAATCCTTTGTGCAGAAGTATCAAACTCAATGCAAAAGAAATTTGTGTGTTTGCACAATAGTCCAAAATCCCTGCAGAGCCCTCAAATTTCCAATTTGCATATGAGCAGCTCATGATCCGTGGAGCTTTAACTTAGCACTCTGGCATTTGTAGTTCTTTGGACCCCATTCTAAAATTATAATTACAAATCTCCCCAAAATACTGAACTGGATGAGGTACTCAGGAGTGGACCTGGGCAAGCTGAGAATGCTGTCTCCTTACCAAATATAAGAATTTTAAGACGTTAGTCTCCAAATTATTTGTATCAGAAGTATTAGGCCAGTTGGGTTTATATAAAGTTTAAAAAAAAGACTGCAATCTCTAGAATGCTTTATGTTGCTGTTTGTTTGGAGCACAGAAACAAATCTTTACACCAAATAATCCTGACGATAAAGCTGTCTTGGAGCGTAATCCACGCAATCACTTCCATCTGAGTTTACACCTTTGCCTGGCTCACGCTGCACAACCAATTAGTGCGCTTGGCCAGCTCACTTTTTCCAAAAATTGGATTCCGGCTGGAGTATGTACTAGGGAATTTCTAACGCAGGGAAACTCAGACAAGCTCTTTGTTATTCCTCTGGCCTGGCTCCAGGGCATCTTAATCGAGTTTGACTCTCTTTGCGCCAACAGGGAACATAAATCAGCTCTTTAAGTGGCTTCAGCATGGGCCTTTGTTTCCTGCACCACCCCCCTATCCACCATCCAAATGGGCGCGCCCAGCAACGTCCACAGCTAAATTCGATTAAAGCCTGCATGGGGCCGGTTAGTGGCTAAATTAATCTGATCAGGGAGAGTCTGCGTTTTTCATTACAAACAAAAAGAGTAAAGCAACAAGACCTGACAAAAGGCCCGCGCGTAATCGATACCCTGCTGGGGCGTCATTCTATGGGCCTCATAACAACTGTATTTTGAATTTGGAGACGCATTTACACACTGCAGAAAATATATATATTTTTTTCACAGCACTAACTTTAAATGTTAAAGTAGGTGTTGGCAAGAGGCTGATAGCACCACACCCAAACAGAGCCTCTCTGTCTGGCAGTGTCCCCAGGGCCAGAAGGGTCTTCAACCCATGCTGTCTCCTCTGGACGCCATGCTTGGTGAATGCAGGGCTCTGATGCTAAAGGAATAAATATATAAATATTAAAGGATTTCTGAAGTCACGTCACGTGCGGGCGCCCAGACTAACAATGTGTTTCAATAAAAGAGCCTGCGGCATGCTGAATTGGTTTCTATAGTTGGTCTTCCTAATAATAGCTGACTGGCGTCCTCCCTCCATCCCCTCCTAAACCCAGAAACCCCTCTTCATCCGCTAAGGAAGTGGTGACAAATGGCTGGGCGTCGGTGCGTGATAATGCAGCCCCAGCTGGAGCTGCCAGGGGAAGCGGCACGGCCCAGCCCTTGACCAGTGACCAGAACAAATACAGCACTTAATGGTCCGCAGTGAGGTGAGCATGGCCGAGCTTCAACTTGGGAGCTTCTCTGGGGACGTGGGAGGGAAGAAAGGAGCACACGCGGAAGAAGAAAGGCAGACAGTAGTCGACGAGAAGAAAATCGTGGATAAGAGGGAATGAAAGAGGCCGTAGGAAAACAGGGGGACAGGGGGTGACGTGAGAGTGTCTGGTAAAAACTGAAGCGAGCACCAAGAAGGGAGAATGTACAAAGTGTACAGGAATAAAACTAAAAGTGAGAGAAGAGACGATGAACGGCAGAAAAAAAAATGCAAGGGTAAGAGAAGGTGAGATGGCGGAGCAGAACCTTGAAGCCGAGTTCTGAGGGGATTCCTGAAATAAGGAATGGTAGAGAAGTGGATAGAGGGAAAGTGCGCGCAGAATGGGGGTGAAGCAACGAGGAAAGTAGGGAAATGTGTATGCAAGAGGTGTGGGCGGAATTAATAAGAAAAAGTGAAGCGATTGGATGAAGGCAGTAAGCAGAAACAAAGAGAATGAGTGATGAATTAAGTGAGAGAAATGTGTGGAGAAAAGATGAGCACGAATTGAAGTGGGTGCGAGAGGGTAGAAAGAAAAGAAAAACATGTGAGAGTAGGCGGGAGAAACGAGGAGCTAAGGAAACAGGAGTAAAAGGAGGCAAACGTGTGGGGAGACGAGGAAAGCAGACGCGGCAAATGTTGAAGAAAAGAAAGGAACAGGAGATGGGCATAGAAGGAGGTTCAGAGGGAATAGAAAGGAAGGGATAGAAGTAAGGGACAAAGAGTGACAAGTGAGCAATAAGAACAAGGGGCGGGGAGCGGATCCCTTTGAAGTAGCTCATGGACTCACGGCCGTGAAAGTGAAAGCAATTAGGGGGGATGTGGGAGGGAGGCTGATGGCTTTGATGTGTGAAGCAGGCAGGCGGCTCGGGAAGCAAATGGAAAGCGCGTGCACGGACACACATGCACTTGGCAAAATCCGCCTGGTTTTAGCTTTCTGGTTTGACCCCAATAGGTCCCCATACGAGACCTAAAAAGCAAAAACTCCTTGTCCTGAACTTTACAACCAATTTCTATTACTTTGTCCCATAAAGAGACATTCAACAGGTAGGAGAAGGGATCTCGTCTATGCGCAGGTTACCAAATTTACAAACTTTTTGAGTGTCGGACAGGGATTAACATGAATGTATTTACAAACACAAATTTTAAAAAGTTCTCATTCATTTATTACAAATATTTAAAAAAAAACCAACAACAATACATTCTCATTTACATTATTCATCTTGTTGTACACAAATCAATTACAAATATTATTTGACTTAGTTTAAAAACTTGAATATCTAAACTTTGCTAATCAGCATAGTTCAAAAAATCTCACTAGTGTTTTTTTCTTTTTTTATATAAAAACAGAGAACAAACAAACTGTCGTTGCTGTCCCTGGTTCATCTGATGGAAGAAAAGTAATACATTCAGGAAAGATCTGAGTCAGTATAAACAGGAAACAGTTTACCTCTATATGCAGAAATACTACTATGATAGACAAAGGGAGGAATGGCCCTCTAGAATTAACTGGCAATCGAATAAACATCAAGCTCCTACGAAAGGAGTCACTTGCTCTGATACATCATATACCAGCAGTGACTCAGAGAATAAAACAACACTGCCAATCCGAGCGACAAGGAGAGAGAAATTCCACAAAAACAGAGTTGAAGGATTCCAATTTCTTAAAGTCGGACTATACTTACCAATAGTCCACGAATATATATATATATACGTATTCACAATTAAGGAATAACCAAGCAGTCGACAATGGAGTAGGTCGAATCGTTTTCTTGAATCAAAATACAAGCCCTGACAGGGGAGCCTCTGTCTACACAACCCATGGAGGTGCGCAGAGGAGACGAACTAAATGCACATTACACAGAGTATATATACGTTTTACATATTCTGGTTAACACCAAGAAAGGAAATACACAAGCTATCCGTTGGTCTACCGGAACACCCATTTAAGGTTCTTTACACATTTGTCAGTTGCTAAGCTAAAAAGCTATTCCAAGAGTAGGTCAGTGAGGTGCCCTTCTTGTCTATCTTGGACCCGTAGAGTACAGAAACAGACCCTGCTATAATGTATGCATCCCACGAGAAGAGCAAGTCTGACCTTGGGTTTCCCTGAACCATGTTCCATACGAAAGAGAGGCAGACTTACGGTTTAACCCGTTTTTCGTGTTCTGTGTTATACCATGAAGTATCAACACTTGAAGAGATAGACGAAGGGATATTATACTAAGTAGTCCTAACTACATTAATAGGACAGAACGATATTCTATAATATATCATTAGGCTATCATACAACTATGTTTTTTATTCTCAATTCATGGATACGTGTGACGGTTATATGGTTCATAGTGGGACAATCATATGTATATTATTTTATATTCCAGCAGACGGCCCTTTTGGCCCACTATGGCCAATATAACAATGTTACTTTTACTCTACAAATACCCCTTCATCTATCTGCATGAGATCCGCTACTTCTTTCTGAATCATTTGTTTTTCCATCTTCTTTTGTTGGGCCTGGATCAAAGAAGACGTTATCTTAGTTGCACAAAAAGTACAACACGCTGGACCACAATGAAGGCATATGCAACAAGTGAAAATTATTCCAAAGATTCCTACGATAATCATAAATACCTTCCATCCCCATGTAGCTAAAAGATTCCAGAACCACCCACTAAGGGTCCAGGTACCATTTTCATCATGTAATTCATTAGATAACAGGTGCAATTTTTTAAGGGCAAGATGTATAGTAGGGGCTGAATCAGGTATGTAAGCACAACATGAGCTGCCGATCACACGACAGGCTCCGCCCCGATCTGCCAGGATGACGTCGAGCACCATCCGATTTTGAAGAGAAACAAGTCTTGTAGCCTGAAGCTCTACAGGAATATTAGCTAATATTTCAGTCGTTGTTTGGACCACATTTTATACAAATCTAGACAGTCGTCTTATATTAAGACTGTTGAAAAATGGTCCCCAAAATGGAACTAGTCCCTTTGAGATATCCTCAAACTGTTGTAGTGAGGTATTCGTCTGGTCAGTCTTACCAGTGTCATAGCTTCTTATAGTCCTATCAGTTTCTAAATCTCTTTTCATCAGCTGATGAGTCTTATGGTAATTAGAAGGTGCAACATACAGGAGGGTAAAGAAAAGATAGATAACACCGTCCTGCCCATCCACGGGGAAGCCAAGTATAAGCGTTTTCCCCGCAAACAAAATATACGTTAGGGTGAGTGATCATCGGAGGAGTACTATCAGTTTGCAACGTATAGGTCTAATTACAGGTACTACTCCCTACCTTAATGTGACCCCGCCCCCTAATACAAAACGAAGAAGTAGAATTTATAATGGGGACTGGCAGTGCTCTATCATTGGTCACATTACGTTCCTTGAAATGTTGAAAATACAGAGTGGAATTGAAAAGCTCGAAATCCTGCATCTCTTCCTGTTGCAAAGTATCATTTTTGGAATCTGTATATACATTCATACAAGCATTTGGATCTAAGGAACCCTGACCTTTATCTCCTTCTGCATCAAACCCCTGATGTCTCTCTATATATTTTAGAATAGCTTCATAGTCTCTTTCAGAATATATCTTGGGGTTTACAACATAATAAGAATACATCAAGGACAACAGTTGCCACCATGCTTCACAACTAGCTAAATACGATAGAGGTAGAGATATAAATAACTCATGTTGATGCATAACAGATGGCAATAATCCACAAACCCAGCAATTTGTCTTGTTTGTAGTACTGTGAGTCTGGTGTAACATTTCTATAAACACATTTTCCGAATAAGTCTCCCTATGCCTTGCTTTATGTGGGGGTAGAGAATAAAATTGATGTTCTTCAGGAGCGGGAGAGGTTGCTAATAATTTACCAACCTGATATTGAAATTCGAGATATATAAATACACACATCATGATCACAGTAATGGAAGCAATTACAACAACAAACGCCACCTTCATTCTGGTGGGCCATCCAGAAAACATTTGTATATCACGAATCTGGTGCCGAGGAGCCAGTGGTCTTTCATCCTCCATCATAATTCGGCCAAAGGGGAACATACTCTCTAAAAGTCCAGATCTATCTCGGTCCCTTGCTAAAAGTCCACAACTAACTTTGTATCCACAAAGTACGCCGACCACCAGAGGGTTTCTTCTTCCCCTAGAGGGATCTTCTCCCTGTGCCCGTTTTTCTTCCCCTAGAGCCTCACAGGCAGGCTCTTATCCATTTATCCAAGGAAAAACAAACGTTCAAAGTTCAAAGAGTACGATCACGGCCCTTTTCTCAGTTCTTCTTTCTGAACAGAGCTTTTTACACAAAGTTCCTAGCTCTCTGCGAGTTCAGTCCAGTGTCTCGCTCAGCACCCCAATCACTCTGCTTGAATCTTTAGACCACAACGTCTCATTTTATTTTCCTTCCTTAGCGAGTGGGGTACCATGCTATTTTCGGGGCCGCAGATCGTATCGACAACGGCCAGGTTGCTCCTGGTCAAAGAACAAATTAGTAGCATAGGTGACAGGCCTGGCCTCCTCTTGTGCCGCCTTGGGATTAGTAGTTGCTCTTGACTCAGCGATTTCACCTTCCCCTTCAGGCAACACAACACTTGACTGCCGTTTTTCCTGTGCATCCGAAAAAGGGACAAAACTCCGAGTCAATTCTCCTTCCTGACACGGCACTCCATCTTTGTTCTGTTGATCAGAGGGCAGTGGCAACGGGAGGCTCTTCACATGGCTAGCGTGTATCCAATGCTTGCGACCATGCACTTTCACCGCCGTCCTCGTTACCAACAACACTTGGAAAGGTCCGGTCCACCTAGGCTCTAGGCTCGATGTCCGCTGATAATTCTTCACCAGTATCCACTGGCCAGGTTCCAATCGATGTCCGGGACCCTCCGGTAGTGGCTGCAATGTGTCCGATACCTGTTGATGAATAGAACGCAGATCTTTAGTCAACTCATACAGATAATCTGTCATCAAGAGGTAATCAATATCTCTAAAGGATCTAGGTCTAGGGACTCCCCACACGTTAGCTGGACAGCCGAATGCAATCTCATAAGAAGACAAGCCCGTCCTTGAATGGGGAGTCGTTCTAAGTGACAGCAAAGCTATTGGGAGTGCATCAGGCCACTTGAGTCTAGTGTCTGCACAGACTTTGGCCATTTTGAGTTTCAATGTGCCGTTATATTTCTCAACCAGTCCTGCAGATTGCGGGTGCTTGGCGGCATGAAACTTCTGCTTAACCTGTAGGCCATCACAGACACATTGTACAAGAGTAGAGTTAAAATGAGGTCCATTGTCGGACCAAATAACTCGAGGCAAACAGTACCGAGGGAAGAATTCTTTAATCAGTACTTTTGCGGTTGTGATGGCAGTTGCATCCTTAGTGGGGTAGGCCTCGACCCATTTACTGAAAGCACACACCACCACTAAGACATATTTTAAGGTATTTACACGTTCCATTTGTATGAAATCTATCTGTAAAACTTCAAATGGTAAGGATGGCGGAGCAAAGTTGCCACTTAAAACAGATTCTCTACCTCCTGGATTATGTCGTAAACACACCGGACAGTATTTCACAACGTGGGCTGCTGTCTTTACAATATTAGTGTTGCACCATACTGGATCTAGAACTGTACTGATCCCTTTCGCACTGATATGGGCTGGACCATGTGCCATCATAACTACTTCATACACCATTGCGTTTGGAAGCAACCATCGCTGTTTTTCAGATCAATCTATCCAGCACCCATTCTCATCTAGTTTCCCAATATCCTGTTCCCATTTCTGTATCTCTTCTGGAGTTGCTTCTTTCTGTAACTGTTTTACACTTTCAAGGGTATTATCAAATAAAGATGTTTCAATAGGCCATCGAGCAGATGCACTAGAAAACATAGGACTTCCTTTACTTTGAGCAGTTTCCTTTGCTACTGAATCAGCAAAAGCATTCCCTTTTCCTATCGAGTCTACAATTTTCTTATGTGCGCTACACTTGATGATGGCTAACTTTTTCGGTAATGTTAAGGCAAATAACAATCGATCAATCAAAGGACCATGCTGTATCTTCTGTCCATGAGTGGTAAAGAAACCCCGCTCCCTCCAAAGCCTCCCAAAACTATGGGCGACGCCGAAGGCGTACTGACAATCTGTAAAAATATTTACTTCTCGACCTTTACAAATCTCACATGCTCTTAACAAGGCTATTAGTTCTGCTGCCTGAGCTGAATGATGTGGAATCCTTGCGGTCTCTACTACGGTCTTTAAAGTCGTGATTGCATATGCAGCTGTCGTGGTGCCATCTGGTAATTTAAAGCAAGAGCCATCAACATATAATTCTCCCTCTGGCTCCAGTAAAGGGGTGTCAGTCAAATCTATGCGTCCCTTTGTTTCTTCCTCTGTTCTGAACACACAATCATGGACATCAACTTTTTCATCTTTGTCAGGGAGTGGTAATAACGTAGCAGGATTCAAAGTAGTGCATTTCTTAATCGTAATGTGGGGGGAAAACAATGTCAGTTCGTATCCTGTCAATCTAACACTTGTGAGGTGTTGTGTTTTAGTCCTATTTAAAAGAATGTCTACTGCATGCGGCACCATGACTGTCAGATTAGTGTTAAGGACTATCTGACTGTCGGATGGCCAGTGCTACTGCAGCAGTGGCCCTCAGACAGCTTGGGAGAGCTTGTGCTACAGTATCTAAAATAGACGAGAAATATGCACAAGGCCTCTGCTTCTCCCCAAATGGTTGTGTCAACACTGATAATGAACAACCGTCCACTTCATGTACATAAAGTGTAAAAGGCTTTCGGTAATCTGAGGTTCCCAACACAGGTGCAGAACACAAATCAGACTTTAAAGATACAAAGGCTTCTTGACATTCATCCGTCCAGGGTAGGGGTTCGTGCACATCTTTGGTTGTCAATTGCAACAAGGGTTTAGAGAGAAGGGAATAGTTAGGAATCCACTGACGACAGTAAGAGGTTATACCAAGAAAAGCACGAACATCACGTTGCGTACGAGGAACAGACATGTTAGTTATAACAGATATTCACTCTGGAGTCAATCGTCTCCCCGCTTTCGACAGAAAATGACCTAAATGGGTCACTTCCTGTCGACAATATTGAAATTTGGAAAGGGACACTTTATTTCCATTCTTAGCCAAATGTTGTAACAATTTCACCGTGGCCTCCTTGCACCCCTCCTAAGTATCGGAGGCCACCAATATATCATCCACGTACTGAATGATAGAATTTCTAGCAGGCAGAATTAATTCGTCCAAGACTGCTTTTAAGGCTTGACTATAAATACTGGGACTTTCAGTATAGCCTTGAGGAACGCGTGTAAATCTGAAGCTTCGGCCAGCCAATGAGAATCCGAAGATATGCCTACTATCCGGATGAATCGGGATGCTGAAGAAGGCATTCTTCAGATCTATTACTGAAAAATAGTTGGCCGTGGGAGGAATCATTGTTAAAATAGCTTTTATATCTGGTACCACGGGATACTGTGGAACCACTATTTTATTAACTGCACGTAGGTCAATTACAAAACGATAAGTATTTTTATAATCTGGAGCGCCATCAGCTGGTGTCTTTTTCAAAATCGGCAAAATCGGGCTATTACAAATATTAGTTGATGTTTCTTCTACTACCCCTTTTTGAATAAGATCACTAATTATTTCTAACATAGCCCGTTCACCTTCTGGCACTATTTTATACTGTGGAATGCGAGGCAGCTGCGCATTAGGTTTGAAAGAAATGGATACGGGGGCTATCTTTAACAGGCCTACATCAGTGTCCCCTGTCGCCCACAAAGTCCGAGGAATGGTAGAAAACTCAGGGGGTAAATGCTCGTTCCTTGCAAAATATTGTGAATCTTTCAAAGAAGGTTTCTGCATTGTCAAATATACACCATCCGGTGAACAATAAATCTGAGCATGTAACTTCTTCAAGATATCTAAACCCAAAAGATTCTCACCACAGTTAGATGTTAACAAAAAGGGCGATTGTATAGAAATAGGTCCTATAGTGAAGGGCGGAGGCTTGGAAATCGGGCTTACCACTGGTATTCCAGAGAACCCTACTGATACGTATTTATGGCCAGACAGGGCCGCCTCTGAGACCAAGGCATAAGCAACTGAACTATTTATTGCTCCAGTATCCACTAGGAATTTTCCTGATGCACCCAACAGTTTCCCCTTTACATAAGGTCCCTCTTGGTCTATTGGTACTGTAATATGGCCCCCTCCCTGTCCTTGGCTGTCTCATGCAAAATCCTGCTCATCGTAGTTGTCATCTACGAAAGTCTCGTTATAATACTGCCCGTTCTGTGGATTATCGAAATAATTTTTCCGAGAATCACCATCTTCTCTATTCATGCTATTCCGGTCAATGTTCCCCCAGCCCCGGCCTTGCCCCCTACTGGGAGCATTCCTGGCCATTAGCAACGGGCAATCCGATCTCCAATGTCCCTCCTCTCTACAATGCGAACATTGATTGAAACCAAGCATCGGGGGGCCTCCCTGTCCTCTGCCGGTCCTTCTTGGGAAGGAACCGCACCCATTTCGCCCTGACATCTGGCCTCTACTAACTTGTTGTAACAAAACTCTAGTTTTTAAATCTTTTGTTTTCTTCTCCGACCTTTCCTTATTTTAATTTTCTCGATGTTCATAGTACTGAGCCATACTAAGGATCACAGATGGGGTGGACGTAGTCCATGTACTTTCGGCCGCCTGAAGGCGCGTCATAATCTCTGGTAACAAATTCGTCACAAATCTATTTACGAATAATCGTATTCCCCCATCTGTGGATAAATCCTGTCCACTAAAATCAATGAATGTTTTCTCGAATCTAGTGAAGAAATCCGAGACACTCTCGTCCTTCTGTTTACAAGCAGCTAACTTATCCCAATCTTTCTTTCTAGGAGGTAGGAGTGTCTGCATGTACGTAATTATTCTACCTGGTACTTCTAATACTTCATCTCGGGGTTTCTCTCCAGGTTTCCGTTCTATATCCCAATCATTTAATTGATCCCATGCTGCTCCTAACTCAACAATATGATCCGTATCATGTATCTGTCTCCAGATATCGACCGGAATGAAAAGGCCGAAGAACAGCTCAACATCTGCTATCGTCATGATCTCAGAGTTGGCAGCCTCACTCAGTTCTTTGTAAAAAGCAGTGGGATTTTTACGCGGGTCAGGGAGCTGAGCTTTTAATGCAAGGACCTCGCTTCGTTTCCAAGGGATATAAACCCATTGTTCCTGAAGCTTAGCATCCTCCCTAACTCTAGTTACGTTGCCCCCAGCATCCCTAAGTTCAGGTTCTTCTGGGATAAGAAGGGGGTGTACTTCTCTCATAGGATTCGGCGTTGCCCAATCAACACATCTGATGCATTCGCTCACGATACTGCAGGAGAGTTTCTACATTTTAATACACCTCATTGGCTTGTAGATGGAATTTATTGGCTCATTCTCTAATATCTTTTATTATCTGTGGCGAATATCCTTCCTCAAAACACTGTTCCCACAGCGAAATCCAACGAATCGCCATATTTTCTAGAGCTAATTGTTGAGCAACTGGCTGATAATCCTTCATAGTGCTCCAAACATCTTCTAACATATAAATAGTATTCCGCATCCATTGGGATGCTTGATTTACTATAGTTTGTCGTTCTTCCATTCCCATTGCAGACCTAGTATAGATTTGTGGATCACTCAGGTCCGATCATAAACGTTTAGGGGTCGTGTCTATGGTAGCCAAAGCTCGAGGATCTATAATAATGCGAGCCGGAGGAGAGATGAATATTGGACTTGACATGGACAGTACAACCGAATCTGGTTGTAACGTAACCAGGGGGGGAAGTAGAGGGTCGGAGCGAAGGAGGGGGAAGCAACGCATCCCGTACAGACCCATCTAGTGGGGCCGTAGCCGTTGCCGTTGCACCTACAGGATTTCGTATGGGAAACACTGGGGGTAGTGGGGGCGCCGGCGGAGGTGCAGGCGCGGGTGCAGGCACAGGACCTTGCTGGGCCACCGGTACTGCCGGATATAACCTCTGTGGGGCATAAGGAGGAGGTGGACGGGCTTCTAATAACCCGTCTAACTCATCACCTGTATCGGGTTGGGTTACATAACTTTTGTCTGTTTCTAAACGGTACTGCCTATCCATTTGAGCCATATTTTCCTCTAATTTCCCCCTATCTTAAGCTTCTGCCTTTTGAGTTATAGTTTGTCCAGCTTTAATTATTCCTAATTTCTCTTCCCTTATTCGCCGTCGTTTAGCCTCCTTCAACCATAGGTTCAAGGAGTCAAACATAGACTGGCGGCTTTTCTTCATAAACATTTTATTTTGCAAATACGTTATTTTATTTTCATCAAATGACCCTGTAAGGGGCCATTGCAATTCAGTATTATCCTTAGTATATTTGTTACATAATGTGTTAAATAAAATTGAAGTAACACCATGTTTAACATACATATCGAAACTGGGGCTTCCTTCGGGAGGGGCAGGCTGTCTTTCTTCCAGCCGAGTACCTCTCCCACAGCAGCACCCAAAACATAATTTACTAAAAGAGGCATGTTATCAATAATGTTACAAATGTCACAATTTTATCAACTTACTTTCATACGGGCGCGCCCACTTCACCATTCACTCTCTTATACTCTTACGATCGTTTTCATACAAGATGCCACAATAGGCCGCAGGGTTTCCGAAATGAGCTCTTATACAAATTCCAATGACATGTCTTCAATTACGAACAGAGCCCGTCGACTCCTGTCCGGGGAATCAATTTCCAAAGAATTCACAATAAAGCCCCTTGGAAGGAAAAACCACAAACTCACTTTTTTAGATATCCCCTAGTCTCATTCTGGTTGGGCTGGTGTTTCGGAGCTCACGGCTTCCAAAATCCTGGCCCACCCAGCTGCTCCAAGGGCTTCCCTAAGTGAGTTTGGCCGAGCGAACACCCCGTGCTTCGCAAGGCACCAAGTGCAATTTCACAACGTAAACCCAAATCCCTGCACCGCCACGTCAGACCCTTTTTTCTGATTCCCTCGTGGTCCGGCTTCCCCGGCCACCGTTTCCAAAATAGACACTTCCTTCAAGTGTCTGATTCCTTTCAGAAGATTCACTCACCTGGTGCACTCAGGTCGATCCCGACTTCTCCACTGCCGATTCCTAGACAGACCGACACAGTCTGTATTTCTCTCGGGTTAAGCCCGTAGGACTCCGGCGTAGGGTCTTCAGCCACTGGGAGGGATACTAGGTTAGAGGGCGGACTTTCTTCTAACGGGGTCTTTAAATAAAACTTCTTGTCCACCCACTCGCCCAGAACCCCTCCCTGTCCCTTCTGCTGCTGATTACAGGAGGGGACGACCCTAACGCAGAGTCCCGGCGGAGTCGCCAACTGAAGGATTCCAATTTCTTAAAGTCGGACTATACTTACCAATAGTCAACGAATATATGTTCGAGGCATATGGGCTGCAGATGGTACATTATGAATAGATCGCCATCTGGTGTTGGGCTCGGATGATTGCACTTTGTTTTTCTCTTGGAGAGTCTTTTGTATCTTGGTGACTCCTCCCTTGGTTGGTAGTGCGCATGGGCATCGGCTCCATCCTTAGATTGTTTTTTTCCGCCATCGGGTTCGGATGAGGATCGAGACGCTCCAGATCAACTTCAGAAGAAAGTGATTTATCGGCGCGTATTCCCTTTCCAATTCGACGGTATTGTTATTGAACGCGTTCATTTCCATTCCGACGCGTTGCAAATAAAAAATCGAAGAGAAAAACTTGGATCTACGTCGAAGAACAGGAGGCCTTTCTCGACGCAGTCAAGCCCGGAGTCCATGGAAAGGACTCCATTCAAAAAATGTCCAACGTGTGGTGCTAAGTTCCCACACAAGGACCTACACGAGGTGTGCAACCTCTGTCTATCGCCTGAACACGAATCCAGTGACTGCGAAGCCTGTGCAGCATTCTCCTCCAAGCTAACGATTAGAAATCGTCGAGCTCGAAGACACGAGGTTTCCAGAATGCAGGCGGAAGCGATCCCAGAGTTGTTCGGAGACGAGCAAATCGAGGAAGAAGAACAACAGTCGGGGTCGGAAGGGGACCAGTCGGAGACCGAAGAACTCATCGATCAACAAACCGTGAGTGACGACGTCCCCTTACCGAAAAACCGACCCCGTGCGGTAACGACCCCGCCCTCGGGCCCGGTCAAACCGCTGAAAAAAGTTTCCGACGCCCCGCCCTCGGGCCCGGCAACGAAACTGAAACCGAAACACTCGGACTCCCACCATGTCGGATCCGAGAAAAGGGCGACATCGACTTCGGCACCGAGGCTACATGCAAAAGAGAGCTCGGTATCGAAACATTCCATGTCGAAACATAAATATGACTTATCGCCCAAGAGACACTCGATACCAAGAAAGTCGGAATCGAGCAGGCATTCGGTGTCGAAAACAACAAGATCTGACGATCGAAAACAAAAGCACCTCTCGGAACCAGGACCTTCGGTACCGATTCAGGAGCAACAGACCGATCCCAAACAAAAGATCTTGTTTATTGATCCACAAACTGGGAAAGTGGTCACAAAGAAGAGAAAGAGTGAACAGTCGGAAGATAAACCTCTTCCTTCAAAAAAGAGAACAATGGGGACGAATATAACTCCTCCTGCTTCTCCTCGTCCTAGAGTCACACCCTCTTCTCCTATTCCTCACAATAGGCCAAATATTCCTACACCTTCCACACCAAGACCAGCTACACCTCAGTCAGATGTAGACAGTGATCTAGGGGAGGGAGAACCTCAGGGGGATGACGAAACTATCCCAGATGAGGAGGACCCATGGGAAAATTATGATGTAGGGTCAGATGAGGACAACGACCCAGAGCTATATCCCTCAAAGCCTTCACCACCTGATGATAACACAGGGTTTGTGCAGCTCATTAATAGGGCAGCAAAATATCACAAACTAGATATGCACACAGAACCTCAAATAGAGGATTTCTTGTTAGAGACTCTACCTAATGCACAGAGAACATCAGGTACTCTTCCTATGTTAAAGGGTCTTCTTAGTCACACAGAGGAAATATTCGAAAACCCAGTGAGAGCCAGGGTGTTAAACCCGAGAATTGATAAAAAATACAAAGCGGCTCCAAAGGACCCAATATTTATTAGAGGGCATGTACCTCTAGACTCGCTGGTGGTCTCAAACGCTCGCAAAAGAGCAAACTCATTATCTACAGGAGAGGCTCCTCCACCAGATAAAGAGTCGAAGTTAATAGATGCATCAGGCAAAAGAGTAGCATCTCAGGCAGCGAATAGCTGGCGTATAGCCAATACACAAGCACTACTCGCACGTTACGACAGGGCACATTACGATGAGTTAGAAAAACTTCTCATACATCTCCCAAAAGAACACCAGAAAAAGGCAGATCAATTAATACAGGAAGGTAAAATAATAACCAATACTTCCATTAAGTGTGCATTAGACGCAGCAGACACTGCAGCAAGGTCTATTAACACCAGTGTCATGCTAAGAAGGCATGCATGGCTTAGAATCTCAGGATTCAAACAAGAAGTACAAACAGCCCTATTGAACAAACCATTTGATCAGAAAACATTGTTTGGTTCAAGCACAGACGAGACATTAGAAAAAATGAAGAAAGATACGGAAACGGCTAAGTCAATGGGAGCATTGCAACAGACAATACACAGAGGTTCCTTTCGTAGATCCACCTATAGAGGGGGCTCAAAGAACACAGGAACGAATCAGCAATCCACATCTTTCACACCAACATCACCCAGAGGTAATTCAAGAGGCAGTTACAGAGGTAACAACAATAAGGGTAGAGGCCGCGGAAATAATAACAACCGCAACGCCTCAACACCAAAACAGTGACTTCATAGAACTCCCCCCAGACCACATAACACCGGTCGGGGGACGTCTATCACAGTTCCTACCTGTCTGGGAAAACATCACGTCAGACAAGTGGGTGAGACAAATTATCCAACATGGTTATTGCCTAGAACTCACAGCTACCCCACCAAACATCCCCCCCAAACAGCGTCCAATGAGTCAAGATCATCTGACATTGTTAAGAGAAGAAGTGCTAGCACTTCTACAAAAGCATGCAATAGAGAAGGTCCCAAAGGATCAACAAGGAACAGGAGTATACTCTCTATACTTCCAGATCCCCAAAAAGGACGGGTCCCTAAGACCAATATTAGACCTCAGACCTCTCAATGCTTACATAAATTCGGAGCATTTCCACATGGTCACGCTCCAACAAGTACTCCCTTTACTGAAGAAAGGGGACTTTCTTTCTACACTGGATCTAAAAGACGCTTACTTTCATATCCCAATTCACAAAGCCCACAGAAAATACCTAAGGTTTGTGTTAGAAGGACAACACTATCAGTTCAAAGTCCTTCCGTTCGGTGTCACAACAGCACCAAGAGTTTTCACAAAATGTCTAGCTGTGGTGGCAGCACACCTAAGAAGACAACAAATACATGTCTTCCCATACTTGGACGATTGGCTAATAAAGGCCAAGTCAAAGGAAGAATGTCTTCACAACACACAGAAGACAATCCAATTGCTGCACCACCTAGGGTTCACGGTGAACTACAAAAAATCACACCTGCAACCAAACCAGATTCAGCAATACCTGGGGGCTACAGTAGACACAGAGAAGGCAATAGCATACCCCAACCCAATCAGAGTACAGACAATGGTCGGGTTAATACAAAGATTTCAACCACAACACTTACTACCAGCACGAGTGTTTATGCAACTATTAGGCATGATGTCCTCCTGCATACTGCTAATACCACATGCCAGACTGCAAATGCGCCCACTACAAGAGTGTCTAGCGACACAGTGGAATCAGGCTGAAGGGCAGATTACAGATCTGGTGTTGGTAAACGACCGGACGTATCACTCTCTGAAGTGGTGGAACACAGAAAACATTTCCAAGGGACGGTCGTTCCTAGAGCCAATTCCACACGTGATAATAACAGCGGACGCATCGCTCTCCGGATGGGGAGCGCATATGGACAAATACACAGTACAGGGGAAGTGGAGTGTGCAGCAAAAGGAACTGCACATCAACTACCTAGAACTATTAGCAATATTTCTAGCACTAAAAGCTTTCCAAATGCAAATAGCAGGAAAAGCAGTCCTGATCAGAACAGACAACATGACTGCAATGTATTATATTCAAAAACAGGGGGGGACACACTCTCTCCAACTGTCCAGACTAGCACAGGACATATGGAGATGGGCCATTCCTCAAAAGATCTACCTGTTAGCGGAACACCTACCAGGAGTTCAAAATCAAATAGCAGACATCCTAAGCAGACAGTCAGAACAAGTACACGAATGGGAGCTGCACGACCAAATACTACAGCCATTCTTCCAAAAATGGGGTCAACCAGAGATAGATCTGTTTGCCAATCATCAGAACGCAAAATGCAAAGAATTCGCATCCAGGTACCCACACCAAAGGTCCCAGGGCAATGCACTGTGGATAAATTGGTCCAACAAATTTGCTTACGCGTTCCCTCCTCTACCACTAATTCCATTACTGGTTCGGAAACTACAGCAACACTCAATGACAATGATACTAGTGGCACCCATGTGGGCAAGACAGCCGTGGTTCACCACGCTGCTACAACTCTCACAAGTACCACATCAAAAGCTAAGGTTATTACCCATGCATCTTACACAGAACCATGGAGAAATAATGCACCCAGATCCCAAACAACTGAACCTAGCGATCTGGCTCCTGAGGTCATAGAGTTTGGGTATTTAGATTTACCACCAGAATGCATGGAAATCATTAAGCAAGCAAGACGTCCTACCACCAGAGCATGCTATGCAGCAAAATGGAAGAGGTTTGCTATACACTGTAACAGTAAGAACATCAACCCTCTGGACGCATCCACTAAACAAATCATTTGCTATTTATTACACTTACAGCAATGTAACTTAGCATATACCTCTATCAGAGTTCATCTCGCAGCTATAGCGGCGTATCTACAAAACAGGCAACATCTGTCACTGTTTAAGGTACCAGCAATTAAAGCTTTCATGGAAGGACTCAAAAGAGTCATTCCACCAAGAAGACCACCTTCCCCAGTCTGGAATCTCAACATAGTGCTTACCAGACTAATGGGGCCACCCTTTGAACCTATGCATAGGTGTGAAATACAATTCCTCGCATGGAAGGTGGCCTTCCTCATAGCTATCACGTCACTTAGAAGAGTAAGTGAGCTGCAGGCTTTTACAATTCAAGAACCATTTATGCAGCTACACCAAAATAAAGTGGTTCTTAGAACAAACCCAAAATTCTTACCGAAGGTTATTTCAGCATTCCACATCAATCAGTCAGTGGAATTACCGGTTTTCTTTCCAAAACCACAAACAGTAGCTGAGAGAGCCCTACATACACTGGACGTTAGAAGGGCCATATTGTACTATATAGACAGAACACAAACTTTCAGAAAGACAAAACGGCTATTTGTTGCGTTTTCTACTACACATAAAGGCAATCCCATCTCCAAAGCGGGCATTGCCAGATGGATTGTAAAATGCATTCAAATATGCTACTTAAAGGCAAAGAGGACATTAACTGTTCCTCCTAGAGCTCACTCTACACGTAAACTAGGAGCATCTATGGCATTTCTGGGAAACATTCCACTAGATGACATATGCAAAGCGGCTACCTGGGTTACACCGCACGCCTTCACAAAACACTATTGTGTAGATGTGCACACAACACAACAAGCTAAAGTGGGACAAGCAGTATTAAAAACATTGTTTCAGACAGTTGCAACAGACACGGGCGACCACCGCTAGGGAGAGAACTGCTGTATAGTCTATTCATAATGTACCATCTGCAGCCCATATGCCTCGAACGGAATATGCTACTTACCAGTATGCATCTGTTCTTGGCATAGAGGGCTGCAGAGTGGTACATGCCCTCCCAGCCTCCCCGGAAACCTGTGTCTGTTCCAACATTATCTTATTTAGATACACTTACATGGGCACTCTTATCTGTATTCTACTATACTACTCCATCTAACCCTACTATGGCAAAACAATCTAAGGATGGAGCCGATGCCCATGCGCACTACCAACCAAGGGAGGAGTCACCAAGATACAAAAGACTCTCCAAGAGAAAAACAAAGTGCAATCATCCGAGCCCAACACCAGATGGCGATCTATTCATAATGTACCACTCTGCAGCCCTCTATGCCAAGAACAGATGCATACTGGTAAGTAGCATATTCCATATATATACATATTCACAATTAAGGAATAACCAAGCAGACGGCAATGGAGAAGGTCGAATCGTTTTATTGAATCAAAATACAAGCCCTGACAGGGGTGCCTCTGTCTACACAACCCATGGAGGTGCGCAGGGGAGACTAACTAAATACACATTACACAGAGTATATATACGTTTTACATTGGTCTACCGGAACACCCATTTAAGGTTCTTTACACATTTGTCAGTAGCTAAGCTAAAAAGCTATTCCAAGAGTAGGTCAGTGAGGTGCCCTTCTTGTCTATCTTGGACCCGTAGAGTACAGAAACAGACCCTGCTATAATGTATGCATCCTACGAGAAGAGCAAGTCTGACCTTGGGTTTCCCTGAACCATGTTCTATACGAAAGAGAGGCAGACTTACGGTTTAACCCGTTTTCCGTGTTCTGTGTTATACCATGAAGTATCAACACTCGAAGAGATAGACAAAGAGATATTATACTAAGTAGTCCTAACTACATTGATAGGACAGAATGATATTCTAAAATCTATCATTAGGCTATCATACAAATATGTTTTTTATTCTCAATTCATGGATACGTGTGACGGTTATATGGTTCATAGTGGGACAATCATATTTATATTATTTTATATTCCAACAGAGTAGAGACAGTCTCTCTTTTTTAGACGGACGCAAAGGGAATCAGAATCTGAACCCAAACCCTCGAGGACGAGGGAGAGGGAGAGGGCGAGAAATCCATCAGATGAACCAGGGCCAGCAATGCCCATATAGGAGGACCAGGAGTCAGAAAACATGGGACTAACAGTCGAAACTAAGGCTCCAATGATCAATTTATCAAATAGGAATATGACGACAGTTTGTTTGTTCTCTGTTTTTATATAAAAAAAGAAAAAAAACACTAGAGGGAGATTTTTTGAACTATGCTGATTAGCAAAGTTTAGATATTGAAGTTTTTAAACTAAGTCAAATAATATTTGTAATTGATTTGTGTACAACAAGATGTATAATGTAAATGAGACAATGTATTGTTGTTTTTTTAAATATTTTTAATAAATGAATGAGAACTTTTTAAAATTTGTGTTTGTAAATACATTCATGGTAATCCCTGTCTGACACTCAAAAAGTTTGTAAATTTGGTAACCTGCGCATAGACAAGATCCCTTCTCCTACCTGTGGAATGTCTCTTTATGGGACAAAGTAATAGAAATTGGTTGTAAAGTTCAGGAAAAGGAGTTTTTGCTTTTTATGGCTTTTGAGCATTCCACGTCTCTTGCAGTCATTTGAAACACTTTCAAAGTTCGACCATGCCATTTTCAACACTTTCAAAGTCTTCACAGTCACTGGTGCAGGTGGGAGTTGTGTTGCTTCCCATGTGAGAAGTTTTTGCTATTGCAAATAATAACTGCGCTATTTTCACCAGCGCTATTCACACTGCTGCAGTGGTGTTCTTTTTTTTAAACAATAGTTATGCTATTTCTGTAATTTAATTGACAGACCATCTGTAAAATTCAAATAGCCTAAGTTGCATATAATATCTGCCTCATTCCTAGAAAGCACAATTATTAAACCTCGGTCTGCCTAGGAGCATGATAAAGGTATGAGTTAGCCATTAGTCCGGAAAACACTAGATGGCAACATTCTGCAGTTTAGTGTTGACTGAACTTGCAGTGCTTTTCATAGAAAGGACACAACAATTATCATTAAATTATTAAAGAATGCACGTTGTGCCCTTTCTGATCTTCCAGCCTCCTTACATACCAGAGTGCCACATCCAATTAGATACCTTGGTATTTATGTTACAAACAAACCTGACCAATTATTTTCTCTGAATTATACCACCATGTTAGGGAAAGTGAACAAATTCTTAGAAAAGTGGACTTTGCTAAATTTATCATTGATAGGCCAAGTGTCTATGGTTAAATGTTGGTGCTGTCGCTGTTTCAGTTTCTCTATAGTTATCTTCCCTTGAAAATTCCAAGTGCCTATTTTAAGGAATTGAACGAAATGATCCGGAAGTTTGTGTGGAATAATGAACACCCCAGGTTTAAGCTAGCCACATTACACCTGGATGTAGCACTGGGGGATTAGCGCTCCCACATTTTACCACCTATTATCAGGCTTCTTTGCTTAATCTGCTATCACAACTAGGAGAGGAAAATTCAGTTTTTGATAAAAAAAAATGTAACACAAATGCTGAACGAAAGCGCCATAAAACTTCCCATTTTTTTACGATCAGCAAAACTCCCGAAAAAGACCAGGTATAAAGTCATTCTGGCATTGGCAACTAGGATTAGGCTTTTTTTTAAAATTACAAAATATTCCAGCATATCATGCTTATACCACCATCCAGGATTGTGCAGTAGTAGGACTAATACTGCCAAGAGGGCTCTACCATGGATGGCAAGAATTAGGTTTTGGTCAACTCAATTATTTTTTATTATAATCATCAAACGTTAATTACTTGGGAAATGATAAGGCTGCAGTTCAGCAATTTAAATACTGCTTTTTCATTAAGTTAGCTTCAGGTCGTGAATTTTCTCATAAGCCACTATACTATACTATGCTGAGCGAGGCCACGCGTCAAAAAACTCAGAAAATGTCGTACAAAATAGCGGGAGTTGGAGTTTGGTATCGGCTGTTACATCAGCAAGCTCATAGTGAAGAGAGTATTGCGAAAGAACTCCCAAAAATTTACTCAGAGACAGGTTGCAAGTTTAATATGAAAGAATGGCAACAACTTAGTGAATTCTCGAATAAGGCACTGCAAGGGGCTAATTATAAAATAATTTATTTTTTATCCAGATGGATAGCATATTATACTCCTGTGAGATTGCATAAAATGTTTTCTACTATTCGAATCACTGTTTTAGATGCAAGGAACAGGATGAAGGAGGTTGGGTGCACACATTTTATCAATGTAGAAAACTGCTGCAATTTTGGAAGGTTGTATTTGTTATGATTTCTCAATTTCTGTGATCAACCATTGACCCATCACCTAGGCTGGTATTATTTGGGACATCGCCAGAGGTGCAATGTTTTACGAAATATCAACAGTATTTTGTAATAATCTCTATAGCGGTTGCTAGGCCCCTAGTTCTGGAAAACTAGTAAACGACTTAGAATTAATCAATGGGTCAGTAAAATGTGCACGACTTATAGATTCGAGGAGGCCAATGCAAAAGATATAGGCGCTACAGCAAGATTTAGAGCTGTTTAGCAAACATTTTGTATAGCTGAGTTAGAGCAGGTTGAAGACCTCTCTGTAGTTGGGAATCAATATTTGCACTTATTTAGTAAAACAGACGTTGACAGCCGCTCTTGCACTTTAATGAGTTTCTGAATATTTGTGTTGATGTTGCTCTGGCATGGTTTTAAGTGATTCTTTATTTTTTTCTCTCTGTATTTTTGAAATACTCACTCCTAGTTGCACAGGCACTTTAAAAATGTTGCCAATAGTGTTGTGCTATTTTTCTTTAGATCTGTGGAGACCAACTATACAGAGACAGGGTATTAAGGATTATAAATTGCTGTAGAATACAGTTTGTATGCACCTTTCCATATTTCTTAAACCCTCAATGCGAATCCAGAGTACTATTGCTTTTTTATGCATTAATATGTAATGTATATTGTTTTTCTCTGTTTTTATTCCTGCTCTTAATAAAAAAGAAAAAAAAATTGTGGTTGATAAGTCTTCCAGTAGAGGAAAACGTGAGTGCTCATCAACAACTACCATGAGATGATGTCCATTATTGAGGGGACCGAAGAAGTCCACTTTGATCGTCTCCCATACTAGCTTAAGATCAGACGTGCTCAGTGGGTGCAGAGCCGTTTTGAGAGACAGAAAGTTTCAACGATGACAAGCTTTAAGCTCCCTTTCAACTCGCTCATATAGGTCCGGGAACCACACTCTGTTGCGAAGGGCTCTTTTTGTTGCAGCAATGCCACAATGTCCTTTGCATGCCAGTTCAATGTCTTGTTGCTTCAGGCTTTCAGGGATAATTATTCTTGCCCCTTTTAATATGACACCCTCATGAGTAACAAAGTTCTTCCCAAACGTTTTTGAATTTTTTGTTCTCCGAATAATCTGTAAGAGGTCAAGTATGTTTCCTCAATGATTGCGTTGTAATGATTTCTTTGAGCTTGCGCATGTCTTTGTCAGTACTCGTATCTGTCAGAATCTGTTCAATGGAAAGAGTTGCAGGTGCACTTGACTTTTCTATGGAATTGATGTAGGCCTCGGCCTCTTTAGACATTATACTATGACACTGTAACAGAATGCATGAAAAGTAGTCTGCCGGGTTTGATCCTTCCCAGGTTTGTGCATGATGGTGTAATTCTAGTCCTGCAGGCGCAACCACCACCTCTCTTGGTACATGGGCGCAACTTGTCTTTCGGATTCCCGAAGATTGTGAGCAGCGCCTGATGATCTGTAACAAGGGAGAAATGCTTTCCGTACAGAGACGCACGCCCATACTACAGCTAAACATTCTTTCTCAGCTTGACAATAGGCGCTTTTAGTCTGAGATAGGCTCCATCTAGCTTAGGCCCCAATGTGTCTCTGAGACTCGGGCAGAGGAGTACTAGTGTCCTCTGGGGGGGGCAGAGATATTTGTCATGAGATACTGCAAAGTCGTGTAGATGTATTGCTGTTTAAACATAATAAAATATTTTTTCAAAAAAGTATGATATGCCTTTCCTTCACTGTGTGCCCTGCCGCATGACGTGCTATGGATGTCTGATATAAGAATTTAAAACAATGTGATTGACTAGCATCAACAAAAGCAAATGACCTGTAGTAATATTTGGAATCCTTAGTAAAAATATGACAGAAAATTCTCACCTTCCTTAACAAATGAGCTGTGCATCTAGCCTTTATTCCAAGACAAAGAATCATCTAAGCTAAAACAAAGATGGATCCGCTATCTTATGTTTGCATCAGTACTGGGAAGGTGATAGGAAGGTGATGTTCCATCCTTATTCATGAAAATCTTCACCACTTTCTAAATTCACTTTTCAGTTTCACAAGATAGAGGGACCAAGTCAATAATCCATATAAATGATACTCCATATATTCATATATGCACCAGTACCATGTGATCGCAAATTCTGGAAGGAAATGCAAGATAGTCTGATACTGGCTGCTGGCTGTAACTCCTTTGATGTCATATTGATTCATGATCAAGAACATGACGTAAGAAATCCGGAGGAAAGGACCTCTTTTTGTACGATAGCAAAAGCACTCCTCCCCTCACCAACAAACCCCCCCCCCCCCCCTCGATTTTAGACTGATGCTGATGATTTTTCAACTCCGCTGTGCACTGGGCCCTGCTGTGTGGGCCCCAGTGCATGTGGTCTGACCCCCTCCCCAAAGTACGTTTACAGGTGTCGACTACTGGATTGGCTCATTTAACTTGACTACGAGTCCTTAGTATATTATACCAGATGTACCTTGGGCTAGTAAAGTAAATTTCACTAGTGGACTGTGCATTTAATTGTACCTTCACTGCAAGTAACTGTGACTCTGGTCTGCTACTGCAACCTAGTCGGGCAGCTTTAAAACTGCCAACTCAACTTGGGAAAATAAACTCCTTTGCCTGATCAAATCCACCCGTTTTAATATTAAGATGCCCCACTAGAAAAGGCCTGGATGGCCCGCCAGCCATGGCGCTTATTATTTAAGAGAAGGACATATTTCTTTTTATTTAGCATTCCCTGATGGGGAAAACAGGAAATTGCTGTTTTCGTTGAAACAGTTCAGTACTTTTTGCTCAGTCACTCATGCTCACTTGGTCTCCGAGAGAGATACATGGGGACGTTTTCAATAAGCATTTATTGAACCAGCGTAAAAGGTAGAATTTTACCATGGTGCTACGTGTACCTAGCACCCAGAGGAAAAGGCGAACTCCATTACCTGATGGGAGAGAATGAAGGAGCACGTCTTGGTCTCGAGTTGGACAGCCTGCAGGGGTTGCCAGACCACTGCGTGTTGTAGCTTCAGCAGGCTGCGACCTCATTGTCTTGTGTCTGCATGGAAGCTTCTCCTCTATCCAAAGTTGGTATTGGTCTTTTATACCATTAAGATATCCTCAGGGTTCCTTACACAATCAGTGTGTTGTAAGTATGAACATGCAAATGAGCCTAAATCAATACCTGCAATTATGCAAAGTAGTTCTTCCGACTTTTATGCAGTGTGTTCATGCTGTGATGTACATCAAAAGCAGTATGCTTTTCTGAGAATCCTCATGTATAATAAATGAGACTAGTTTCAAGGAAACTGATCATTTATTTAGCACCTAATTGGGTAAAAGGTCAGTGCTAGAACCATTCTGCATAACAAGGTAGGACAAATGTAGTTAAAAGGGTGTCCAGCTACCTGGGCCTATATTGGGGTACATTGGGGTTCATAACACTTTCTGCTCAGATACCCTATCCCTGGAACATTGGGTACCTCAGCGTTCCTCATTAAGGCCCACTTTGTTTAATGTATGTGCAGCCTTTGGCAGAAATTACAACTGGGTATGGATTCTCAATAGTATGATACGCTGTTGTTAGGTACAAAAAACACAGCAGCAGACCAAGGTCAAGCACATCAATTCCGTCAGTTTCAATTATACATTGGTGCAACTTCTCCCAACACCTGCTGCCAAAGGATGTATGAGATACAAAATGTCCATAGAAAAGGAAAGTGCACCTTCCTTCTCGATGGATATCATACGCTGTCGTTACCCTAATTATCATCTCCATCGGATACAGAAGCACTTTCCACCCAACTTAATTCCTGTGTAGGAGATGTAACTGACTGGATGTCCAGCAGCAATTTGAAAGGGAGATTCTGGTAGTCGGGAACAATTCTACTCTTTGGACGCAACTACAGGGGTCTGACTATTTAGGAGAGCACTCCTCCCACCGTTAAAACGGACATACAAATCTGAGCTTCTGGATTGACCGCCATCTTACCATGAAGGTCCAAGTAGAAGAACTTGCTGCCTCCTGTTCTCCCCCACCACTCAAGAACTATGGTCCAAGCTCTTCTCTTCTCATCTTGACTGAGGTAACTCCCCAGTATGTGGGCAAGCGACTACAAGTAGTCCAAAATGCTTACCCTGTTAAATATACCAAAGCATTACCAAGTTCGTGAAACTTCTCAAAACCCACCTCACCTATGGGAAGGACATACCTTTTAGTGCAGGGAGGCCCATTGGGTAGCCATGTGCTTTATAAATGCCTAGCATAGCATGACCGATTGCCATAACAAATACAAGATTGCTTGTACGCTTATGATATATTGAAGTA
This sequence comes from Lissotriton vulgaris, assembly GCF_964263255.1. Classification (NCBI taxonomy): domain Eukaryota; kingdom Metazoa; phylum Chordata; class Amphibia; order Caudata; family Salamandridae; genus Lissotriton; species Lissotriton vulgaris. The sequence goes on along the minus strand of NC_141699.1, from coordinate 879,937,156 downwards.
CTGAACAAATCATAAAAATCTATCTCACACTTACTGCAGGAAAACACGTCAAAGACTGGATGAAAGTTTAACGAAGGCATACCTGAAGTGTTTTCACTAGCCAAACTGTCAAACACCCGTGTGGTGTGGCCAGGCAGCAGTTTGTGATGGCGGCGCAGCACTGAAGCTCTGCCGGAAAAACACAAAGCCTTCCTCATCCTACCTCCCATCTGTGTGTTTCATGCGGCAAAACATCCTGTCCCTGCTGGGGAGAGACGCGCTCTCGTTGAGGAGCGGTCCGGAGGGCCCGTAACATAGACGATGGCTTGGAGTGGGTGTTGTGTGCTGGAGGCGCCCAGAGAAGATTTACGCAAGGCGCAGCCTGAAGCTGGGCCGCACTGACTGAAGCCTCCAGCCTTGGAGTCCCATCGCCACAATAACTGCTAAAAGGCATCCAGCACGCCCCGGCGTTGCGGAGGTGAGTGATTCCCTGGATCTAGGCCTCCCTGGTGGTTTTCACCTCCGATCATCGCTTCACGCAGTACCGGCCCGTGTAGCCTCCTCAGGCCCCGCGGCGACAGGGGCCGCTGCAGGGCCAGACTGAGAACTACAACTGGCCCTGGTGAAGTGCTCAGCCGCCCCTCCCCACTCAGGGGGTGGGGGGGGGGGGGGGGTGTTGGATGCCGCCGAGCTCTTTGCCGGGCCGGTTTTCGTCCGATTTTGGTACAGGGCCGATTTTGCAAAAACGGCCCTGTAACAAAAACGGCCCCCAGGGGCCCAAAACCGGCCCGCCCATGCAGCGCACAGGGGGTTTGCCCGGTGCCCGCTATGGCCAGTCTGGCCCTGGGCCGCAGGTGAGCCTGGGGGCCAGCCACCCGGATAGACAGGCCAGATTGGGTGGGGCCGATAGTGACTTGCGCCTGCCTGGCCTGACGGGTAAAATGCCAGCGCCGCCATTGCTACGACTACAGCCTCACTATTCTAATGCAATGGGGCAGCCATGCCTATAGAGAGGCTGGTACTAGGCGCCCTTTGCCTGCGTACTCCTTTAAGTTCCATTGTTGCTGGGGAGGAAAGTGAAGGGATTGCAGCTGTGTTGTACCTTGTAGGCTTGGGAGAAGCTGCGATTTTTAGGTGAGTGCCCCGACTTACACTATTTTGAGCCACACACTGCTGATTCTGGGAGACGGAGCAGCCATTGATATCCCATGGACACGTGGTGTCTGCTGTGGCTGGCTACCCCGGGTCGGCCCTCGGCCCGGAGACGATCTGGCCCCCAACCATCTTGGCAATATAAGTGATGGGACCTAGGACCCATGACAAAGATTGTTGCAGTTCGGTAAACAGTCAGAGAGGCCAGCAAATTCTGAAAACAACATGGCTGAGGGCGGAGTGGATGAGGCAGCCACCACCAGCGAGCTCCAGCTGGATCTTGCAAGAATTGAGGGCGGTTTTAAGGCACTGGACGGCCATTTCAATTCCCCAGAAAAGCTATTAGACACTATGGGAGTCAAACTTGATGTCCATGACAAGCACCTGGATAACGCAGAGGGCAAGATTTCAGATCTGGAGGATGGGGCGGCACATTCTACTAAGCGCAGGATCGTATGGAGATGATCCTTTAAGACATGGCCATAAACAATGAAGATTTGGAGGTGCACAGTAGACGCAACAATGTACGCATTCTAGGGGTTCCAGAGTCTGCCAAGACAGAACTCATGGATTTATTTGTAGAAACTTTGCTCACGAACATTTTTGGTAGGGATGCGTACACCTCTAATTTTCTAGTAGAGCATGTGCACACCACTCCCACGGCCTAACCCGGGTTGCCCACCTAGGCTCATCATAGCCCGCCTCCTAAATTTCTGGGACAGAGACACTGCATTGAGATTGGTTAGAGAGCAGGCTTCAATAACTTGGCAGGGCTCAACACTGTCACTCTTTCCAGACTTCACCTCAATGGTACAAGACACGAGGCGTAAATATGCGTGATTATGCTGGTGTCAAGGCCACTCTTCGCAATCTGGGAGTCCGATATTGCATGATATAACCGGCCCGGCTCTGGGTTGATGTCGAAGGATGGTCTCGCATTTTCGATACCCTATTAGCTGTACAAGAATTCTGCAGAGACTACAAGTGGAGCAACGGACACAGAAATAACAATATGTTTAGAGTTTCTCCGCCCCACCGCGGCTCTGTGGCCAGTGTGGATCTTTTCTCCACTGAATGATATTGTGCTGCATATGTTGAAATACTTTGGTTCAGGTGTACAAGCATCATTATATCGAGGAGCAAGAGTTGTCTTGTTGACTTGCAAATTTGGGTTTCTGGCGTGGCGTTGCCACAACCCACATTTATATCACACACTGTTTGTTTCAAAAGCTGTAATGTATCTTACCATTCCTTTTTGTTTGCTATTGGGGTGTTTACATGATGCAGTTTTATAGCTTTGTTAACAGGGATATTCCCTGCGAAGGGCTGCGCTGGGAACATCCATGACGATTGGTTACAATTATCTCTGTCACAGTTAATTTACAGCTGCATATTGTGTACATAACTTATTGCACCCTTACAGACAGTGTCAGTGTACTATGATCTGCATGTCTGTTCGGGTAGCCTATCTAATATTTCTGATTTGAATCTGATTACCTGGATTGTTAGGGGCATAAACAATGCCAGAAAGGGGTAACGTATTACATTACCTGCAGCGCCACAAGGTTGACACATTTACCCCAGTCTTCTCCTGCCACTTTTGCTTCGAATTGGGTCCTGCATCGCTATTTTGCTAACTATAGCACATATGCGAGGGGGACAGTCATAGTGTTACATAAACGTCTGCCCTTCCAACTCTCCAAAGTTCAAAACGATAGAGAGGGGCGATACACATAGGTAGTTGGGAAATTAATGGGGTATTGCATGGCATTGGTTTGCTTGTATGCGCCAAATGTTGACAATCCTGAATTCTTCCATAACTTGCATGTACAGCTCCTTCAATTAGGCGCCGACTACATCTGCTTGGGTGGAGATTTTAATCTCCTCCTCGGCCCTAAGCGTGACAGTACAGCCAATTTGTCCGACACCAAAGCCTGTGCATGCTGGGCGCTTCTGGATCTCTGTGACTCGGTGGGTCTGGTAGACGTTTGGCACCAGGATAGTCCGGGAGGCCCCACATACACACATTACGCAGCCCAGTATGACACCTGGACTAGGTTGGACTATTAGCTTGTTTCCCCCAATGTAGCAACTTGGTATAGATCGTCCCTCTATCTCGCTAGGACGTACTCAGACCATTACCCAGTTGTGTTGCAAATACGTATTCCTAGGCTGGAGGGTTGCGAGAGGCAGTGGAGATTTCCCAGCCCGGCACTGAATGATGCAGTGTTTGATACGGAATTACAAGAGGCAATAGGGGTATACTTAGAACTCAATAAAAGCTCGTTCAGCTCATGGGTTACTCTACTCTCTTAAGGCCTATATGCGAGGAGTTTGTATATCCAAACACGCTGGGGTGTTGGAAAGGCCTTGAGAGGCACGATATCTTGAATTGAGCAACAATTGAGTGTTCTGGTCAGGGAGCAGATTGAGGGACTTATCTGTCTAGGCTTGGTCGCAGACTGACGCTATTGATGGAGTCCAGGGAGGCAGCGGAGCGTGAGACTCACTTTCTTGGCAAGTACGCTTCTGCAAGGCGACATGGTGAGGGCGAGAGACCTGGCCGCATGCTGGCGCAACTTTTGAGACCTCAGGCCGAGAGATCTTACATCACATGCATCCGCTCCGCTACTGGTCGGACCCTCACTAATACTCCTGATATAAGTGACGCGTTTTAAAAATATTACTCCGTTATATTCGGCACGTGTGACTCATAGTGAGGAGGACCGTAGAGTATATCTCAACAAGATCGCTATGGTGTGGCTCGAAAACGTTATGCAACAGTTTCTGGCCGAACCATTTTCAAGGAGAAAATGATTCGCGTTATAGATGCCATAAATGGCTCAACTGCCCCTGGTCTGGACGGATTCACTGACATCTTTTATAAAACATACAAGGACTTACTAGCTCCATGTCTCCTTGAGTTGTATAACAAAGCACTTGAGAGCAAGGAGTTGCCCCCCCCCACATTGCGCAAAGCGGTAATTGTTCGTCTTCTGAAAACCGGGGACAGATCTGTTACTATGCGGATCTTATCGGCCGCTATCTTTTTTAAATCTGGACTATAAAATCCTCACTAAAATGACTGCATTGAGACTTGCACTACTATCGAACCCAGTCGGGATTCGTCTCGCACAGATCAACGGCTTTGAATTTGCGTACCCTATTCGCAGTTCTTCACAGAATATCAACTGACATGCCTGCAGCTGCAGTCCTACTTGACACTGAAAAGGTCTTCTATTCTCTGGAGTGCCCTTTCTTTTTGGCGGTGATGAGAAAGCTGGGTATCCCTAAGGGCTTTATCAACATTTATTTTTTATTTTATTTGAAAGGTTTTATATAGCGTTGGCTAGACCCGGAGGTATCAGAGCGCTTTACATGAGTATCAGACCATAGTTGCAGGTTACATCGTTAGAAAGGTTACACGGTTATTCGAGCTTGACAACATATTTACATGTAAGGTCGAGACAAACAAAAAGGACATATAAGTAAGGGAAAAAGCAGGCAAGGGGAGAAATTTCAAGGCTTTACTTTACACTGCTCCCTCCATTAGGCTTCACTTGAATGGTACATTGTTACCCTTGTTTGCTCTCCCAAGTGCTAGCAGGCATGGGTGCCATCTGTCCCCGCTGCTTTTTATATTGGCACTTGACCCCCTGGTTAGACATTTCCAAGAGAGGCACCTGCACAGTGGGCTCCAGTTTAAAACAGGCCCGCTTCTAATTTCACTTTACGCGGACAAAATAATACTGTATGTCCTCAACCCCCAGGTAAACCTCGATCCACTCATTAGAGAGATAATACAGTTCGGAGGCCTCTCTGGATTGGGCATAAATTGGAGCAAATCTGATATTTTCCCTCTGACGACTGGCACAGCTCTGTGGGATTGTGAGTTCCCTCTGATGTGGTGCGAGGAGTCGACTAGGTATTTAGGGATCCAGATCCACAGAGACACGGAACAGATCATTCGGTGAAATTACGGTCCAGTATTGCATAATCTGGAGCTGCAGGTTGAACGTTGGCTGAAGCTTCCTCTCTCATTGGCTGGCAGTCACCCTAATGAAAATGATTGTGCTCCCAAGGTTCCTGTACCTATTTCATAACATCCCCATCCCACTCCCTAATGGGTTCTTTGGCACTCTCAGAACACATCTCATCAGACTGGCGTGGGGGGCGGGAGACCCAGATAGGTTGGGATACAATGACCTTGCCATACGAGAGAGGTGGGTTTGCGGCTCCAGACTTTCAACGTGATCTTGTGGCACAGGGCAGTTTTGCGCCCTCCTGGTATCACCCAGATGCACGAATCCCCTACAGGAGGCCGACCTGATGCTCCCGGCCCTCCTGAATATGATGCTGCTACAGGGGTTTCCCCAAGATCCTGGTGACATTCAAACATTGTCAACAACAAGCTGGGCCTGGCGTAAGCTGGCACAGATCGCTGGTTGCCATGCCCTCTACTCTTCTGAAATCCCCATAATTAATAACCCATGGCTTCCTAATTACGGAAGAGAAGTTGGTCCAGCGGACGCTAGCTACTTATTCCATAGTTAAGTTTGGGGACCAGTTTCCTGAGGGTCACATTTTCACCAGCACAGAAGAGGGAAAAGTTTATTGAAGGAACATTTATGGACCTATTTGTTTTCAGCAGAGTTCGCAGAGCGCTCCAAGCTAGAATCCCGGAATATCCACTGGAGCCAGGTTCTTTTTCTCTGCTTACTCTCTTAATTACTAGTGCAAAGGGGGATCTGATTTTGAAACTATACAAGACCTGCATGGCTTTGGTCCCTAGCCCCGACACCAAGATTCGGTAGGCATGGGAGCGAGATTTAGGGCACCCGATCCAGGACTCACATTGGTCGTTTTGCTGCACTGATATTAGAGAGGTCTCCCTGAACAGCAGGCACAAATTATTACACTTCAAATATTTATGGAGGGTTTATATTTCCCCGGTGAAACTCCATTCTATTTACCCCAACTGCTCACACAACTGCCTAAAATGCGGGAACCCACAGGCAGATTTTGCCCACCTGACTTGGAATTGCGCTAAGATTGGAGATTTTTGGAGAGCTATTTTTAGACTAGTTTCCCAGATGACACACCTGGAAATGGATCCCATGCCCGAGGTTGCCTTGTTGGGTTATGTTAATAACATGCCAAAGGAGATGCGTCGATTCATCGCTATTGCCCTCCTGTTAGTGAAGCGGGAAATAGCACTCAATTGGGGCAATAGTCGTCGTCGTCCCCCCACTGTGAACGCTTTGCTGACTAGTCTCACTCTTGCAACATTAATAGTGAACTCTATGCCACTACGCAACGCAGTCTTCCCTGACAAAAGATATTTGGGGGCCGTTCAAAGAGTATGGGTTCTCCCTCCCCCACACAGCAGCCTGCAGGCATAGTCCCGACCAGGGTGGGTTGATTTGGGTCCACTTAGCCTTTTACACTATAGGTATTCATCGAGCCACAGAGGGTGGAGAAGTTGACCATATGAGATGGCCTTGCGGCCGGGATATGATCAGAGGACATACTACAGTGTACACTATAGATACTACCCTTTTTCAATGTGCAATATATGACTACACGATTTTACTGGTATAAATTCCTTTTTCTTTTTGACGTGTAATTGTAGTGAATTACTATGCAAAGTTTGTAAACATGATGGAAAATGATAAATCAAAGAAAAAATTATTTCACACACCCCATAACTGACAGTAAATTTAAGTGAAATCTCAAACATGTCACATACTTAGAAGTCCCTTTTGTTAACAAGCCATTCAATATAAGAACTAGGTAAAATCTAAGGTACTAGACAATGTAATAGAGCAGACTTTGGCCCTCCTTGAACTTTTTCATGGTAGACTAGATTAGAAAATAATTAAAATGATACTCTCATCCACCATCCTTTACCCAATTTCACTGCTTCCGCTCACTCGCACTCTTTCGAGGGTTGAATGGAAAATCCCAACCTCATGCGATTGTACTCCATTGATCCACTGCTAAATTGGCCCATATTGTCCAAACACTTGAAACTCCCCACAGTGCTCCCACAAGCTGCCTCCTCTCCAAAATTCACTTTAAACAACCTAATGCCATGTCTGCAACCATTGCTACCAAAAGAGAATTTACAAATATGCCAGACCTGGAGACACACTGAAAAAATATATGGGATCAATAGTTGTCTCTGTTACAACAATGCGCTTAAGACTACTACTATACACACTTACTGGGGCACTTGGATGTGATCGAGCATTATAAATATAGAACAGATGTATATTCACAGTGACACCAGTCTGGAATTGATTATTAAACTATACATCCAATCTTAAAAACTGCCTGAACATCAGCTTCAGACTTCAAAAATCTATGAGAACCAAATCAATCAAGAGTCGCACCAAAAACGCCAACCACCGTAATTATTTAAAAAAAAATGAGAGGGTGAGGGCACCCTTCCTTTCATCTCAGCACTCAATGCCCCAATACAGCATGGTACATACAGTGCATTTTAACTCTTACTTCATTGACAGTCTTTAGTTTTGCACCCTTGTTGGTGCCACCAGTACTGTGTATCTCTTGATACATGTTTCAGGATAGTTGTCCTTCAGTAGAGAGCAACATTTTCTTTTGGGAGTTCTGGAAATTCTGCCCAATGTCTTCTCAGGTCTCTGTACTACTCACTGGGCGCAGGTGAATCAGCCAGAGGTTGTCGGCTTATTCGCTCAAGGAAGCCTTTTCAAACAAAGAGGGTGGGAGCACACTGCCTCAATCCCAGCACTCAGTTTGCACCAATGCATCATGGTAAATGCAGTGTATTATAACACGTACTTCAGTGATAGCACTGGCAACACCAACAATGGTGAATATGAAGACTTTCAACTGAAGGGAGTGTTATTATGCACTGCATTTACCGTAATGCATCTAGCCTAACAGCAAGCTAGGAGACTGAAGTGGGAAAGGATAACACCAGTGAGCTTTTTAGATATTCTATACTCGAGCTGTGCACTGGAGTTCCAAGTGTGTATGGACCCAGACTCACAAGACAATGATACTCTTCAAGCTTTTGATAGTATTGTTAAGCAGGTGGCAATTGATTTAACATACAACTCTAGAACAAGTTCCCCAAAAAATAAAAGGTGTTTTTTCACAAAATGTGTTCAGCTACTCACAAGGAACTAAAACAGGCCCGGATGCTAAAGCCAAGGGACGCTATATCGATTAGGCGCTGTAGGAAGACCTATAAATTTGTGATTCAGGCAAGGAAGAAACAAATAAGGGAACAGGTTTGGGAAGCTCTTACCGAAGCCAGTGTTTTGACCGATAGTACGAGATTTTGGTCTGTGGTTAATAGCCCTTACTTATCAGACATACAAAATTCCAGTAGCGATTGCACAATACCAGCTGAGCTCTGGGTCCAGCTCTTCAGCAACATCTATAGCGATACAAATTTGGAATTTGCTGTGGTTCGATCAGTCTCCATCTCGTCTAGTAACCCCTTTATTTTTAATATATATGAGGTTCAAAAAGCTATTGTCTCAACCTCAGCAAGCAAGGTGCCAGATGGGGTACCCGCTGACCTTAATAAAGCTTATCCAAACATCTGGGCCAAGATTTTAACCCATGTCTTTAATGCTGCGTGTTCTAAGGGTTTTCCCTCATCGTGGGCCAAGGCGGTTATAGTCCCTATATTTAAAAAAGCTCGGGACGATCCTGCCTGCTATAGACCAATTTCTCTTTTAGACTCTGCTGCTAAACTCTTGGGTAAAGTAATTTTGGATCGACTTACAGGATATTTAGATCAGGCTAATATACCTGAGCTGCAGTATGGTTTTAGGCAGGGGAAAGGGACCTTGGATCAGTGCCTAAACCTGCATCTAGTTATAGGAAAGTATACCATCGCCAAGAGAGGAACCCTACACCTGGCCTTCATGGACCTAACCTCAGCTTTTGACTATGTCAACAGGTCTAAGCTGTGGTTAGTGTTACGTGATTTAGGGATAGATGCGGAGTTAGTGTCCTTTCTGCATACTGCCCATGAAAACACCACAGCAGCAGTGAGGTATAACACAGATGGCAGCTTGACTAATTCCTGGGAAGTAAAAAGGGGGGTCAGACAGACAGGGCTGCATTTTGGCAGCCCTGCAGTTCACACTTTACACTAATAGACTAGGCGAAGCCGTAATAGCTAGTTGTGAAGACATCCCCTGAGCTGGTTCCAAAATTATTCCTGCACTATTGTATGCAGACGATGCAGTTCTGCTGCCGAGAACTGCATTGGGGCTGCAACGTCTTTTAAACTGTTTCATAAGTTTTATGGAGTCCTTAGATCTAACCATGAACTATAAGAAATCGCACAGTATGACCATAGGCTCAGGAAAGGCGGCTAAGGCTAAATTCTACTGTAACGGGGAAGAATTGACTAAGGTGCCCACGTTTCCTCATCTAGGGGTACTTTTTGACAAAAAAAGGCTCCTAGGGACTGCAGATTTTACTTAAAAGGAACACTCTGGCCAGAGCAGCGGGGGCTACTTTGAATTTTGCAAAAAGATTGGGGTCCAACCCACTCTGTTAAAGATCTATAACTCAAAATGCATTCAGATGGCTACGTATGGAAGCGACATCTGGGGATATAAGGATGTGAAGGGGATCCAGGTAGCTGAGAATAACTTTATGCAGAAACTACTTACGGTCCCCACTGCAACACCTGTTTTTAATGTGCATGAAGAACTGGGAGCCGGATACTTCTCAGACGAGATTGCGGTTGCTCTGTTGTTGCGCTGGCTCAGAGTTCGGGCATTTCCAGCACCATATCTAGGCCAGCTCATAATTGGCGACTGCACTAGTCTGGATGGGGCTTGGCATATCCCCTGGCTGAACTACATAAAAGAACAAGCTGGCTGGCTTGGTCGCCCGGATCTGTCCTTGAACCCAGGGGTATTTAGCAAAACTGCTATTATAGCACTGAAAAAGCAGTTTTGGGACAAGTGGCAGATGCTCAGGGAGGTGGTGAAAGTTGTAAAGCCATCTATGAGGAGGCCTGTTATATTGAGTATGGGACCACAAATGCAGCCTTATCTAACTTACGTAAACAAACCATATCACCGCTTTGTACTGATTAGATTTTGTTTTAATTTTTGTCCCTTGGCTATTGGCATTTCCCCTTGGCTACTCGAAGCCTGATTCGCTCAAGCCCTGCCCCTGTGCCAATTCAGACCAGGATACACTACATTTGATGTTTTTCTGCAGTTTTTATGACTCCACGTAGGTCTCACATCTTACCACTATTTAAAGATCATCAGTTTGCTCAAGAGAGGCCGGCTCTGACTTCTCTCCAAATGTTATCTTCTCCCATGGTTTGTTTGGCGGTTGCAAGCTTTTTAATATCGGCCATCAGATATAGGAAAAGGCTGCCTGCTTCAGTGTGAGTGCGTTTGGTTACTCAATGATTATTAAATAAGCTAGATCCAATACCCACTGGTTATTTCTTTACTGCATGTTTGTACCTTGTATGGTTGTACTGTATGTATACCCATTGATGTTCGTGGACTCTGTAAATTGGGATGAGTTTTTGTCTGCTTTGTACATAGTTTTTTTAGAACACAGTTTATAATGTTTTTTAAGGTTTCATGTACTTCTGTTTTGCAATGAACTGTGCTTTTATGACTCTTAGCTGTCGAATAAAGCATCCTTTGACTTGACTTTGACTTGGCATCTAGCCTAAGCGAAGGGTGGTTTGCCATGCAGTGTGCTCCGTCCTCCTTTTGTGATTGGCTCCTTGCTGATTTATGGGGCAGACAAGCTCTGGAATGCACGTGGGCTCTAGGAATGGTACTAAACCAGAGAAAACTGATCAGCATTGCCAGCACCCCCAAATTTCACATGTTATTTTCTACTGAAGGACAACAATCCTGAAACACCTGCCTATAGATGCACAGCACTGGCTTCACCAACAATGGGGAATACTAAAGACTTTCAACTGAAGTGAGTGTTACCATGCACTTCATGTACCACAATGCATCTGAGCTAATTGTGTGCTAGTATGCCAGGCAGCATACTCCCTCTTATTGTTATTTGCTCACTACGATTATTAATGACTATATTAAAAGTTGAGTGCATAATAGCCAAAAGCCATACCAAAAACTCTACTGGTCTGAAAACCTGGCTCTTTTCATATCTTAAGTCCAAGGGCTGGTGTGGGAAAGCACCATGAAATGCTAACCTACCTCATCTATCACGTAGTCCACTTTCTTCATCATCCATATAATAATCCACATTTGTAAAGCACACATAAATCCTTATGGGTGCTTGACAGCTTGCACAAAACACGATAGTGAAACAACTGCTGCAAGATGCGCCACAGCGGAAATGCAACCATATATCATGTTACTGCAGTGTCTCAGGATCCAGAAATATGGGTCTGAAGTTGAGAAAATGATTACAAGCATTATGCTTCCAAATAGGACATGACACTAGTCTCTTAACAAAACATGTCCTTAAACGAGCTGGTTATGGCACTTCATGGGATTAAGGCAATTTGGGAAGCACCCCAACCCCTGAATCTGATGTCCTGCAGCATGCTCCTCATATAGACTCGAATGCAACCTACTGAATTCACAACAAGCTCAGTCTAATAAAGGAAGTCACTGGCTTCACTTGATGAAGTATTTAATTAAATGATCAGGACAAAGGATCAAATCTCTAGGAAAATTGAACTTCTAAAGGAAGAACCCATATAATCACACTCCTCGTCCGATGTCTGCTTACATAAATATACCTCCGACAACACTTATACCCCAGCCCTACGTAAGACATTACTATCGCACCTGCTGAATGTTTTCTGTCTTCCTTATTCCGCAGTGTATTTTGGTTATCCTTGCTTTATTGCCAAAACTAAAATCTAATATATCCTATTCATTTTCAACATAATTATTTGATAACAAATGTAAACATTTTGGGAAAACCTACATTTGTGTGCAATGTACTTATTGGGTAAGAAGAAAAAGTGATGGCCAGAAAGTTTCAGCCCTTATGGTGTGTAGTGCATGTCACCTTCCGCAACAAGGTCCTTGTTGGAAAAAATACGGTCAAACTTGAAAAACTGGCTGGTTTCCCTATGATGTTAGAAGGTTGCCCTTGCAGTCTCTTCTTGGCATTCGTACCATGTCTAGAGTCAATAGACTTTGTAAGAGTATAAAATCCTGTCTAGAGCCAGGTATTTGTGTCCCTCAACGCAAGGGATTGGCTGATGTCCCTGGATCTCCTCCCCTTATGAGTTACTGTGGTAGTTAATAAAATTCCGAGATATTCAAACCTATTGTGTGCCATGTTTGTCCTTTTAACTCTTGTGGTTCCTTGCTGCCTGCCTAAATAAGGTGTGTAAAACGTACAAACAATTGACATCTGCACAACTGTGCAAGTCTAGTCTGTTCCAATTTTGTCACGTCCTGGCATATGTGGTCACAAGTTGAGCTTTGTGATGCCTCCTGGTAATGCTGGAGAGCTAGTGCCGAGGGAAAAAGGTATTCGTAGCATGTTTTGGCCATTGATACGTATGATTAGCGTTATCTTGCTATCTAGCGTTGGATGATTACAAGTTGGTTTTCTTCGAAGAAGTCTTGAAGTCATGAGGTAAAGAGACTCCTCCTCCGGTGTGCATTGCACCTGTTGCTTGGCTCCTATGTTTGATTGTTTTTTTCTTCCATCGGGTTCGGACGTTGACATCGCAGATCCAGGACTTAATTCCTCAGGGGGGCAAGATGGCCGCTAGGGTGGGCAAGATGGCCGCTAGTGTGGTGTAGTGGAGAGTCGCACATACGCCCTCTCCCGACTTGCAGGACATGTATGCTGATCTGAAGAGACGCCTGCACTGGTGATGTGGCTGCTCACCTGGCTATTGAGAATACAGCGCAAAGGGCTCAAATCTGCAGAAGAGAGACTTAAAAAAAGAACCGCGACAGTGATTGAAACAGTGAGTACAACTGCAAGAAATCACTGTGAAGCGTTCCGCGTTAGATTAGGCAAAATGTCACAGCGTGGCAGGAATGAAAAAACAGAAAAAGAAAAGGAGAAAATGCCGACTACAGCGGTCACAGCGAGCAAGCTTCTAGGGCCAGGCACAATTCCCAAAATCCCTCCTCAAGGCAAGCGCGGGACCCCTGCACTCACCATGGCTCAGAAAACCCAGCATAGAAGAGTGGAAAGAGAGAGGAAAACAGACGCGAAATCTGTTAGTGCACAAAATGAGGCTCCGCTCGCAGCAACAGAGCTAAACAAAGACACTGCCACAGCCATATCTGCACGAAGTAACAAGGCAACGGCTGTAAAAGAAAACAAATAATCGACTCTCAGACAGCCTACCTTATCTGAGTCATTCAGCCCGAGGACTCCAGCAAATGCAGCAAAAAAATCCTCAGTAAAGCATCCTTCTGCAGAGATCGACATAGATATGAATGGAGCGAGTGTGAGCGTGATGGGAGACGTCCTCGAGGACGCAAGCGTCCCGGTAGCTAAGCAACAACGAGACCCAGCTACACGCAGTGAGCCTGCGGTGGGAACGGAGGAGACAGCAGCAGAGGCAGCAGCAGAGGTAGGAGAGCTGACAGAGGTGAACGGCAATCGGAGTAAACAGGGGTTAGAATCAGAGGAAAACAGAGCGGCAGAAGGGATAGGAAAGGATAATAACGCTCAGATGCTGGACGCGCTTTTACAGGTAGAAGAGGAAATGACTAATAATCTGAACCAGCCCAAATGTGCAAAGTGGGGGAGCCTAGCAAGTATTGACTCACAGAGAAAACGCGAGTGTGACAAATTCTTCTCTGTCAACGAGGGCTCAAACACTACCTCCAGTGAAGAGGAAGGCAGAAGCTCAATAGAAAATAGCTCTGATACAGAAGCAAGTGACAACAGAAACACAAAGAAAAGGAGGAAACCGACTGCAAGGCGAGGGGACCCCCGGGACAATACAAACAAAAAACTTCTATGGGACTACTCAGCAACTTCAGGGTTGTATCAGGAGACTATACAGCGGGGAGGCGGTCCAACAGGAGAAGGAGAATACGAAGCCTCTCAACACGCTACGATGGACATGGTATTCAATACACTAAAACAAATGCAGGCTGAAGCAAGAACGGAGAGCCGGCGAGCTGGACATGACACAAAGAAAATTCAAGCATCAATAAGAAAATTGAACAAAAAATACGAGGAGGTGGAAGAGAGAGTCGAAAAAGTAGAGGAGAGGACAAGCAGAATGGAGGACGAGATCACGGACTGGCAGTCATTCAAAGTAGAACAATCAAAAGTAACAGAGGACTTACAATGGAAAATCGAAGATTTTGAAAATTGTCAAAGAAGGAACAATGTACGACTTCTTGGGCTTGAGGAAGGAGTGGAGTGGAGGGGCAGGACCCAAGAGGATATGTTATTAAGTTACTGAAAGAGGCTTTTCCAGAAACCCAATGGCAATGGGAGCTAGAAGTACAGCGAGCACATAGGTTCCCACTGACAGTTCGAAAGAAGAAAGATGCAGTCAGGATAATCTACCGAGAGCCATGCTAGTTTTTTGTGGGAACTTCTTGGCAAGGCAGGAAATAATTGAAAAAGCTAGACCTGACTCCTAAAAAACGGCCAAAGGAGTGACCGTTTTTGCTCGACCTGACTTCTGCCATGTGACTGTAGAGAGGCGGTGGCGGATGAGACAGATGATAACTTCTTTCCAGCAACAAGGAGCAGAGGCCTATCTGTTGTTTCCTGCTAAGCTAAAGATTATTACCAGTGGTCGTACTAGGTTCTTCATCTCCGAAGTAAAGGCCGGGGAGTTTCTAACAGAACTCACTGAGATGAATAAGGGAAGAAAGAAATAGTCTAAGAAGCAAGCTGGCCAGGGGGGCACTAATGATAAGATAGAGTTGTAGTGCAGGGAGCCAGAACAGCAGAACTGGAAGAAGGGAATGGAGACGGAACAAGAGGAAGGAGAGGGGGGCGACTATACATCATACAGCAGTCACATATAGGTCATGTGTGACCTATTTGCCTGTGAAAGGGGGGGGGGGGTGGGAGTCATGTGGGAGGGGGGGTAGTCCAGGGAGGTAAGGGGGGGAGAGGGAGGGGGGTAGGGGGGGGGGGGGGGGGAGTCTGAAAACTTGAGAAAAACGGCACAAAAAATCAAAAAAGGAAACATAAATAAGAGAGCAAAGAACACAATACTAAGAATGTCATCAAGAATGTGTAGAGTTAGAATGAAATCAAGGGGACGAACGAAATGGAGAGACCTAAGAAAATGTAAATGGCATTAAGAATTATTTCTATAAATGTGAGTGGTTTGAATAATGGAGACAAAAGACAGAAAGTTGCTGCCCTGCTAAGAATGCTTAGACTAGAGATAATGTGTCTGCAAGAGACACATATTGCAGGAAAGGAAAAATCTCTGATGGAACAAATGGGGTTTGATATTCTTGCCCACACAAAACAAGACACTAAAACAAGAGGGGTCGCTATATTAGCTAAAAAGAGGGTTGTTAAACTTAAGAGGAAAAAAGAAGACCAAGACGGAAGATGGGTAATTGCAGAGGTAGAAACACAGGCCGGCAGTTATACAGTAGTATCAGTTTATGCCTCAAATGATGATGAACCAGGGATTTTTGAGTTTTTAGATGTGGAACTGGCTCTATGGCCGGAACCAGTAATATGTTGTGGAGATTTTAACATCAATGGTCTGGATGGAGGGAGTATGTCGAATAGAACAGGATATGCTGGGCGAAAGAAAAAAACAAGTAAGGCCATATATGATATGGCGGCACATAACGCATTAGTGGATGTCTGGGCAGAAAAGAACCCAAGTGGAACAGGGAGCACGTTTTATTCTGCCCCCCACAAGATGGTAGCAAGATTAGATTATTTTGTTATATCAAGATCAATAATGAATGAATCTAAACTAGAAATGCTGCCCAGGGTAGTTTCAGATCATAACCCATTAGTGTTAACCCTGCCATCGGTCAGTAGCACAGCAGCAAAAAACAGCACATGGACATTCGAGAGAGCCTTACTAAAGGAGCCTGGATATATTAGTCATATGCGGGGATGGATACCACAATTTTGGGAGCACAATAGGAACACAGCTACGAGCAACATGGTGTGGAATGCATTCAAGGCCGGGGTGAGGGGTGAAACTCTAAGCTATACATTACAAAGATCTAAGAAGGAGAAAATCAGGATGGATAATAAGATGAGGGAGTTGGAGATTTTAGAAGGGAGATTAATCAGGGCTATATGTAATCGAGAGCCAATAGAGGAAATACTACTAGATATAGAACTGAATGAAGCAGAGGCAGGGATAAGCCTGGCACAGAAAGCTGCCGGGAACTACTTGATGAAGAAAGAAAAGTGTTATGAATTCAATGAAAGAGTTGGACATCTGCTAGCAATACGTACCCGACAAAATCTAGCAAAAGGGGATATAAAGGAAATTAGAGATAGTTTGGGCAATAAGGTTAAGACACCAGAAAAAATACAGGAGGTTTTCAAGAGTTTTTTTGCTAACCTGTATGACTCAAATATAAGTAACACAGATGAGAAGATAACTGAATATTTGGCAGGGATACATCATGATACATTAGACCCAGAAGCCAAAGTAGAATTAGACCTCCCAATAACATTACAGGAAGTTAGGGAGGCCGTGAACAAACTTTCAGCGGGGAAAGCTACAGGACAAGACCAAATACCGGCCAAATTTTACAAGACATTTTGGGATCTACTGGGGGGGGGGACATGTTAGAGATTTTTAGACAGGCACAGACAGGACGATCAGTACCACAGTCATGGGCAGGCGCCGATATAATAGTGATTTTAAAGAAGGACAAGCCAGCTTTGGAGCCTGGATCTTACAGGCCAATCACTCTACTAAACGCAGATACAAAAATCTTCTCCAAAACACTAGCTCAAAGACTGAGTAAGGTCATTAGAGGGTTAGTCATCAATTCACAGCATGGCTTCATACCCGGGAAAGGCACGACACAGCACATCAGACAAATGATTACGATTTTGGATACTGCAGAGGTGACACGGGACCCTGTCGCGGCTATATTCCTCGATGCTGAGAAGGCTTTCGACAGGGTCTCGTGGGACTACCTGTGGAGGGTAATGAAGTTGTTCGGGATAGGCGAGGGTTACATTAAGGCAATTCAGGCCCTGTACGAACAGCCAACAGCAAGGGTTAGAATAAATAGAAATTACACAAAGGCAGTACAGATTAGACGAGGGACGAGACAGGGCTGCCCTGCTTCCCCCTTGCTATTCGCTCTATATCTAGACCCTTTTTTAAGGAAATTAGCAAGCAATGCTAATATATACCCGGTTATGTTACATGGTATGGAATATAAGCTATTTGCATACGCGGATGACGTGGCTATTATAACACCAAACCCAGGGAGATCAATACTGGAAGTAGAGGAAGAGGCTTTTAACTTTGGGATAATCGCAGGCTACTCGATTAATAAAGGCAAAACCCAGATTGTACAGAATAAGTTTAAATATACCAAGACACTAGAATAGTCACTGCAGCCACATATTTAGGGATAAAGGAGACTACAGACCTAGATAGCCTAGTAGGACTTAACATGAATCCATTACTAGATAAAGTAAAAAGAAAGACCGAAAGAATCCATAATTTACATCTAACATTAATGGGTAGGATAAACGTCATTAAAATAATCACCTTTCCGAAATTTCTATATCTTTTTAGAGCAATCCCTCTATTCTTTGATCAGGTTTGGTTTAGGAAACTGGAATTAATACTCAATAGATTGATATGGGCTCAAGGGAAGACTAGAAGAGCATACAGATATATGGTACTTCCGAGAGCGAAAGGAGGATGGGGGGCCCCAGACTTTAGATTTTATTATTGGTCAGCAGCTTTGCAATATACACAAGGATTATTAGGTGGGGGGGGGGGGCAAAGAGAATCAAGAGGGCAGATTAAGTTACACCAATGAATATAGAGTACTAGTGGGAGAGGAAGCCGAGAATGGCCTACTGAAAACAGTTGACTTTAACTACTTTAAGCATACTAAGTTCAAGACCTTACGAGCAGCATATGTGTGGAAAGCGGTGGCAAAAAAGCTCGGCATGGGTAGATATAATTACTATACGCATCTATATGGTAATCACTCACTCCCAGGAGATATATTTAGAGACGCAATCATGAAGGTCTGGGAGAATAAGGGGATCAGGAAGATAGGGGATCTACTGGATACAGAGGGGGTGATTAGACAATTTCAGGATTTACAATCAAAACACGGGATAATGTGGAACAATTTCTTTAAATATCTACAGATAAGAAGTTACTTTGTAAATAAAACAGGTGGATTAATAGGTTTTGAACACAGTAGAATTATGGATTATCTGGAGAAGGCGGACCATTGTACAATTCGACAGCTGTATGCAGAACTGTATATACTAAAATCTGATGACAGAGAAAAATATGCTAATAAATGGGCGGCAAAGGTGGGAGTGACAGCAGAGGATTTACAGACATCGCTGGATTTAGGGCAGACAGTTCTTTGCTCTGCGACACTTCAATCGCAACACTATAAGACACTATATTCCTTATATCATACGCCAGCCAGAATTGCCCAGTGGGGTGGAAACACAGGAATTACTTGCCCGCGTTGTGATTCAAACGAGGCGGACATTGTCCATATGTTTGCCAATGCCCGCAACTACATACCCTAAAAATGGCAATTGAAAACTTTTTGGAGATTTCTTTGGGAGTTAAGAGTAAACTGTCAGATGACATGATAATATTAGGAGTGTCGGGAGGAACAGTGGTTCACCATATCGAATTTATGTTTATGGTAGCTGCGGTCTATAGAATTGGAATTGCAAGGGCTTGGCTTGATAGGGTCCCGCCAACATTCCAAATATGGATATCTAGATTGAGCTCAGCATATAATCTGGAGAAAGCTATCTATGAAAGGAAGGGTAGGAGAGCGAGAGCATTGGGAGACATAATCTGGCACTTTTAACAACGAGGGGAACAAAGGGAGGACGATATTAATGGGGTCCAGTGTACATGTCCTAGTCTAAGAGCACACAAAGGAGTACAAAGTTCCCCGGGGATCGTGATACAGTGTGGAGAAGAGAGTGAATGCAAAGAGTCAAGGAACTAGGGAGGTTCCCTTGTCGGAACTAGGGAGCCTCACACACCCAGAGCGTTAGGTGTGAAACACACCCTGACTGAAGGATGTCCAGTATCATCATCGGCTCACTGCCCCTCGTCAGACCGGCACTGCAATGTCTGACGGAGTGCCCGAGGGCACTCTTTTGGCGGAGTTCTTTTGTTCCTTGCCGATGGTGAGTGTGTGTGAGGATGGAAAAGAGTGTAGTCAGTGCAAAGTGAGTGAATGTTAAAAAGGGTGATCAGTCCACAATAAGTTTTATTGACGTGGCTGATTCCCTAATTAAAAGGGGTGGGAGGGGAGCTTTTGGCTGTGGGCGTGTACAGACATCTAACTCAACCCCCTGGTGTGGTCAACATGTTTCTCGCCAACCGGCGATTCGTCAGGACCTAAAGCAAGGTACTACACAGGAAAAGAAATGATTAAATGCTCATGCACAAAGTAAAAAGCAAATACAACCTCTCAGGGTCGGGTGCAAAGAGGGCCACGAGGTCCTACTCTAATTAGGCGACCTAGAGGTAGGGGAAAAAAGGGGGGTTAAAAGAAAGCGAGTCAAGTCATAGCTTAATTAAGTGACTGTATAGTCGGAAGACGTCGAGTGACTTGAGTGAATGCTCTCCACACTGTGAGGGGTGAAGGGGGACGTGAAGGGAAACTGATCATACCGGACACTGGGTTCAATTTCCCTGCATAATCGGTCTAATGATGGCGCGATTATTATCTCTATTTAGAGAAAGCGAAGTACAGATAAAATACTAATCTGAAGTGTGCAGCCAAATCTTTCAAAGCAACACCCATTCCTTGGAGAACAACAGGAAGATTCTTACCCTAAGGGAAAGTAACACAGGCCTCGCAGCATACTCCCGTGAGGCCAGCACTGTCTGGTGGGTAAACCTGTAAGGTATGGAAGGGGGGGATTGATAAGTGTATGCCACCAGCAACCGAAAAGATTGATACAGGGCTACGCAATCCCTCTACCTTCACCCCAACGGATGGGATGGTCCCTCCAGAGGTGCTGACTTTTGAGAGGGCTGTATTAAAATCCTTGCAGAATAAACCCCATACCAACAGTTTTAATAACCTGAGCAGAGCGGAAAGACAGGCAGTTTTGTCTCTGGGTAATGACACCTCCATCGTCATTAAACAAGCTGACAAAGGGGGAGCTACTGTCATACAAGACGCCATTGACTACGATACAGAGTGTAAGCGCCAATTAGCCAACACTACCCACTATAGACCACTCCCGGCAGATCCAACCAACAGGCTAAGCACAGACATTTCCAGCCTTATCATTGAAGGCGAGACCAATGGCTGGATCACGAAACATGAGGCAGAATTTCTCCTGACAACGGACCCAGTGGTCCCGTATTTCTATACCTTGCCTAAGATCCATAAAGGTACCAGTCCAGTCCCAGGAAGACCCATCGTCTCGGGAATTGGCTCATTATTGGAGCCACTGTCCAAGTTCTGTGACGTATTCCTCCAGCCCATAGTAAAGAAAACACCCTCCTTCCTGCAGGACACAAGGGATGTCCTACGCCTCGTAGATTCCATCGAAGGCAGAGAAGGAGTGGATCTCCTCCTCACGCTTGATGTGGAAGCTTTATATACTAACATTCCCCAAGCAGCCACACTAGAAGCCGTAGAATCTGCCCTGATGCAGGAGGAATGGTCTTCACCTACCCCTATACCATTCATCATGGCCTGTGCGAGTATTGCCCTAACGGAAAACTTCTTCCAATATGGACCACAGATGTACCATCAAATCAGGGGTACCTCAATGGGTTCTACTTTTGCTCCTAGCATAGCCTGTATCTACATGGCAGCCTTTGAGAACCAGTTTATCTACCCAGAATCCAACCCCTTCAGTCAACATCTGACGCGTCGTTATATTGACGACATTTTGATACTATGGAAGGGTGACTGTGATAGTTGCACCCGATTTTGCACTTGGATCAACCAACAGAACCCGTATCTGAAATTTACAAGTTCTATGTCCGAGACAGCCCTGCCCTTCCTTGACCTCACGATACGGCTGGGCCCAGCCGGTCTGAGTACTACCCTGTTCCGCAAGGACACGGACAGAAACAGCCTGCTCTTGTTCAGTAGTCACCACTTGAGAGCATTACGCGAAAACCTCCCCTTTGGCCAATTTCTGAGGGTACGCAGAAACTGCTCCTCAAGGGTAGACTATAGGCAAGAAGCCAATACCCTCCAACATAAACTCCAAGAGAGAGGATACCCTACCAAACTGATACGTGACTCCAGCAAGAGAGCCCTTAACAACCATAGGCCCTCCTTGAAGTACAACAAAAGGAACGCGATGACCTAATTACGTGCGTCACAAGCTTTACTAGCAACTCCAACTTCATTAAAAAAAACTGTGAATAAGCACTGGGGTATCCTCAACTCAGGAGGCACTGAGTTACCAAAACCTAGGTTTGCTTTTAAACGCACGGCCAACCTTAAAGACTCCCTGATACATACACGACCTAAGAGACAACCCGGGGGTGGACAACGGACACTGTGGCACCTCCCCCCTGTTGTTGGACACTACCCATGTGGTGGATGTGCTGTGTGTCCTCAGTCTAGACAATGTAAAGAAATCAAGCTCACCGATTCCTTCACGTGGAAACTCAACAGACACACAAACTGCTACAGTACTAAATGTATCTACCTCTTAATCTGTCCCTGCGACAAATTTTACGTAGGAATGACCATGAGACAGGTTAAGCTTAGAATAAAGGAGCACAAAAGCAACATACGGTGCTCCAAGACTCACACCAGATTGTATGAACACTACCTTTTACACAATCACTCCGCAGACAGCATTCAATGGTTAGTGCTTGAGTCCCAACCAGCTATGACAAAACAGGCACTGTTCAGACATGAACAAAGGTGGATACATCGCCTTCAGCTTGATGTAGTTGGGCTTAATGATGCCATTCCCTGGGCCACCGTCTCCAGATAACATTCCCTATCCAGCCCATTTACCTGGTCATCACTACACACATGCTAGCTAGGCATAGGTCTTCCCACTACCAAGGTTTATGAGCATGACATAGGGACTCACAATCTATTCCCCTGGGCTGCCGTCTCCCAATAAGATTCACGCCCCAGCCTAGAAACCTAAGTACCCCTTGCTTTCCTTGGATTATGTCTTTCCACCTCAGAGGACCCATGGCAGGTTCATTTTTTGACCCTTCACGAATGAGGCATTCTCGACCTCATGGCCCATGAGTACCTACCTGACCCCTGTCTTCCTTGGGATGAGCTTTGCTATTCGATCACTGTAGGACTTCCTACATTCTTTCCAGGGCCTCATATTGGCACTAGCCCTTCTCTCCAACTTCTGTATGGTACGCGATTGAAACCCCCAAACACCCCCCCCCCCCCGCCTCACTCCCCAACACCACTGCCTTACCGCTACTCTCCAGACATAAGCCGCCCGAGCACCACCCTGTCTTGAGGCGTTCTCCAGATTGATACCGAAACGAGTCTCGGTAACTGGGAGCCACCCGGAACATCACCAACCCCTTGAGACTGTGAACTGTGGCATTTCCGACCTTTCCAACATGGCCGCGATGCCTTGCCATCGCGTCCGGAATACAGGTCTAGTCAGCGCATTGTTACCACGCATGCGCATGATGCGTGACAGGCGCGACGCTACCGACGGCGCATTGTCTGATCACCAAGCAACCTACTTAATGGTGTACCCCTCCGTGATCCCTCACCAGCTGCTCCGCGCCCTGACCAGGTGCCGCAAGCGTGAGGGGTAGGTGTCCCGCCTTGCCAGCGCTTGGATTGAGGTAAGCTTCGTTTCTATTCCCTGACTCCGAGGCTCTTCCCAATGCATGCAGCCCAGCCCTTATGGCTTCAAAGGTTACTGCTCCTACCCCCGCCATGGACCTATGTCCTTCTGTGAGAGTTTCCTGCTGCCGGTTACACACAACCTTGCAGCCCCATGGTCCGGACCATGACCGAGATTGCTCCGTACCCCACCACTAACCGACACTTATTACGGCCATTAGTAGGGCGAACATGGGGAGAGCCCCCCTGCCCCCGACCTTACTAACTCAACGCTGCCCACACCTTTTGAGGCATCCAACAGCGCAGTGACCCTGAGCACAATTACGCCGGTTCTAAGAATGCCTTAGGCCTGCCAACATGATTTGGCGGTGTGCTCTAGTATTTCAATACTGGGCTCCGTCCTGGGGCCCCCTTGATTTCTTTAATAATAATGTGGATAGAGTGGTTGTGCTCCGCCCCCGCCCTTCCCCCCCCAACCCCACAACCCCCCCCTCCTCCTACTCTATGAGGAACCACAGGAGCCCCTGTTTTACCCTGCAGGCCACATGTTACACTGCCTCCGCCACCATGCATCAGCAATACATCAATACACCATCCCCCTCCTTGAGGTGGCATACACTTATCAATCCCCCCCTTCCATACCCTACAGGTTTACCCACCAGACAGTGCTGGCCTCACAGGAGTATGCTGCGAGGCCTGTGTTACTTTCCCTTAGGGTAAGAATCTGCCTGTTGTTCTCCTAGGAATGGGTGTCGCTTTGAAAGATTAGGCTGCACACTTCAGATTAGTATTTTATCTGTACTTCGCTTTCTCTAAATAGAGATAATAATCGCGCCATCATTAGACCGATTATGCAGGGAAATTGCACCCAGTGTCTGGTATGATCAGTTTCCCTTCACGTCCCCCTTCACCCCTCACAGTGTGGAGAGCATTCACTCAAGTCACTCGACGTCTTCCGACTATACAGTCACTTAATTAAGCTATGACTTGACTCGCTTTCTTTTAACCCCCCTTTTTTCCCCTACCTCTAGGTCGCCTAATTAGAGTAGGACCTCGTGGCCCTCTTTGCACTCGACCCTGAGAGGTTGTATTTGCTTTTTACTTTGTGCATGAGCATTTAATCATTTCTTTTCCTGTGTAGTACCTTGCTTTAGGTCCTGACGAATCGCCGGTTGGCGAGAAACATGTTGACCACACCAGGGGGTTGAGTTAGATGTCTGTACACGCCCACAGCCACTAGCTCCCCTCCCACCCCTTTTAATTAGGGAATCAGCCACGTCAATAAAACTTATTGTGGACTGATCACCCTTTTTAACATTCACTCACTTTGCACTGACTACACTCTTTTCCATCCTCACACACACTCACCATCGGCAAGGAACAAAAGAACTCCGCCAAAAGAGTGCCCTCGGGCACTCCGTCAGACATTGCAGTGCCGGTCTGACGAGGGGCAGTGAGCCGATGATGATACTGGACATCCTTCAGTCAGGGTGTGTTTAAGACCTAACGCTCTGGGTGTGTGAGGCTCTCTAGTTCCGACAAGGGAACCTCCCTAGTTCCTTGACTCTTTGCATTCACTCTCTTCTCCACACTGTATCACGATCCCCGGGGAACTTTGTACTCCTCTGTGTGCTCTTAGACATAATCTGGCAACCATTAGATCAGTGGAAAAGCAGACAGAGAGAAAAGTAGAGATAAAAAGCACGTAATGTCTAAAGTTATGATTTATAGCAATTCTGCTGTTTGTTTTTGTTTGTTTTTGTTTGAAAACGTTATTGTATGAATATGATCTCATGGTTTTGAATTTCCTTTTTTGTTGTGCTATAATGGAATGGAAAATATTGTAAAATGGGGCGAAAACTTTGAAAAATAATAAAAAAATAAATAAATAAAAGAAGCTTAATTCCTCAGGAGGCCTTTGGGGAGCTCGTTTTTTTTTTTGCTCTAAGGTCCAACAGATTTTCCATTTGAACATAATCAGCTGGTGTTATTGGTCATTTCACAGCACCCTCCTGGGCTTTGGCTCGAGCTCCGACCTGGCCTTCCAAAACAACTGACACAAAAGGCTCTTCAACGTCTTCTGCTTCTTTGACACTGGAAAACACCAAAAGTAGCACAGAGCTATGGCCAAAACAATTGCAGCTCATTCTTGAGTGCTTGCAAAACAGAACTAGGCACCAAACCACCACCAGTTTCCCTTTCACTTCCCAAAAGGAAGAATACATTTGAGGAGGACTTTTCTAGTCCTGACAAACACATCAACAAAGAAAGGACAGAGGCACAAGCCCTATTTATTTCCCTCCTTCTCCTAATCCTTCACCTCTGCTTCTAGCTTCACCTACTCTACCATCACCTCCACCAAGGCCAGTGAAGACATCCTCTCCGGACTACTTGCCTTCAAGGTAGCCATTTTTTCCACCAGGTATGCCGCCAACGGGTGATGATCAATCTGAGGAATACAAAATTCCTTATTTCACAGACCCACAGAGAGATCTCAATACTGTGCCTGACATATGGGATATTTATGATACCGATCCACTGGATGATACAGACCCTAACATCTTCCCATCCAAACCCTCACTACCAGATGATACAACAACAACTTACCATGATCTTATCAGTAGGAGTGCTGCATACCACAAAGTAATTCTCCTGACTATCCCACAAGAGGATGATTTCCTGGTTGAAATGCTTAATAGCTCCCAAAATAAATATCAATCGCTCCCTATGCTTAATGGTATTTTTTTCTTCCACACACAACATATTTAAACAGCCAGCTAAATCTAAGGTAGTCACCTCTCGAAATTAAAAAATATATAAAACCTACTAATTGGACCCTGACTATATTAAGAGTCAAATCACTCCAGATTCATGAGTGGTAGAAACAGCCAGGAAAAGAGCATTTTCACAAGGCACAGGGGATGTGCCTCCCACAGATAGTGTAGGAAATATGATTCCACAGGTAAAGGAGTTTCAGCACAATCCACCAACATCATACGTATTGCAATTTCTATGGAACTAATTTCCAGATAGAATTGTGCCATGTGGGATGAAATGGAACTACTGCAACACCTCCGTGATCAATATGAATAACTTGTCACACAATTGATGAAAGAAGGCAGGGCTATATCTAATGTCACTAGACAATGTGCCCTAGACCCCGCAGACACAAGTGCCTGCGAGGTTAACACCTGTGTCCTTATGAGACCCTGCGCATGGTCTCCAGCTTCAAACCGGATGTGCAACACCTGCTCAATTTACCATTTTATGGACAAAATCTATTTGGGTACTCGGTGGATGAAATGCTAGAAAATTTAAAGGACACTGAAACTGCTTCAGCAATGGAGGCCCTACAAACATATCTACACCATGGTTCCTTTTGTACGGGTCAATACACGGGTGCCGCTAGAGAGGGTTCCTCCACTGACTCCGGTACTGGCCATAAACAGGGATCTTATCCAAGTCAATTTACCAGGGATCTGTCTATAAAACAAATTATATAAATAAAGCTAGAGGCCGTGCAACCACTACCAAAACTCTCACCTCTCGAAAACCGAGATCACCCACACCTCCTCCACCGCTAATGACTGTTTTGGCAACCCAAATTCCTGCTGAATCTGCGCCGGTGAGGTGAGATGCAGGAGCAAGAAGATGATTCAATCGGCTTGTACCATTACATTGTCCAAAACTCCAGCAACCAGGCCTCTCAGCAATTCACTCCTATATGAGATTGTGTCCGAAACTCTGGCATCCTGGCCTCTCAGCAATTCACACCCATATGAAATTGTCGGTATGAATTTTTCTCGTGCTAGGGGCATCAGAGAGGGCCCGTCACTTTTTTTCTTTCTGGTTTTTAAGGTTACAGCCTGCGCAAACCCTTTCCTTTGTATCGCCTCCTTCTGGTCTGCATAGGGGTCTTTCTTATCAACAATGACCCCTATGTATTTATACTAATCCGTACTATCTATCCGGGTGTTGTAGGAAGCTGGCTCTGTATATACTAAACCAAAGTGTGGTATAGTGTGCACAGAGTCCAGTGGAACCCAAAAGGTAGGCAGAGGTAAAGTAGGTAGCACCTCACTCTCTATTTGTGGTAGTGTGGTCGAGCAGTAAGGCTTTGTCAGAGGACAGTGTTAAGCATTTGTTGTATGCACTCAGTCAGCAAATGTATTTACACACTCAAAGACTGACCTTCATACCAATTGGTTTTAGATAAAAATATTCTTTGTTATTTTATTTCCTAGAACCAAGCAAGCCTGGCACAGGCAAGTAATAAATACTGTGCAGTAAATATACAGTTGTACCACAATTTAGATTGTAATTGTATATGCACGTTGTTTTGATTTACATTACTGTTACTAAGAAATGCAGTGCTTTGGAAATTCAGTACATATACTTTGAATGGACTTTTTAGTAAAATAACCAGTACATTACTTTCAGATTACTTTTCTTACACAGTGTGGCATACCTGGATACTACACTGGGACGTGTCCTGTAAACCAGTAACAAAAAGCGTTTTGTTATTTAGTACAGTTGTAAAAGGGTTTCATACATTTTCATTCTCCACTTGGAAACTTTCCATAGAAAAAGTCAATATTATCCTTTTGAGGAAAATAGTGTTATCGGTTCAAAGGTAAGTACTTTGTTGAGGGAGTTGGTATTCTGGGGTTAGACTCCGGGGGCCCCCAGGGTCAAGGATGCACCCTTGTTAAACCCTCAGTGGCACTAGGCCGGCCGGGTGCAGAGGTCTCAGGCCCAGTAAGAGATAGGGGGACTCCGGTTAGTGGCTGCTGCTGAGCAGGCCACTGGGTATTTATTTATTTAATTTTGAAAGTTTTATAGAGCGCGAACAAGATCCTTGCTGATATCAGAGCGCTTTACATTGAGCGCCATTCGATATAAGTACAAATAAATGTCGGACAGCAAAATCATGTATACATAACATGTCGTGTAAAAGCAGTATGGTACATACCAGGAGACAGGCACGATGCTTCAAGTCAGGGTCGGTTTTGTTCAGTCTTTGAACAAAGTGAAAAAGTTGGAGCGAGCTGTTGATCTCATAGTATGATTAGTCTAAGATCAGGTGTAGTTTGCCAAGAGAATCGCTTTAAATTCATTTTTGAAAGATGCAGAAGAAGCATTCAGTCTGGTTTCTGGGGGCAGTGTATTCCAAATCCTTGGCGCCATCCCTGAGAAGGATTGTTTATAGGTGTTCCTCTTGTTGAACCTGTAGGGTTTCAGTAGTAGGTTTTTAGCACTCCTTGAGGATCTTAGCACACCCGAGATCGACAGCTTCTGTGAGAGGTAGCTGGGTGAATTATGATGTATGGCCCTGTGCGTCATGCACGCTATTTTTAGATGAATTCTTGCTTCAAGCGGTAGCCAATTCAAGGCTTTTAAATCTGGGGAGATATGGGAGCTTATTTTCGAGCCAGTGATGAGTCTCGCTGCTGCGTTTATTGATGCTGTTAGGGGAGCTGTTGTAGCTTTTGGAAGGCCAATTAAAGAAACACATCCGTACTCCACCCTAGGATCACTAGAGCCTGTACTGCCAGCTTGAAGTCATTGTCTGGAAGGAAGGGTTTCAACCTCCTCAGTGTGTTTATCTGACAGTTTTCTCCCTTTGTAGCGCTGCTAATGTTTGTGCATATTGAGGTTGCTGTCAAAAGTTATTCCTAGAGATTTTGCAGAGTCAACAGTGGTTGGTTGAACGTTGAGCGCAGTGGATGTTTGATCCAGTCTTGTATTATGTGGACTTTGGCGGGTGGAGCTATGAGGAGGAATTCAGTTTTTAGAGTGTTCAATTTGAGATGGTTTTCTGCTACCCAGGTCTGGGTGTTCCCGAGCGTAGAGTTAAGCAGTTTAATGTCTTCTAGGTTATTGATCTTAAGATAAAGTTGTGTATCGTCAGCATACATAAGATATTTTACCTTAGATGCATGAAGATTTTCGGTGAGTGGTTCCAGGAACAGGTTAAACAGTGTTGGGGAAAGTGAGGACCCTTGCTGGACTCCCAGCGTTACTGGTAGGGGTTTGGAAAGAGTGTAGTTGATCTTTAATTTTTGAGTTTGGTTATAGAGGAAGGAGGTGAACCAATTGAAGACTGTTCCTGATAGAGCTCCTGAATCATAGAATGGGTCTATCAGATTCTCGTGTTTGACCGTATCAAAAGCTGAGGATAGGCCGAGTAGGATGAGTAGGCATGATCTGTTCTGGTCAAGGATTTGTAGCGCATCGTCAGTAATGTGTGGCATGACTGATTCAGTGCTGTGCCCTGCTCCGAAGCCAGATTGGTGTTTGTTCAACACTTCAAAGTGATCAATATGCTTAGTCAGTTGTTGGTGGGCACATTTTTCAAAAAGTTTGACCAAGGTAGGGATATTGGATATAGGACGATAGTTATTAAGGTCCTTAGGGTCAGCTGTTGGTTTCTTAAGGAAGGGTGAAACTTGTCCGACTTTGAGGGAGACCTGGATGCAGCCTTGCTGAAGTGAGCTGTTGATGATTTTGGTCCAGAGAGGTAGGAGGCAAGGGGTTAAGTCTTTGACAGCATTTGCGGGTAGAGGGTCGGAGAGGTGATTGGCAGGCTTCAGGGCATTGAGAATCTTGCCAACATCCTCTTCCGAGTAGTTATCAAAGGGTGACTAGGCTGCATCGTTTTTTTGGTCAAATTTTGAGGGGATTTGTTGTGGCGTGGTTGGTGGTGAGGTGGAGTTTATCGTATGAGGAGTGGCGTGCAATAGTAGATCATTTAGGAGATTCTTCTTGGTGTTATCTGATTTCTGGTTAAAGAAGGCAGAAAATTCCTCAGTTGGGTTGCGGATGGGCTGGGAGGTGGGGAATAGGGGTTAGGTGAGGTTTAGTGGAGTGAGTTGGGGGGAGTGGCAGTCTGGGTGAGCGTAACTTGAGGGACCGATGCCGGAATTGGAAGGGGTGGATGAAGGGCAAAGATGTCAGGAGTGCTGGGGGGATTAGGTGCGGTGATGAGAGGAGTGTTGGGGGAGGTGTAGATTGGGTGGAAGTATCGTAGGAGACTGATGCCGGAAGTGTCCTAGCAGGTAAAGGGGCGGGGCTGACCGCCAGGGAGGGTGATGTTGCCTGTGGTGTGTTAGCGATGAGAGAGGATTGGGTAGTCAATTGGAGTTTAGATACTAGATTTTTAATGGTGGGTAAAATTTTATCCAAGAGATTTAAATTATGGTCTGTGGCTTGGATGAGGATAGTTCCGTTATTGTACATGGTGATAGTGGCTGTTGCATGGAAGAACTGGAAGGGGAAATACACATAACTATACCATGTGCGGTTTTCCTCGTGGAGGAGGTCGAGAGTGAGACTAGGAATGCTTTTCTCCATTGGGCTCTACGTTTTGTGTGGAAAATGAGATCAGTGGTTGTAATCCCGTTGAGTGGTGAGAAATAGGGATCAGCGAAGAGGGTTTGCGGGTGGCATTTTATAAAATTGTGCTTGAATCGTTTGGCTGATTTTTTTTTGTGAGGTTGCGGGGGTAAGTGATGTTGTAGGAGTGTGCACCTGCGCGCTCCATGATGTGTCGAGGAATGCGAGGGGGGTGGGTAAGAAAGGGTGGGGAGACAGTCAATGGGGAGGAGCTAGGTTATCCTCGGCTGAATGGTAACAGGGTGGGATCTCCAGTAAGTCAAGCGCGGGATGTGGGGGCACAAGAGGGGAAGGGAAGGAAAAGGGGAAGGCACAGAAAACAGGGCTAGTGACTAGCGTAGCAGGGACTATGTTGCGAGAAGAAGTAAAATTAAAATGAAAGAGCTCAGGGCAAACCTCAGGCCAAATGGGGGTTTAGGCCAGCACAAAAGATGCACACTGAGCGGAACTGGGGCGGCCGGGTGCAGAGTGCTGTTTTGCCGTCGGAAGCCCTCTAGCTTTCAATGGGGAGTCTCCAGTTCGCAAAAGTATTGCAGGCTCGGAGACGAAGGTCGTCTGGGTGCGACCACCACTTGGAGAGGTAACTTTGGATCTTGGGTGTTGGTTAGGCACAGTCGGTTGGGCCACCTAAGGCCGTGGTGCATCGGGTGCAGGGGTGCCTTTTAGGGTTGGATTTTCTTACCTGCTCCTGGTTGCAGTTGGGGGGGGGACCTTCCGGTTTGAGGCTGCATGTGTCGGCTGGAGGCTTGAAGCAGGTCAGGGATCACTGGATCGCGGGTCAGGATCGCCGGGGAGACCGTCTCTTGGTGTTGGGCCACTTGAACTCGGTCCGTGGGCGTCTGGTGCAGAGTGGTGCAAATTTGCAGATCCTTGCAGAGCTGAAGTCTGTTGTTTGAACAAATCCAGTGTTCACATGACAGTGTCTTTTCGATTGAAAGCAGGCAGGTCCTCTGGGTTTCTCGAGGTTGCTGACAGCAGGACACACCAGGATTTTGCTGGAGCAGGTTCGAGGTGGGAAAAAGCCGGTAGGGCTGGGGCCAAGTCAGTGGGCATCCTCCTCTTGTTTGCTTTGGCACGGCTGTTTGGTCCTTCTTCTTTTCTTCTTGTAGTTTCTTCTTGTTGTTTCTTGTCTGACGAAGCAAGGTTCAGTGGTGCCCTTAAATACTAGATTTAGGGGCGTTACAGGTAGGTAAAAAGGTTGGGACCAATGGGTCCCTTCCCTGGGGTGGGTACACCCCCCTAAAATGGCACCCTTCAGCGGGACGGGGGCATGAGCCTTTCCATGGTTGCCTGAGTCCCCCCATCTGCAAGATGGCGGGGACTGAGAGTTGTGCTTCACCTCGCCTCCCCCACCTGAGGGGTGGAGTTGGCAGAGGTGGGCACACCTCACTTCCTCACTTGTTTTTCCAGCCAGTTCTCCTGCCCAAAGTGGGGGGCAGAACCAGTGGGGACCAGTTGCTGAAAGCAGCAAGTGACCTGGGGAAGCTCACAAAGGCGACAAGCCTTTGAAGCTTCCCCTTCGTGGACTTTGTAATCCTGGGGGAGGAGGCTTGGCATTGTTTCAGGCCCCCAAGAGTAGCAGGCTCTCGACCCAGGGGCCCAGAAACATATCTGGTGGTGGCAGCTGAGAGCAGCTACTAGGCCTAAACACTAGCGGTAGGTCGTTTTTCAGGGGGCATCTCTACGATGCCCTCTGTGTGCATTTTCCATTAAATCCCACACTGGCAGTGTGGGTTTCATGTGCTGAGAAGTTTGATACCAAACGTCTGAGTTTTCAGTGTAGCCATTATGGTGTTGTGGAGTTTGTAATGACAAACTCCCAGCACCACAACTCTCAATGTCTAAGAATGGACTTAGACACTGTAGGAGTACAGTGCTCATGCACCTGTACCCTCACCACTGGTATAGTGCACCCAGCTAGAGGGGTGACTGATCTATGCCAGGGCAGTGGGGTGTAGGCATGGCACACAGGGATGTGTTGTTTTGTTTGTTGGATGTCTGCTATATAAGGTAAGTCAATTACAGCCTCTGTCTCTGTTATCCACCACCATGTGCTTATTTTAAAAAGGAAGTCACAAACTTGCTTTTTGATTGTGGATCATAAAAAAAGTTTAATTGAGGGTGTTGTCCTTTATATAGATTCCGTTAACACTGTGAGTTCGATGGCTCTCACCATATCCATAATTCTGCAGACTTTTGGGGGAGTCGTAGGAATTTATAGATTACCTAGACTGCTGTATTATTGATTGGTATAGTACTTTTCGTTGCACTCATACCGGAAATGTTGACGTTAAGTACCGTTGCAGAAGCAGTGCTTGCTATTTAGATGTAGATCACCCGAGAGGTGACTATTTCTCCTGTTTCACAGCTGGGGAAGAGAAGTTTGTAAAACATTGAATGTGGACAGCTTCGGCCAGCTAGGTCTCCTGCAGGAGGATGATGTCAAATGACCTCAGATAACCGCATCTGAATCAGTTAACTTTGAGGTGAGACAGTTTATATTCATGGAGCACATGCAAAGTAGTCAGGTGTTAGCTCTGTCGTGTAGCTCCTGGGACATGCACGGTTACATTGCTGTGGAGTAGCCGGTGATAGTTCTCATGATGCCCTGTGAAACATCATTCAATAGTTTAATTCCAGTTTGTCCTGTTCTCATGTGGTTTCTGTGTGCTGATGGTTCTTTGGATGAGGGGGCCCTTGCGCTCCTGAGCACGGAGGAAATTGTCTTCAGTGCACAGGCTAGCACTCTTGTAAGGCTGGGAGGGAGAAGAGTTATCCTGTCTCATGGCATGGAGTGATCTTTATTCCCCACCTACCAAAGGTAGGCCCTTCTGTAAGGAGTCTCTTTGCGATATCATTTGAGGTCCATATAATCTTGGTACTCATCCGCCCTGAGTGTTAAAACTGAATTGCCACAACGTGCCACTCTTGGATGGGGAACACCGGACCCTGACTTATTTGCCACTCACCTCAACTGCAAATGCCAAAGCTTCACCTCAAGGTTCCCCCACCCTCAATCCAAAGGCAATGACCTATGGATGAATTGGTCAGGAGTATTGGCCTACGCTTTTTCTCCTCCCCTAGTGATTCCAAATATGGTTCAGAAGTTACCACAAACATCTCCAGCACTAATTCGAATAGCCCCAACATGGGCACAGCAGGCATGGTTCTCAAACATACTACAACTATCTTTGGTGCCACTCAAGCAACTACCTCTTTGGCTACATCTACTAAATCAGGATCAAAGAAGAATAATGCATCCAAATCCCAAGCAGATAAATCAAAGCCATTTTGCTACTGAAATCCTAGAGTTTTGGACATCTTAAACTACAATAAGAATGTACGAACATCCTTAAACAAAGTCTGAGGTCTACAACTAGAGCATGTTACTCTACAACATGGAAACGGTTTGTACATTACTGTACAAGTAAGTAGATTCAGCTTTTAGCACCTACAGTACAAGATGTTATGGGCTCTCTTCAGTCTGCAGCAAGCAGGGCGTGCATGCACATCTATCAGATTAGAATAGCAGCAGTATCTGACTACATGCAAAACAGGCAATATACCCCTGTTCAAAATACTAGTAATCAAAGCATTCATGGAAGGACCCAAAGAGTTATCCCGCCTTCCACTCCAGCAGCTCCAGCCTGGAACCTAAACATAGTCCTTGTCCGGCTTATGGGGCCACCATTCAAACCATTTAATTCAGAGAAATTTCAATTTCTAACATGGAAAGTTGACTTTCTAGTAGCAATCACTTCTCTCAGAGGGATAAGTGAATTACAGGCTCTTACTCTGCAAGAACCTTTCTTTAAAATTTCCTCAAACAATGTAGTTCTTCATACTAAACTAAAATTTTACCTAAAGTGGTCTCAGCATTTCATGGAAGTCAGACCATAGAGCTATCAGTGTTCTGCTGTAATTCAGACACAATAGCAGAGAGAGCTCTACACACATAAGATGTTAAAAGGGCTATCTTGTTCTACACTGACGGAACAAAATATTTTCAAAACTCACAACAGCTTTTTATTGCTTTTAACAAACTGTACCAGTGGGGACCTATATCCAAAGCAGGAATTGCTTAATGGATAGTTGGATGCAATCAATCATGTTATCAAAAAGGAAAATGGGTACTTCAGTTATTTTCTTACCGTGTCAGTTAAACGCTGATCTGGAAAGATATGCCCATCTGCTGCTTTTTGGCAAGATTTTTCTTGACTTTTGTCTTGGTTTTTGTTGAAATTTTGGATTTTTTCTGACTTTGTGTGCGAGGGATGTCTTCAAGGAAGACAGGTTTCAAGCTTTGCGGGACTTGTTCCCGCATTATGTCGGTTAATGATCCCCATCGCATATGTCTTCTTTGATGTCTTGAGCGTGACTACAATACCGAGTTGTGTTCAGACTGTCGGGCAATGGATCCGAAGACCTTTAGGGAGCAGGCGATGAAGTTACTCGGTGCCCGGCAGTCGACACCGTCCAGCGAGACTCCAAGGAGGGCACGGTCCTGATCGAAGAAGAGGAGGTTGCAGGACCACTCCCAGAGCACTAAGTACTCTTCCTCCCATTTGTGGTCCTCGGGACACTCAGGAAAGATGCATAAGGAGGAGAAGTCCAAGCGGACTTTATCTTCACCAAAACTGGCGCCCATTGTCGAGAGAGGTAAGGATCACCGATGCTCTAGGCACCGTTCCCCGGAGCCAGAGTCGACTTCGCGCCCCAACCCCCTCCCCCCTTCCCTGGAACCGGTACGACTCCCAATCAACAGAATTTTGCGAGGCCATTGCAGCGTATTTGAGCTTAATTACACTGCTGGTGAGCCTTTGGAGCCGGAAGGGGCCCCATTGGGGTTTGACGCCGTTGGCTTTGGCCAAAGCGCCTGTGGCGGACTCAGGGATCCGATCCCGGATCAGGTACGACGCCAATGGGGCCATTGCGACTTTCCCCGGTATCGGATCTGAAGTCTGTGCCTGAGAAGTCACTGAGACCCTCTGGTAAAGACTATCTATCTGCAGATTCCTTACAGCCCCACCCATTCCACCCGCTTTGTGGACTAATATTGTAGACTAGTGTTGTCGTCCCCCCCCCTCCATTTTCTGGACCCCAGCTTTATACTTACGTCCACGCTCCTGGATGGTGCCTATATAGGCACTGCGACGTCATAACCAGCGCTGAATATACCAACGTCACGCGGAGCAGAATGGAGCCACACAACGTCACGCGAAAGGAGTATTGCTCAGCAAAAGTTTCTGGTGTTGTTTTATGAGCAGTGTGTCTCTCGAGGGAGACCATAGCACATACAATGTATGTTGGTGCTGTTTTAAATGAAATGAATTTTAACGATTAGTTGTAATCTGCTTGAAAGCAGGAGGTCATGTACTTTATTTTGTAATAAAATATGTGGTTTATATAAATTGTTTATGGTTTGATTGTTTTGTAGAAAAGTTTTTACTTACAATTCAGTAGAGTTCTAATACATGGTCTATTTCTGTGAATTGATTTTCAGTAATTAATTTGTCAGCCAAGGGATCGCTTGACTTTACTTGTTCTTTTAAGCCAGCAAATCTGGCGAATGAGAGAATACATATTGGTGTAGTTGTCCATTATTTTACAACTTAGGCAGAACACTTTATTATAACTAAAAAACTATAGCTGACCTTGCTTTTTTGCTCTTGATAAATTAAAGATGCAGCACGATCCTCTTCCTGTTCCCATGGGTCAGACAACTGCTCATTTTCTTCTCTGGTAATCATTTCCATACCTCTGTTACCTTTGTAATGGACAGTAATTATTTGCTTGCCTGTCTTACAGATGAGGAAGGGGTGCGATATGTTCCGATGCGCTCTCGGCCCCCTGTTACACTTCTACGTCAATACCGCAATCCATGGAAGGCTGCCTACCATCACTTCCAGCGATACAGTGACGTGCGAGTTAAAGGTGAGGATCTCTCTTGAATATTTAAAGCACTACTGATCAGAGGAAATCAAATTTAACATGCCAAGATCCTTCGCTCTATTTATTAAATTTCTGTCTGCTCTGTTGCCTGATGGAAACATTCAAGAGGGCAAGTGGTGCAAAAATGGTCAGATGGGACACCATGTATTTGTGAATGAACCTGGTTCCTGGAAAACGTTTTAGAACTATCCTGCTAGAGCATTCATCTTTTTGTTGGTGAACACAATTTGTGGATAATACCAATATTTAATGTACTTTGGTTCAGCCCATTTCTTTCGTTTGGTTGTCCTCTCTGTCTCATTTACTTAATAATATTCAATGACTTTCTTATCTTGAATTGTTTCATACTACCTCTGGTGCATAGCTTCTCTAACATCCTTTTGATTGGATGAGTTGCATCCTTCAACAGCTCCACATCAAGAAACTGCATTGTTCTGGGTTTGCTTTGACAGCGCTGCTATCAAATGACCTATTGCTAACAATATATATAAGGGAACCCACTATCCCCCTTTTTAACTATTGGTTGACTAGCCTTTTTCAGTCATTGGCTAGATACTGTCAATGCTCAGCCTAGTGGGGCATTTATCTCTCACCTAATGTTGTTTCGCTGTATTCTCCAGTTCTTTCCTTGAACGCCATGAGGGTCTACTTTTAAAGCAGTTGCCATTTCGGTACATTCCTGCTGGCTCCTTCAAGATTCTCACTCTAATGTGCTAACGCTGCATGTTGTTGCTAGTGTTTTAGTACATTAAACCAAGTCTTATTGGCTTTGCTTGTTTCTTTTGCTTCCAGCAGTCAATGGGAGTGGTTGGTTTTTTTGGTACCCCAGTGTAGATCTAATGTTTTACACATCCGCCCCGCCCTTCAACCCTCAGTTGTTTACATTCCTCCCCCACCCACCGCTTACTCCACTGTTGCTTCCCACCCCGTTTCTTTTAGTTTTTTTAGGCTAGGCTGCTGAAATTTGCTGTTCGAGTGCTCAGTTTTTTTTTCGGGGGGGGGGGGAGAAAGTCAGAGGAGTTTAGGGCCTGAAGATTATGCCAGCCCTAAGACTGTATCCCCATCTATTGCCAATGCTGATAAATCCCACATGAACCAAAGAGTAACCCAAGCAGCAGTGGGGAAACAAAGGGGAGAGACAATAACTTACAAACCCAATACCCAGAGTTAATACTACATCATAGATGGAGGTTAATAAACACGATGGCAGTGTGAAGAAGTGAGTTTTTTGGTTATGGTCAATGCTGGTAAAAGCATAGTGTCTTTCACAACTTTTTTTGCAAAAGATTCTCTTGACTGCCAAAAGGACCTCCGTGCTTCCTGATCTAGTGGCATACAATCAAGATGGAAAACAACTGGTGCACTCACGAAAGTGAGATTGAGGTGGTTCTGTTAAGTCACTGGGCAGAGGGTTTTGTTGTGGCCGCACTTTAAGAGCAAGGAAGAGATGGGTCCATTTTTAAAAGAATACACCGGAGAAAAAATCACTGCCAATTTCAGATTCCAGTCTGTGCACACTGTATATTTTTTAATTTACCACTGAAAGACTAGAATATCCTATTTTTGGAGGGTAAATTAAAACAAATTCGCTGAGTCATGTAGCATCCGCATATTTAGGTCATCTGACTGGGGCAGCCACAGTGTCGTACTTGAAGATGCATAGGCAAAAAAGCATTGGCAAAGCCTAAAGGTCAGATAACACCATTGAAAGGTGAGATCTACTGCCTCTGCTTGTTTGTATGGGTTCTTAATACTTGATCTTAGATTGCCAATGCTTTACTGCACCCTAGGGAATGAACACAAAATAGCGTGTAAAGTGATTGTGTTTGTTTTAATCTGACAAGACTAGCAGTGTCCTCCATCAAACCAAGATGAACTGTGAATGTAGCAGTAGCTCAACACAATATTACATCTGCTTTGTGGAGAAGGGGTGCGAAGGGGCATTTACTGTTGATTTTTTCTATAGTTTCTATAGCTCTTCTTCCTATTCACATCTGTGCGGTAACTGCCACTTAAGCTTAAAGTTCTGACAAGCTTTGCAGTAAAGGTTTCAAGAGATGAGAATGTACTAGGACTCCCTGATATCTCAGGGTACCCAATTGCCTAGTTTGCTTACAGACAAATTCAAGGAGAATAAACCAAGTAAAGAAATATGAATCTTCACTATCCCTCCTTAGTAGGAATTGTTTTGGATTGTGCTGTTTGTAAAGCTCAGCACTAAAATAAATTAGTTTAAAATTTAATTACCAGTAGTTCAAAAAGGGACATCATGTGGCTGAACTGCCAGATGTCATTTACGTAGTACAGCCAAGAACTCTACTGTCTCTTCCATTCAACAAGGGCTTCTAGTCTTTCAAGGTTAATGCCAAGGAAGAACATTGGAAACTTCCAGTACAGGACCCTACTGTTCTGTCTCCTTGCCTCATGTTAGGATTTCACATAGAAACTGATCTCTTTGACAGCAGTCAGATTAGTTGAATCCTTCTCCTTTCTCTCCAGTCTGGCAAAGGCTTTTATTCTTCCTACCATCAACTTGGCAGCAGGTCACTGTATGACCAACAAGAACATGACAGCTTTGTTGTTCCAGATGCTTTTGGGACCCATGCTAAGTACTTCATGTGGTCTTTGCTAGTCTTTTGTGCTAGTCTTTTTGATGGAGTACTGAAACGAACTTGTGGGCGACCAAAGTCCTTCCCTGATTCTGACTCTGGAAGGATTGACCCATACTCCCAGCCTCTCAGTGGAATGCCTCTTTTGCTGGCCCTTTCCACAAATTGCGATCACCATCTATTTAAAAACAAATACATGTTCGAGGCATATGGGCTGCAGATGGTACATTTATGAATAGATCGCCATCTGATGTTGGGCTCGGATGATTGCACTTGTTTTTCTCTTGGAGAAGTCTTTTGTCGTCACGAGACTGGTGACTCCTCCTTTGGGTGCTAGTGCGCATGGGCATCGGCTCCATCCTTAGATTGTTTTTTTCCGCCATCGGGTTCGGATGAAGATCGAAGCGCTCCGGATCGACTTAGAGAAAAAGTGATATTTCGGCGAGTATTCCCTTTCCAATTCGACGGCATTGTTATCGAACGCGATTTCATTTCCATTCCGACGCGTTTCGACTCCAACAATAAACATTTTCTTCTACGTCAACGAGACCGGGAGGCCTTTCTCGATGTAGTCCAGCCCGGAGTCCATGGAAAGGACTCCATTTAAGAGATGTCCAACGTGTGGTGCTAAGTTCCCACACAAGGACCTACACGAGGTGTGCAATCTTTGCCTATCACCTGAACACGAATCCAGGGACTGCGAAGCCTGCGCAGCAATCTCCTTCAAGTCGACGATTAGAAACCGTCGAGCCCGAAGACACGAGGTATCGAGAATGCAGTCGGAGGCAATCCCGAAGCTGTTCTAGGCCCAGCACCCCGAAGAAGAAGAGGAAGATGAGGACAAGTCGGGGTCCGAAGTGGACGAGTCTGATGTCAAAAGAAATCGACGCTCAACAAACCGTGAGTGACGACGTCCCCTTACCGAAAAACCGACCCCGTGTGGTAACGACCCCGCCTTCGAGCCCGGTCAGATTACCGAAGAAAGTTACCAACGCCCCGCCTTCGAGGCCGGCAACGAAACCGAAACCCTCGGCCTCCCACCATGTCGGATCCGAGAAACGGTCGACATCGACACCGAAGCTCCATACAAAGGAAAGCTCGCAGTCGAAACATTCCATGTCGAAACCGAAACATGCTTCGACGTCGAAGACTAACTCTACACCGAAAAAATCGGAATCGAGCAAATTCTCGGTGCCGAAAACACAGAACATTGACGGTCAGAAGCAAAGGCACCTTTCGGAACCAAAAACTTTGGTACCGACACAGGAGCAGCAGACCGATCCAAAACAAAAGACTTTGTTTATCGATCCACAAACTGGCAAAGTGGTGACAAAATTACCTAAAAAGAGGAAGAATGAACATCTAGATGACAAAGCTCTTCCTCCTAAAAAGAGAACAATGGGGACAAATAAAACTCCTCCCTGTCTCCTCGACCTAGAGACACACCCTCTTCCTCACACTATGCCAGCTATTCCTCCACCTTCTACACCAAGACCATCTACACCTCAAACAGATGTAGACAGTGATACAGGGGAGGGAGAACTTCATGGGGATGACAACACTGTCCCATATGAAGCAGACCCATGGGAGAATTATAATGCAGGGTCAGATGATGATAACGACCCAGAATTATACCCCTCAAAACCTTCACCACCTGATGATAATACAGGTTTTGCACAGCTGATTAATAGGGCAGCAAAATACCATAAGGTAGATTTACACGCAGAACCTCAAATAGAGGATTTCCTTTTAGAAACGCTACCTGCTGCACAAAGAACATCAGGAACACTACCTATGCTGAAGGGTCTTCTCAATCACACAGCAGACATATTCAAAGACCCTGTGAGGGCTAGGGTATTAAACCCAAGAATTGATAAAAAATATAAGGCAGCCCCAAAGGACCCAATATTTATCAAGGGACAGGTACCTCTAGACTCGCTTTTAGTCACAAACGCTCGTAAAAGAGCAAACTTATTATCTACAGGAGAAGCTCCTCCTCCTGATAAGGAGTCCAAGTTAATAGATGCATCGGGCAAAAGAGTAGCATCCCAAGCAGCAAAACAGCTGGCGCATAGCTAATAAACAAGCACTACTTGCACGCTATGATAGAGCGCATTATGATGAGTTATCTCCCTAAGGAACATCAAAAGAGGGCAGACCAGCTCATATAAGAAGGGAAGATAATAACCAACACTTCCATTAAGTGCGCTTTAGACGCGGCAGACACTGCAGCAAGATCCATCAACACCAGTATCATGTTAAGAAGACATGCATGGCTTAGGGTCTCAGGGTTCAAAGAAGAAGTACAAACATCCTTATTGAACCAACCTTTTGATCAAAAAACACTTTTCGGCTCAGGTACACATGAGACTTTAGAAAAGATGAAAATAGACACAAACCGCTAAATCAATGGGAGCATTACAACAGCCAACTCAAAGGGGTTCCTTTCGTAGCCCCACCTATAGAGGCGGGTCAAAGAATACAGGCATAAGCCAGCAATCTACCTCTTTTACAACAACATCACCCCGAGGTAATTCAAGAGGCAGTTACAGAGGTAACAACAAGGGTAGAGGTCGTGGAAATAACAACAACCGCAACTCCCCAACCCCAAAACAGTGACTTCATACAGCTCCCCCCAGACCATATAACACCGGTCGGGGGACGTCTATCACAGTTCCTACCTGTCTGGGAAAACATCACATCAGACAAGTGGGTGAGACAAATTATCCAACATGGTTATTGCCTAGAACTCACAGCTAAACCACCAAACATCCCCCCCAGACAGCGTCCAATGAGTCAAGATCATCTAACATTGTTAAAACAGGAAGTACTATCACTGCTACAAAAGCATGCTATAGAGAAGGTTCCAAAACATCAGCAAGGGACAGGAGTATACTCTCTATACTTCCTAATTCCCAAAAAAGACGGGTCTCTAAGACCAATTTTAGACCTCAGACCTCTCAATGCATACATAAATTCGGAACATTTCCACATGGTCACGCTCCAACAAGTACTTCCTTTACTGAAGAAAGGGGACTTTCTTTCTACACTGGATCTAAAAGACGCTTACTTTCATATCCCAATTCACAAAGTCCACAGAAAATACCTCAGGTTTGTAGTAGAAGGACAACATCATCAGTTCAAAGTCCTTCCGTTTGGGGTCACAACAGCACCAAGGGTGTTCACAAAATGCCTAGCAGTAGTTGCAGCACACCTAAGAAGACAACAAATACAAGTCTTCCCTTACTTGGACGATAGGCTAATAAAAGCCAAGTCCCAAGAAGAATGTCTTCAAAAGACACTAAAAACCATTCAATT
The DNA here is from genome assembly GCF_964263255.1 of Lissotriton vulgaris. Lineage (NCBI taxonomy): Eukaryota > Metazoa > Chordata > Amphibia > Caudata > Salamandridae > Lissotriton > Lissotriton vulgaris. Next base: position 879,894,774 of record NC_141699.1, on the reverse strand, counting down.
GGGGCGTGGCTAGCAGCCGATGATGGCGGCAGCAAACTAGAGAGGCTCCCGTAGCGTGGCGGCTTCCCGCATCAATCCGCATGCCTATCCGCTCAATAACGAACCCAGAAGGGGTGCCCCGGGTCCGGTGACGGAACGACAGCTGCAGGAGAAGTTTGGGTGCGTTTACGCCCCGGGAACGGGAGGAAGGAGCTACCTCAACTAACCTCAGAGTGCGGCCTGGCGGCACGAGTGCAGCCGCGGTGGCTGAGTTGAGTTCTATCCGGGCGGAAGTGGACCATTGCCGGCGCGACCAAGCGGAAGTGCCCGCAGCGGCCACAGACTAACGCCGGCGGAGCTTGAAACTGGCGGATCCCTCTCGGTCACTCAAATGCTGGCTTTATCTCTCCGACGTCAAGGCAATACAGTGAACAACAGCGGCGATAATCGTAACTGAAGTTCGAAAGTAACTGCGAAGTCGCCGCCATCTTGCATCTCGTCAGCCAGTGCTGGTACGGACTCACTGCCGACGGGACTAGACGCCAACTACAACTGGCGTGTCTGCCTGCCAGGGAGACTAGGCACCGCTGAACAAGGGCGGCCTGACTATCCATCCACCGGGAGTGCACCGACGGCGTGCCACAATGGCGGGGAAGGGTCCCCGACAAACCACCACTCAGGCTAAGCTCGATAAATTCGCCTACGATAAACAGGCACTCTCCCAACCAGAGCAGCGCAAATCTGTGGGCAAAGGCACGGAAGGTGAAGGGGCGAAGAAGGCTACCCTGGGCGATGTCTTGCACGCCCTGGCGCAGGTACAAGCAACGGTGGGCGCGACTGCTACCGAGGTGACCCTGATACGAGCGGACCTCCAGAAGATGAGCGAAAGAGTGAAGCAGGTGGAGGTGGTAGCTAAATCGTTGGTGGAGGATGTCTCAGATCTACAGGTCGCAATGGAGAAGCTACAGGCCGACAATAAACTGCTCAAAGACAAGCTGGACGATCATGAAGGACGCTCCCGGCGGAACAACGTCCGCATTTTGGGGGTTCTGGAATCTGAAACCAAAGGGGCCATGGACTTGTATGTGGAGGATTTGATAAAAAATCAGCTGGCCCCCAAGGGGCTCTCTAACTTCTTCACGGTTGAACGAGCTCATAGGGTACCCGGAGGAACACCTAAGCCAGGGGCCCTCCCGCGTCCGATCCTAGCGAGACTTTTTAACTTCAGAGATCGTGACACGATCCTACAGGCGGCCAGAGTGGCACCAGCCATCCAGATCCAAAACTCGCGGATATCCTTTTTTCCGGACTATACAGCAGAGGTCACGAGACGGAGAAGAACTTTTCTGGAAGTGAAGAAGACACTACGTGAGCAGGAATTGCCGCACTCTATGCTATACCCGGCCCGTCTAAGGGTGGTGGCCGACAAGAAGGTTTGGTTTTTTGACTCCCCCGAGGCAGCAAGTGACTGGCTGGAGGGATGGCGCACAGTGGATCGCACGTCTGGCCGACAGCGCAACAGACACCAAAACGACAGCCGGCCCGGCTCACAGACTTCAGCTAGAAGGAGTGCGAGTGCATCGCCGACGCAGGACCTGTCCGGGGCTGCCGGGGGCAAATAAGGTCAGCAGGCAGTGAAATGTTTGGACTTGGACTTCTTCCCACTTTGGTTACTCATATATGTCGTTAGTGGGCGCCGGCCTGGGCATCCCGAGGGCAGCAAGGGAGCCGCCTGCTTTGGGGGACACTCTCCCCCGACGTGCAAGTACTCTGTTTGTGGGATGGGTTAAGCGCTCTGCTAAGTTGGGGTGGCGGGCAGTTGTAGGTCCGTTAAGCAGGGAGGCAGGGTGGGTAGGGATGGGGGGGGTTTGTTTCTTGTTCATTGGAAATTCACTAAGTCGGACAAGAACTGAAATGTGTGTTGCTACTAAAATGGTGTTTTTGCAGTTACGATTGATTCTTTCTGGACGATTCGAGTGTGGTAGCGTGATTGAAAATGGCGGATGAACAACTCAATGCCGCGGGGCAGGATGGGGCGCGGTCCGATGGCTCCGCCCTTAGAATACTTTCCTGGAACGTAAGGGGCCTAGGGGACAAGGTGAAACGTGGCCTAGTACTAACCGAGTTGAAGCGGCATAAACCCCAACTAGCACTCTTGCAGGAAACTCACTTGGTGGGGGGGGGCCACTAAGGCCTTAGATAGGAGGGGATACAGGATGATTGTGCATTCGGAATTTTCATCGGGTTCTCGGGGTACGGGTGTCCTGATCAAAAAATCCTCACACTTTATTCCACTGAGCACGAAAACCGATAGTCAGGGATGCTTTGCGGCGGTGGTGGGGCAGTGGGACGGTCGTCCCTTGACAGTGGTTTCTGTGTATGTTCCGCCGTCCCTCCATTCAGTAATGCTTCCATACCTTGGTGATTTTTTGTTATCTCTCCCCGACAGTGATGTAATTTTGGGTGGGGATTTTAACGCGACGGCGGATCAACAGCTCGATAGGTTTCCGGTGACTGCTTCGCCGGGGGGACCCTCCCGGTTTCAGCGGTTCCTAGAGGCATTGGGATTGGTAGATATCTGGTGTCATGTTCATCCTCAGGTCAGACAATACACGTTCCACTTCACAGTCCATAACAGTCTTTCCCGCATTGATTATTTTTTGGCGTTGGGGGAAGGGATACAGCGAGTCGACACTGGTGACATACACCCCCGAGGCATTTCAGATCACTCTCCGATAACTCTCACCATTTCCACCCAGATAAAGTCGCGTCACCGCATATACCCTATTCAGGCATCTTACCTTAAAGTCCCGAAAATCAAGAAGGCTCTTCAGAGGGCCACGGAGCATTACTTTGTTGAGAATGTGTCAACTGTGGCATCCGCCGAGGTCCTCTGGGAGGCCTACAAAACAGTGCTAAGGGGGCAGGCTATAAGCTCCATCGCGGCTCATAAGAAGGAACAGGCAGCTGAACAGTCTACACTTGAGCTCCAACTGCGCACAGTCACATCCTTACACGAGGCTAACCCTACAGAGGACACGGCGCATAACCTTGCACTCCAGCAGCGCCTGTACACAGACCATACACGCCTCACAGTACAGGGACACATTACTGATGCACAGAATCGGGTGTACGACGTAGGCGGAAAAGATGTTGGCCTGGCTTGACAAGAGAGGGGGTAGCTCCAGAGGGATTCAACAGGTGAAGGATGGGAATGGTGCGATGCAGACTAACCCTGAACAGGTAGTGGAAGCACTGGCGGCCCACTTCGAACAGGTGTATACTCCTGAAAGGGAGGTGACCGCGATCATGGCCCAGTGTGCACTGAGCGGAATAGATATCCCGATACTGCAACCGGAGGCAATGGCCGACCTGGATGCAGCATTAACCACCGACGAAATACAGCTTGCCATAGGGGCGCTTAAGCCTGGAAAGGCCCTTGGTCCGAACGGCATTCCGGTGGAATGGTATCAAGCACGATTTGAGGACCTTAGTCCTTACTTACTCAACATGTATGAGGAATGCCGTGAGAAGGGGCTGCTCCCACTGGACCAGAGAACGGCCACGATCGTGGCAATACCAAAGCCCGGTAAGCCTCAGGAGGAATGCTCCTCTTACCGCCCCATCTCCCTATTGAATGCAGAAAGCAAAATCTTGGCTAAACTCCTGGCCAACCGGCTGTTGGCTCATCTGCCTGATCTTATCCACCCAGATCAATCGGGGTTTATGCCTCATAGAAACACTGCACTAAATCTTCGTAGGGTTCATGGGGTGCTGGCGAGGGCAGACCAGATTAGTGACAGTGCAGTTATATTGGCCCTGGACGCGAAGATGGCTTTCGACCTGGTGGAATGGGTCTACCTTTTTGAGGTGTTGTCCCACATGGGCTTTGGCCCGAACTTTATATCATGGATTAAGCTACTCTACGCGGCGCCTGTGGCACACGTGGTGGCAAATGGCCACATTTCGCGCACGTTTCCGCTTGGGAGGGGCACCCTGCAAGGCTGCCCTCTGTCTCCCTTGCTCTTTGCGCTAACCCTGGAACCGCTGGCTAATCGCATAAGACAAACTCCTTTGCTCAAGGGGATACAATGGAGGGAGGGATGGGAAGACCGCCTGTCCCTATATGCGGACGATATGCTGGTGTATTTAACAGATCCCGAGCATGGAGTGCCAGCTCTTTTGAACTTGTGCGACGAGCATGGCAAGGTTTCTGGTTACACCATAAATTGGAGTAAGTCAGAGATGTACGTACTGAAAGGTCAGATTCCGACGCTCGGACCAGACTGCCCTCTGAGACTGGCCGGTTCCTCCTTTAAATATTTAGGGATCTATGTTACGAGGGACCCACTTGAGTATAGGAGACTGAATTTAGTGCCACCGCTGGAGCGTCTCAAGCAAGACGCCAACTTCTGGGCGGGGCTGCCACTGACCATGTTGGGAAAAGCAGCACTGTATAAAATGAAATCGCTGCCCCGTTTTCTGTATCTCCTAGATAACACGCCCTTTCCGGTGGCAGCAGGATACTTCAAAAAGGTAGCAGCGGTTGTTTCGGGGCTATTGTGGGGCAATCGGCCGGTACCCATAGCTCAGGCTAAACTTTGTAGAGGCTGGTATGATGGGGGCATTGCTCTGCCGAATCTGCACTTGTACTACTGGGCAGTGCAACTTAAGCCCATTAACCAGTGGCTACACGCCCTGCAGTCTGATCCGACATTTCAAGCAGACAGGGCGCAGCTGGGCACTAACAACATACTTGCCCCACTCTATGACCGGAGAAAACTGAGACTCCTCTCAGGGCCCACTAAACTCACTGTGGAAATCTGGCACGTGGCGACAGCTGCGTTGGGCTGGAAGGGGAGAATCACCAAACTCACCCCGCTCTGGGATGCACACGCCTTGGGCAACTTGAGAAATAGCAAGGGTTTCTCCCTCTGGGATTCCATTGGCTTATCCACGGTGGGCGACATGTGGGAGTCCTCCCCGCTGGAGGATCGCCTCCTGACTGACTTTATGGTGGAAAGAGCAACTTCACTGACGTATCGTAAGCTCCTGAACAACTCGCCAGATCCGCTGGCTCCCCTGAAGGAAAGGTGGGAACTGGAGGTGGGCGCCCTAGATGAACACGAGTGGAATGAGGCGCTGGCGTCACCGAAAGAGGTGGGCATCTCGGCTAGGATGAGACTTGTCCAGCTCAAGGTTCTCCATAGGGTATACTACACAAGAACACTGCTGCACCGCATCCACAGAACACCACACCCTTTTTGTCTGCGTGGCTGTGGGGAAGAGGGCACCTTTTTCCACACGTTTTGGGACTGCCCACGCATACAAAATTACTGGCGTCAGGTGCTGCGTACTGTATCTCAGGCCCTAGAGATCTCGATCCTCCCAGACCCAAGGCGATGTCTCCTAAACGTGTGGGAGCCAACGGATTTGCCCAGACATAGTCGACTTTGGGTAACGTTGGGAATGATTGTAGCAAAGCGGGATGTTGCTCAGCGTTGGGGGGCGGCAGAACTTCCAACGAAGTCACAGTGGTGCATGAATATGGACAAAACAATGATAACTGAAAGGGCGGTGTACTTGAGCCGTGCGTGTCCAGGCAAGTGGAATAAGGTGTGGTCCCCATGGAATGTGTACCGTGGCGAAATTTGCGATCCGCTGCTAGAAGATGATCCGTTAGAATCAGATGATGGGGGAGGGATGGAGTGAAGGGTGGAGGACGAGATAGGGACACCATTTGGGTAGAGATGTGGGGGGGAGGGTGGGGGGGGGGGGGGTCCTTCCCCGTTTCGGATGAGATCCCTGGATAATACATGGCAACTTATACTGTCCTAAGATTCTTTCATACAGCTAACCTGCAATATTATTTCTCAATGATCGCGATGTTATTTCCTGTTTGTTCTTTTGCTTCTTTTCAAAAAACAAAAAATGAAAACCTCATTTAATTTGTAATGTGATTTTGACTAATGACCTTCAATTTGTTTAGTGATGTGCCCATTCACTACAGTAGCTTATTTAACGGTTGGACTTCATTTCGCATGGCTGTCACTGCTATTTCTTCTATTTTAGCGGCCGGCCCCTCGGGGTTGTAGGCGACTTGCTGTGTAATTGTAAGAAGGTACAATAAAGGTTTTCAAAAAAACCACAAAAAAAAACATTCAATTGCTGCACCAGCTAGGGTTTACGGTGAACGACACAAAATCCCACCTTCAATCAAACAAAGTTAAACAATATCTAGGGGCTAATATAGACACAGAAAGAGCCAAAGTATACCCCAATCCAATCAGGATCCAAACAATGATCACGTTGATCCAAAGATTTCAACCACAACACTCACTAACAGCTCGAGTGTTCATGCAGCTGTTGGGGATGATGTCCTCCTGCGTACTGCTAATACCATATGCCAGACTACAAATGCGTCCACTGCAAGAATGTCTTACAACACAGTGGAATCGGGCTCAAGGTCAGATTACAGATCTGGTGTTGGTTGACGACCGCACACATCGCTCTCTGAAGTGGTGGAACATAACAAACATTTCCAAGGGGCGGTCGTTCCTAGAACCGATTCCACAAGTGATACTAACAGCGGATGCATCGCTCACCGGATGGGGAGCGCATATGGAGAAATATACAGTGCAGGGAAAATGGAGTGTACAGCAAAAAAGACTGCACATCAATTATCTGGAACTACTAGCAGTGTTTCTAGCATTAAAAGCTTTTCAAATGCAAATCCTCAACAAAGCAGTCCTGATCAGAACAGACAACATGACTGCAATGTAATATATTCTAAAACAGGGGGGGACACACTCTCTCCAACTATCCAGACTAGCGCAGGACATTTGGAGATGGGCCATTCCTCAAAAGATCTATCTGTTAGCCGAACACCTACCAGGAGTTCAAAATCAGATAGCAGACATCTTAAGCAGAGAGTTAGAACAAATACACGAATGGGAACTGCACAACCAAATACTGCAGCCATTCTTCCAAAGATGGGGACAGCCAGAGATAGATCTCTTTGCCACTCATCAGAACGCAAAATACCAAAACTTCGCATCCAGGTACCCACACCACCTGTCCCAGGGCAATGCGTTATGGATAAATTGGTCCAACAAATTTGCTTACTCTTTTCCCCCTCTCCCACTAATTCCATTAGTGGTTCAAAAACTGCAACAACATTCAATTACAATGATACTAGTAACACCCACGTGGGCAAGACAGCCGTGGTTCACCACGCCTACTGCAACTCTCACAGGTGCCACATCAAAAGTTAAGAATATTACCCATGCACCTTACACAGAACCATGGAGAAATAATGCACCCAGATCCCAAACAATTGAACCTAGCGATCTGGCTCCTGAGGTCATAGAATTTGGATACTTAGATTTACCTCCAAACTGTATGGAAATCATTAAGCAAGCAAGACGCCCTACCACCAGAGCATGCTATGTAGCAAAGTGGAAAAGGTTTGCTGTATACTGTAACAGTAAAACCATCAACCCTCTGGACGCATCCACTAAAGAGATTATTTGCTACTTACTACACTTGCAGCAATGTAACCTTGCTTACACCTCTATTAGAGTACATCTTGCAGCTATAGCAGCGTACCTGCGAAACAGACAACATCTTTCCCTGTTTTAAGTGCCAGCAATAAAAGCTTTCATGGAAGGTCTCAAAAGAGTAATTCCACCAAGACTACCGCCTTCCCCAGTCTGGAATCTCAACATAGTACTTACCAGACTAATGGGACCACCTTTCGAACCTATGCATAGGTGCGAAATACAATTCCTCACATGGAAGGTGGCTTTTCTTATAGCTATTACTTCTCTCAGAAGAGTAAGTGAATTGCAAGCATTCACAATACAAGAACCATTCCTGCAGTTACACCAAAATAAAGTGGTTCTTAGAACAAACCCAAAATTCTTGCCTACAGTAATTTCAGCATTCCACATCAATCAGCCAGTGGAACTACCAGTTTTCTTTCCAAAACCACAGACGGTAGCAGAAAGGGCCCTACATACATTAGATGTCAAAAGGGCGATATTGTACTACATAGAAAGAACACAAACTTTCAGAAAGACAAAACAACTATTTGTAGTGTTTTCTCCTATACATAAGGGCAATCCTATCTCTAAAGCAGGCATTGCCAGGTGGATTGTAAAATGTATACAAATATGTTACTTAAAAGCAAAAAGGACATTAACTGTTCCTCCTAGAGCTCACTCTACACGTAAACTAGGAGCATCTATGGCATTCCTAGGAAACATTCCTCTAGATGACATATGCAAAGCAGCTACCTTGGTTACACCGCATACCTTCACAAAACACTACTGTGTCGATGTGCAGGCAACGCAACAGGCTAGAGTGGGACAAGCTGTACTAAAAACTTTATTTCAGACTGTTGCAACAGACACTGGTGACCACCGCTAGGGAGATAACTGCTGTATAGTCTATTCATAAATGTACCATCTGCAGCCCATATGCCTCGAACGGAATATGCTACTTACCAGTATGCATCTGTTCTTGGCATAGAGGGCTGCAGAGTGGTACATGCCTTCCCAGCCTCCCCGGAAACCTGTGTCTGTTCCAACACTATCTTATTTAGATACACTTACATGGGCATTTTCTATCTGTATTCTATCATATTACTCCGTCTAACCCTACTATGGCAAAACAATCTAAGGATGGGGCCGATGCCCATGCGCACTAGCTCCCAAAGGAGGAGTCACCAGTCTTGTGACGACAAAAGACTTCTCCAAGAGAAAAACAAGTGTAATCATCCGAGCCCAACACCAGATGGCGATCTATTCATAAATGTACCACTCTGCTGCCCTCTATGCCAGGAACAGATGCATACTGGTAAGTAGCATATTCCTTCTTTATTTTGCCTTTAAACAGTTTTACATCAAGCATACAGAATATCACCGGAATTCGGCTTATGACAGTGAGATTGCACCAAGTGCAGCTGCTTTCAGTATCCCACACGTTTTCTTCAATTCACGAGGCTGTGCGACTCTTCCTCATGGTAATCCTGTGCATGGTCATCAAACATCTTCAGGTTGTTTTTTTCCGCCAATGAGTTCAGATGTAATATCTTGTGCTCTAGTTCTAGACTCATTTGGGCTCCATTCAGTTCTTTAGTATCAACCACTCTACAGTATTGTCTAGATCGGTTACTTTATTGCATCTGAGCAATCACCTTCTGTGTAGCGGGTTTTCAGCTTGCTCCTCAGCCTACGAGCCACGTCTTTTGACTCCAAAGTCCATCGGATAATGACCTGCTAATGGAATGCGTACTGTTCTCTTTCTGTCTGCATTGTCACTCCAAGTATCCTCATACTGACAACACTCAGTTTGCAATCTATGCCTCTCGTCCAATCATCGAGAGGAGAACTATGAGGAATGCAAGTATTCTAGATCTAAAAAGACTTTTTGAGACCAACATGCTCGATGCCAAGAAATGCAGCACAAGCAAGCGGACAATGTACCAGCCATCTTCGATCAACAACAGGAGGAGGATGAAGAAGCTTCAGCGGCACAGGAGGAATCACTATCTATCCAGGATTCCGAATCAGAGTCCCAATCCGATGACCAACCGACCACTCTTCAGCCGGTACAGAAGCATCGGACAGTGAGGACCTATACCCCTGATGTAAGCCCAAAGCGTCGCCCTTGACCAAAAAGACAGTTTACGGTCCACCACTGCAAAAAAACCACCAAAAACTGATTTGGAAGCCCTGCCCTCCAGCTCTGCACTAAAAGTTCAGTCTGCAGCAGGGCCCTCCACCTCCCCCACACTTGGGCCTACATCCCCACGATCTTCGGTCTCGGCACCAAAACAAAAACAGTCAATTTCAGATCTGAACACAGCTCCAACTAAACCGAAGCTTCTGCCACCGAAAAGCTTTGTTTTCAGACCAATATCTCCACCGGCGCCAATCCGCGAGCAATTTTAAGAATGGCTCAACCTGTAACAAAAAAAGACTCTAGATTTCACCTGGAACTAAAAGAGTTGTACTTCAACCAACAAAACAACAATCTTCAAAAAACCAGTAGTCTTTTTAAGAAGCTTTGGCCATTCCTTTTCAACCTTTAAAAAAGAAGAGAAATCCTTTATTTAGGGACTTCAGAGTCATTCATCCTAGACTTCCACCTGGACCAGCTTGGAATTTGAACATTGTATTAACAAGACTAATGGGTCCTCCTTTTGAACCACTTCACTCCTGTCAATTGCAACACGTATCATGGAAACTTGCCTATTTAATCAATATTACTTCACTTAAGAGTCCGTGAAATTCAGGCACTTACCATTCAGGAACCCTTCTTCAAAGTACATAGAGTAGTTCCTAGAACAAAGCCTAAGTTCCTGCCAAAGGAAGTTTCCAATTTTCATATTAATCCATCCATTGTGTGTCTTGTTTTTTTTCTCGCAACCAGCAAATCATTCAGAAAACCAATGAAATTGTTTATTGCCTATGCACCTCCTTGTATGGAAAGGGCAATTTTTAAATCGGGCATTTCAAGATGGATAGTTGAATGCATCTCAGAAGGCATCAGCCCCTAGATAACTGTAGAAACTGCATTGAACTTGACGGAGATAACAAAACCATCAGTTGCAGTAACTGTAACTGGACTCGCGCCACATTTAGAGTTGGGGAGCACAAACCTACCATAAAGAGGAAACACGGGGATGCAGGGAGGTTGGAGAGCATTAGAATTTATTTACTCAATGTTCGCTCCCTGAATAAAAACGCCCAGCATATCTCAGACCTGATCTTAGAATCCAACCCAGATATAATTTTCTTAACAGAAACCTGGCTCTCGGAAAGCTCTTACCCTACTCTGGCAATTGCAGTTCCACCAGGCTAATCCATTGTAAGGAAGGACCGCACAACTGGGAAGGGCGGGGGCATGGCTATGATCACAAAAAAGATATCTCTGCTAAACTTATCCCTATAGATGAAATTCAAGGGGCCGAAAGTCTGGGCTTTCATTGTGTTATATCTGCCCATCAGTCTCTGGCAGGAGCCTGATTTTTAGACCCCCGGAGTATGCAGGTCCCTTCTGAAAGGGACTGGTTGATGTACTGACGCCTCTAGCCCTCAGATTTTATCACTGCCTAGCCCTAGGAGACTTTAACGTCCACATGGACAGACCCGAGAGCTCGGAAGGACTGTTACTCTGAGGCTTTAGCGTCTCTGAATATGCTACCCCTCATTACTAGTCCTACACACAAGAAGGGACACTTACTGGACCAAGTCTTCTCAAACATTCCGGTCCAAACGAATGAACCAATTCCGCTAGTATGGAGCGATCACTTCTTAATAAGTTTGAAAATTGCCAAATTCAGAAAGTTTGGACCTATTCTTACCAATCATCCCCCGCTTAACCCCTTCGCTGCTCATGACAAGCTGTGTCATGAACAATGGGGATCCTGGAGTAACAGCACTCCAGGGGAATTCCCTTAGCACTGATGTGGTTAAATCAAGACCCTTCCATAAAATCCTCCTTGGAACACTGAACACAGTGCTATCAACACAACCCCCCTCCAGAAGTAATGAGGAGAATGGGATGAACCTGGAAAACTGGATAAAACAAGGCGCAGAGCTCTTGGTGCCGAAATCCTTATGCCCGCAACGGACGATGAATAGATCTGCCCCTTGGTTTAATGAAAATTTGCGTAAATGCAAAAGCGCCTGTAAACAGCTAGAAAGAGCAAGGAGGAGGAATTTTAGTCTTAATTGCAAGACATTATATAAAAAAACAATTAAAACTATATCATTGCAAAATTTTAGAGGAAAAATTTGCGGCACAGATTGAGGAATCGTCCAATAAGAGCAAAGACATTTTTAAAATTGTAAAACAGTTCACGTCGGCCGCGGCAATCTCCTCCAAAGGCGAAGTATCGGAAGACTGGACCCATCAATTAGCCTCGTACTTCTATAAAAAAAATAGCCGGCATTCAAACTCTTTTAAACTCATCTCCCAGCACACTGACTAATCCTCAATTTTTGGATATCACACCAGTAGGCAACTCTTCCTTCCTTCACTTTCCTCCGGTCACTCTGGAACAATCCCTATAGGTTATGAAAAGTATAAAAACAGGCTCCCCTTCAGACCCCTGTCCTGCCAAAACTCTGACAAAAGTGTCAGACATTATTAACATGGAGGTTAACCGAGTGCTTAACTTGTCTCTAAGCAGCGGGAAGGTTCCTTCTACTTGGAAGCGGGCCAAAATTATACCACTGTTGAAAAAACCCTCAGCAGACCCATTAGAGGCCTCCAACTATAGACCCATCTCACGGCTGCCTTTCTGTGCAAAATCTATTGAAAAATACGTGAACCAAGTCACCACTGAATATATTGAATCAAATAATTTCTTTCATATGAGCCAATCTGGTTTCCGCACTAAGTTTAGCACGGAAACGGCTCTCCTTCAAATCTCCGATTCCATCAAAGAGACTCTTGACTCTGGCGGAAGAGCAGTTTTAATACTGTTGGATCTGTCAGCCGCATTTGACACCGTGCCCCATGAGAGACTCCTCCAGAGATTGAGGGATTGCGGAGTGGGGGGTACGGTGTTGAAATGGTTCTCCTCCTTTCTGGAGAACAGAAGGCAGGAAGTTTGGATCCCCCCTTTCTCCTCATGTATGACTCCCATGAAAGTAGGGGTACCCCAGGGGTCTGTGCTTAGTCCTCTACTGTTCAAAGTATACATGACCCCCGTTGCTCTTCTGGCTGAAGAGGCGGGAGCCAAGATTATATCTTATGCTGACGACACGCAGCTATTGTTCACTTGTACAAAAGGAGAAGCTTTTGACGGTGAAAAAATTAATAACTGCCTGAAGAAAATCTTTTCCTGGTTTAGCTTTAATCAGTTGCAGTGAAATTCAGCAAAATCAGAGGTGATTCTCTGTGGGGCTTTTAATCCCGATGAATGGAGGCAGTGGTGGTCATCTGATATGTCCCCTCCCCAGTCTTCGGTGGGAGTAGCCAGAAATCTCGGGGTACAAATGGATGACTCACTGGATGTGAAGAAGCAGGTTCAATCAGTGGCAGGGACCTGCTATGGAACTCTAAAGACCATCCGTAAATTTTTACCTCTACTGTCTCTTGACCACAGAAGGACAGTAGTCCAGGCTCTTATTACATCTCGACTGGACTACGCTAATGTCCTCTATTTGGGCCTCCCGGAATATCTATTGAATAAACTCCAGGTGGTGCAGAATGCGGCAGCTAGAGCCATCCTTAGGATGGGCCGCCAAGCTCACATCTCTTCCCATCTGAGGAACTTGCACTGGCTTCCCATTCACAGCAGAATTCAGTTTAAGGCCCTGACATTGGCCTTTAAAGCTCTACACGGCTCTGGTGCTCCTTATATCAAGAGAAGAGTGAGCTTCTACACACCTGGGAGAGTCCTAAGATCATCCAATCTTCACCTGATGAGTGTACCCAAATTTGCACTCTCTCGCAAAGGTGGTCGGACCTTTCAAGTTCAAGTTGCCCAATTATGGAACAAACTTCCGCCCACATTAAGGGAATTGTCTGACATCTGGCTCTTTAGGAAACAACTCAAAACGTGGCTATTCTTGCAATAATCCTCTCGTATGTCTAGAGTTGCCCTACTTGGTTTTAATTTGTTGTGGTCTGCTAGCGCCGGGACACTCTTTTTGAGTAGCTGCGCGCTCTATAAATATGTCATAACATAACATCTAAACGTGTTATGCAAAAACTAATTGGCTTTTACCTGTTCTCCTAAAGCTCATTTCACTAGGAAAATTGGAGTTTCCATGGCCTTTTTAGGGACATGGTCTACGCCACACACTTCACAAAACATTATTGTGTAGAAGTCTTTGCACAACAACAAGCCATTGTTGGTCAAGCAGTACTAATAACTCTGTTCGAGGCATGTGGGCTGCTGAATTCATATCTGTGCATAGATCGCCGCCTAGTGTTGGGTCCGGATGATTGCACTTTATTGTCTTGGAAGAGTCTTTGAAGTATCACGAGATAGGTGACTCCTCCCTTAGACTACAGTGCGCATGGGTATCTTCTCCATCCTCAGATTGTTTTTTTCCGCCATTGGGTTCGGATGCTAACTCCAAAACTCCAAGTTCGGAATCGAAAACAAAACTTTCTAAAGGCCAAAAGGCCTTCAACTTCGACTGTATTGTTCTCGTTCGGTACCTCTCTACTCGATCCAGCTTTCCATCTCCCATCGGCGCGGGCCGTTGGGCCTTTTCGACGCCAAGTGAGCCGACCGTCGATGGAAAGAAGCCCTTTTAAAAGGTGCCCACAATGCCACTCCAAGTTCCCACATAATGACAAACACTCAGTATGCAACAAGTGCCTTTCCCCAGAACAAGAAACCTGCCCGGCCTGCGCCCAGTTTCGGTCGACGAAAACCATATGGATCCGATGGGCCGCTAGGCAAGAGATGCAGCGACAGGCACCGGAACCGGACCACATCTTCGATGATGACCAGGAACTACCGGCGCTCCAGACTCGGACCTAGAGATCGTCACCGTCGAGGACTACTCGGACTCCGATGACGAAATCCCAACGGGGCAAATCGGGAGTACACTGCCCCCAACACCAATAAGCCCGTTACCAAAGGCTCCGGTCGAGGCATCGCCAAAAGGCCTTAGCCAAGATCATAAAGTTTCGCCAGCCCCGCCATCCGACTCTGCTCCGAAATCAAAACCGAAACCTTCAGAAACCCCAGGGCCCAGTACCATCGTCCCGAAGAAGGTTCCAGAGCCAAAGAAGGTCGTCGACCCGAAGGGAGTCGAACCGGAGAAGGCCGTACAGCCAAAGAGCGTCGAGCCAAAAAAGACTGTCGACCACAAGAAGGCCGCTCAGCCGAAAAGCGTCGACCCCCAAAGAGGTAGTCGAACCTAACAAAGGCACGCCCAAAGGGCGTCGAACCAAAGAAGGTCGCCGACCCGATTAGGCCTACTGGTCCAAAATCCATCGACCCCGTCAAAGGTAGCAGACAAAAAGGGGGCCGCACCGAAGCCCGTAGCACGGCCGGAAAAACCTGTCGACCCGAAGATAAGTGCTCCGAAGACACCAGTCGATCTGAAAAAGAACATCGACTCAGAAAAGGACACTCATCCAAAAAATCCTACAGAGCACAAAAAACGTGTCGACCCGAAAGCTCCAGTCGACCGCAAATCACTCGTCGAGCCCGAACAAGGCCCCGAGCCGAAAAAAAGCACCAAAAGTAGTCGACAAAGAAAGTGTTACTGACCCAAAGAAGTGAAACACTCAACCCAGGACTGTAGAGGAAGAACTCTTCCACCCAGATCCATCAGACGACCAGGCAAAGATATACATCAATCCAGATACTGGTAAAGTTACCATCCTGCATAGGAAAAAGAGGCCTTTGGACTCTGGCTCACATTCCCCTATTCCATTAAAGAAAAAGGACTTTGGGACTTCTCCCTCTAGACCCTTCATTCCTTTTCAGCCTATCATGCCTACTACACCTTTTAATCCTTACATTCCTTACTCTCCTTCTCACCACGGGGACAATGAGGGTAACACACGGGATGAGCCACAACCTCAATATGACTTCCCACAAGATCCTCAACCACAAGAGGAACCATGGGAGGAGCCAACAGACCCTTACAACACCCACCCCATCCCTGATGTACCCTCTTATCCTACTAAGCCGTCACCTACAGATGACACCATAGTCTTCAATCAACTCCTAGACAGGGCAGCACAATTCCATTATGTAGATATGCATAATGACCCTGTTGAGGAAGACTTCTTATTTGACACCTTCCCCACTTCAGAAAAAAGTGTTAGAACACTCCCCATGTTAAAAGGAGTTCTAAAACATGCACCTGACATATTTAAGGATACAGCCAGGGCACGGGTAATCAACCCCAGAATAGAAAAAAAGTATAGGGCAGCTCCTACAGACCCTACTTACATCAGGGGACAGTTACCACTAGACTCACTTGTAGTGGCTAACGCACGTAACAGGGGCAACTCCAAAACAACAGGGGAAGCACCTCCCCCTGATGGAGTCAAAAATACTGGAGGCATCAGGCAAAAGGGTAGCAGCACAAGCCTCCAACTCATGGAGGATTGCTAATACACAAGCCCTACTGGCTTGTTACGACAGGGCGCATTACGATCAACTCGAAAGCCTAATGCAACACCTGCCTGAGCCCTTTAAAGCACAAGCTGAAGACCTCATACAAGAGGGTAAATTTATAACAAATGCCTCCATCAAATGCGCGCTTGACGCTGCATCGGCCTACTCGATGTAAACAGGACATAGGAGCAGCGTATACCCTTACCAACCTAGCTAATAACAGATATTGGTTAGGCCTTATGTATACTAAAACGTTAAGAATATATAGATACATCATGCTAACAACGATACATATATGATTAATACCGCTACTATAGAGGAAATCAGATTTTTTTTTTACTTTTTATTAACTGTGCAAGAAAAACAGTGGTGTATAGCACAAGCATACAGTATAGGATTTACAATTGTACCAGAAGGGAGCCGAGGCAGAGCACATGAATTCACAAATAGTAAGCCTTGCAATATACATTACATCATACATTCAGCATTGCGAGTGGTTCATCAACCCTGGCCGTCGTGGGGGGTTCGCAGATATTACCCCTATACTCGTTTCAGCTAGACCAAATACCAACCCACTTCTGTGGGATGACCCTGGCAACGTAAACTGTCCTTTCTTGGAGCATGCACCAGTCCATGTCTGCTTTCCATGGACCAATCTTTGGAGGCCCCACAATCTAACAATATTACGTTTTGCAATAACAAACCCAAGCGTGGCCCAGGTTCTTCCCCGTTGCGGCAAATCAGTAGGCTCCCATATATTCAGCAGACATATTTTCGCCTCCACCCATAGCTCCACCCTCAGCTCCACCCTCCAAACCTCGCGCATGGACTGGTGTATTCGTTGCCAGTAGACCTGTAGCAGTGGACATTCACATAAAATATGAAGAAACGTCCCTACCTCACCACAGCCCATCCGACAAAGCCCATCAGAACTATGGCCCATGAGTTGCAACCTTGTCCCCGAAATGTAAACTCAATGGAGTATTTTCAATTGAATCAGACGAAGCCTAGCCGATATGGCCACCTCCTTAGGGGACGCCAGCGCACTGTTCCACTCCTCATCTATTTCAAACCCGTCCGACTCCCACTTCCTTTTCAAAGTATGTAATAAATCAGGGGAATTATTAATGATCTTTTTATATTTGAGGGAAATGTCGTGATCAGGAAGGTGACCATCCAATAATCTGTCTTCCAGGGGGGAGGATGCTGGGGGAGGGTTCCCGGGGGGATTTTGGATTGGAGGGTGTGACGGACCTGTAAATAGCGGAAGTATTCTTTTTGGGCAAGCTCATATGTCTGCTGTAGGGAGGCGAAAGACACGACCCCCTCAGGGCCCCAGAGATCTTGAATGCGGGAGATCACAATCAGGTCCCAGTAATGGAACCCCTTGGTGCGGTTTAAGTTACCCAATCGTTCAGAAGCCCATATCGGGGTGGCCATGATGAGAGTGTCAGCCCACCCAAGTTTCTTTTGCAACATGTGCCATATTTGCACTGAGTGTTTGGTGGGGCCGGTCAGCGGGAACCTGCCAGGCTTAGAATATAACGCAGCCTCGTAGTTCTCCCCCGGTAAAAGCCAACGGTCCATTCCATACCCCGGGTCGTTACCATCACAGTATGTGCCCTGGTTGATGGCCGCGAGGTGCGCAGCCCAGTAATATTTACGGATATCGGGGAGCGAAATGCCCCCATCATACCAGCCAAGCGTCAACTTCTGAAGGGAGATACTGGGCGCCCCGGCCCATAGAAGCTCCCAGAGTGAGGCTTCAAGTGATGCAAAATATGACTGTGGCACCAAATCAGGGTGGTTCTGTAAAGCATACAGGAATCTGGGCAGTGCCATCATTTTAAAAAGCGACGCCCTGCCCAGCAGGGACAGTGGGAGTTGACGCCACGCGGCCGAGTCCTTCTTGAACCGCTGCAAAGGAGGCAGGAGTTTCCTATCGTACCGAATGCTCGCAGTCTTGGATATATAAACCCCTAGGTATTTAAACCCATCTGTAGCTATCTTGATCATGCAGTTGCTGGGCACCACCGGTGGGTCACTGTGAAGGACATAGAGTACGGTCTTGCCCCAATTTATACTGTAGCCGGAGTTTCTTCCGAAACTCGTGAAAATGTCCATGGCCTCCATAAGCGATTTGCGGGGGCTAGTGAGGTATAGGAGGATGTCGTCCGCGTAAAGCGAAATTCTGTCCTCCCAACCGTCCGCCCAGCGGAGCCCTTTTATAGAGAGGTCTTGTCGGATAGAGGCAGCTAATGGCTCCAAGGACAGAGCAAAAAGCAGCAGCGAGAGGGGACACCCTTGGCGCGTCCCTCTCTCCAAAGCGAATACCTCGGAAAGCTTGTTGTTGACCGTAACCTGGGCCAATGGCTCAGAGTAGAAGATGCGGACCCAGCCAATGAATTCGGGCCCAAAACCCATTTTCCGGAGGACCGCTATCATGTATGGCCATTTCAGTGTATCAAATGCCATGGCTGCGTCTAGTGACACTAGCACAGCATCCTCCCAATGGTATGGCAGCGCCCGAACACGCCATGGACCCGGCGGAGATTAAGAGCAGTGTTGCGATGTGGCATAAAGCCTGACTGGTCCGGATGAACCAGCGTCGACAGGACCGGACGGAGCCTATTTGCGAGAACCTTAGCCAGTATCTTGGGTTCTGAATTAAACAGAGATATAGGCCTATAGGAGGCACACAAGTTTTTATGTTTGCCTTCTTTAGGGATGGCAACGATGGTGGCTATCTGTTGATCTCGCGGTAGTAGACCCTGCTCCTTGCTTTCCTCAAACACCCGCTTAAGATATGGGCTGAGGCCGTCAGATTGGAGCTTATAAAGTTCGACTGGGAGTCCATTGGGTCCCATGTCCTTTCCAGAGCGGAGGTCACAAATGGCCCTACTAAGCTCCTCCACGGAGAGCTGAGCCTCGAGTTTCCCCCTCTTTATCCATGAGGGCAGGCATGCGGATGCCGGCCAACAAGTCAACCGAGTCTTCTTCCGGCCGGTCTGACCCTCTACTGTACACCCTTCGGTAGAGGCGCTCAAACTCCGTAACCACCTCGTGGGGTTCGGTGATGACTGTTCCTGACTCGGTCGAAATTTCCGCTACCACCTTCTGCGTCTGCTACTTTTTATCCAGCCATGCAATAAGCTTGTCTGCTTTATCTCCCTGGTCGTAAAGCCTGCCTTCCCTATCCCTAAGGGTAGTTCGTGCTGCATCAGTGGCCAGTGCCTTATATTCAGCTCGTTTGAGGTGCAACTGCCGCCTCCAAGTCATGCAAGTCACCCTCCACTTTGAGCATCTGTGCCTCCCGCTCCTTGCGGCGGCCCGCAATTACTGACAGGGTCTCCCCTCTCAGGACCGTTTTAAACGCCTCCCACAATACAACCGAGGAGTCCACTGTACCCTTGTTGTCCTCAAAATAACGTTCGATCGCTATCGCAAGGGCCTTACATGTGTCTGGGTTACGGAGATACCAAGCGTTAATCAGAGCTATTCTGCCCTCCCGCTGGTCTCCGATCGTAAGGTGGATCAATAGAGGGGAGTAGTCAGATATACCACGCGCCAAGTGAGTAGCCTCCTGAACAACCATGTCACACTGGAAGGGCGCAAAGATATAATCTAAACGGGAGAAAGAGTGGTGTGGACCCGAAAAAAGTGTATTGCCTGTCGGTCGGGTGTTTGAAGCGCCAAAGGTCAGTGAGGTCGAATGTGTCAATGAAATCAGCTAACCAGGTCTGGCTGGAGGGATGTCTATCACAATGTCTTGAGACCACAGCATTAAAATCGCCCCCCACATAGAGCGGACTCTTCCGGAAGGGAGAGGAGCAATTTCCCCAAGGCCTGGAAAGACTGGGTCTGAAGCCCAGGCGGGATGTAGCTGGTCACTAGGTTTCCCCTACGACCCTCCCATCTACCCGAGACGGCAGCATAGCGACCAAGTGGATCCGTATCGGTGTAATCTATGACTAAAGGAAGTCCCGACGTATCATAATACCAACCCCCCGGGAGCTAGAAGTAAAGCCTGCATGGATAACAAGGGAATAACCAAATCTGCTAAGTGCATGACAAGTGTTGCCAAGAAGATGGGTCTCCTGTAGGAGTACCACGTCTGGCATGTGTCTTTTAAGGAATTGCAACACTATAGTTCTCTTAAGTTTGTCCCCCAGCCCGTTGACGTTCCAACTCAAAATTTGAAGGCTTTTATTCCACTTCATAGTGGTAGACATTCTGAACTGCGCATAAAGCCCGATGCCCCTGGCACCACACTGTAGTACAATCATTGCAATCATCTGTGACAACACTAAACAAACCCAACCCCCTCCCCCCAACTCCCTCCCCCCGGTCCCAACCGCCCAAACCAGACACCCCACCAGTCTCCCCCCCCTTCAACCCCTAGTCCCCCCCCCACTTTCCCACCATCCCCCCCCAACCCCCCTCCCTGCTGCCCTGCTCCGTAGGCTTGGAATGACCCACAGCCCCAATAAGCAGGGTGCCTTTCGACCCAATTAGAGAGGAGAAAGAAACTAGCAGAAGTCAACTCCTTCCCTGTATGGTGTGTGTTCCAGCTCCAACTCAATCCGCCACCCCTCCCCCCCCCCTCCATCCCACAAAGTGTAGAAAGAATGGCACAGTATCATAGCACTACCTCGCCACTCCCCATTGAAGCAATAATATGAAATAAGTGGCAGTTGAGCAACATGAGTCTCTAGTAACAGCCCTCAAGGACCCCGTGAGGATCAGCAACGGGAGAAGAAGACCATATCACCAGCCGCAAGTCCTTAAACAACGCTCCTCAAGTAAACGGGGAGCAGATGCCCTCCTCCCCCCCCGGTGTATACTGTAGAAAGACATCATACCCACCCCATCCCCAGGCCCCACAGCTCCGAGTACATTACGGTTCAAGGAAGTCCTCAGCATATGGCTGCCACTGTTCAGTGCTCCGCATTCTCCCTCAAAGTCCCCATCGAGGACTATCCGATCAAGACCTTCAAGAGCGCTGGCTCTGTGAAGCGACTTCCAGCCTATCGACCGTGTACGCCGGGGACCCGGCCTGGCTGTCTCTCCAGTTCTCGCCACCCGCTCGATCATTAGCTCTTGAGAACTCCCGATCAATCCAGTCTTGTACATCCGCTGGGGAAGTGAAGAACAGAGATTTACCACCGAAGAAACTTTCAACTTGGCCGGGAAGAACATCATATACTTTACCCCACGTTCTTGTTACACAGCCTTGACTCCCGTAAATGAGCGCCGCTCCCTTTGTACCTGAAAAGTGAAGTCTGGAAAAAACCTGATGATGGCATTCTGATAGTGTAGGTCCCCAGCCTGTCTCGCCGTTTGCAGGATTGCATCACTGTCCCTGAAGTTTAGGATTTTCGCAATTATTGTCCGGGGCGAAGCTCCTGGCTTAGGCTTAGGGATTGGTGCCCGATGTGCGCGTTTGATAGAAAAAGATTTTGACAGCCGTTTAGGCTTGAGGTGAGAGAGGATCAGCTCTTCCAAAAATAGCTCGACACTGGGCCCCTCAAGGTCTTACGGAACTCCCACCACGCGAATGTTGCTTCTACGAGCCTTCCCCTCCTGATCGTCAAGCCGAGGGACATTTGGCGATGTTGATGGACCAGGTCGTAGACGCGTTGTTCGAGTGCTTTCGACGAGGTTTGAAGTTCTCGGATCCCAGCTTCATTAGAATTAGACCTATCAGAGGTTTTATTCAGATCTGCCCGGAGGAGGTTGACCTCTATGGAGACCTTGTCGATCTTGGTTTCAAGGGTGGCTCCTAGTGTCTGAATGGCGGCCATGATGGATGCCAAAGAGGGTTCCCCTTTGGTGGAAGTCCCTCCAGTTGCACCCTCGGTCTGAGGCGTCGTCTTCTGGACCGTATACTTGTCCAGCTTATTGGATTGGGAGGTTGTGGACTGTTTAGGCCTCATGATGAAAGAGTCCAGTCCCTCCGGCCAAGGAAAGCGCCCCGCAGGCACCGCGCAGCACCGATCGAAGCCAAGGGCCACCAGACCACTTCCGGGTGTCTGAAAAAACCCACAGCGGACCCCACCGAACTCAAAAACTACCGCCCCATCTCGCTCCTTCCATTCCCGGCCAAGGTCATCGAGAAAGCTGTCAACAACCAGCTCGCCGCCTTCCTCGAAGCCAACAAATCCCTCGACTCCTCACAATCTGGCTTCCGAGCAAAACACAGCACTGAGACCGCCCTCATCGCAGCAACAGACGACATTCGAACTCTACTGGACAATGGAGACACGGTCGCCCTCATCCTCCTCGACCTCTCTGCAGCATTCGACACAGTCTGCCACAGCACTGTTTTACAACGCCTCAATAACATCGGAATCCAAGGAAAAGCACTTGAATGGATCACCTCGTTCCTTACCGGAAGAACACAGAGAGTCCGCCTTCCACCATTCAAATCCGAGGCCACTGAAGTCATCTGTGGCGTACCACAAGGATCCTCACTCAGCCCCACCCTCTTCAACGTATACATGAGCCCCCTCGCAGCCATCGCCCGCCAACACAATCTCAACATCATCTCTTACGCGGATGACACTCAACGGATCCTTTCTCTCACCAATGACCCCAGCACCGCCAAAACTAACCTACACGAAGGAATGAAAGAAGTTGCCGAATGGATGAAACAAAGCCGTCTGAAACTGAACTCAGACAAAACTGAAGTCCTCATCTTAGGTACATCCCCCTCTGCATGGGACGACTCCTGGTGGCCGGAAGCCCTCGGAAAAGCACCCATCCCGACAGACCACGCACGGAACCTAGGCGTCATCCTGGACTCCTCACTCTCAATGAACAGACAAGTCAGCGCCGTATCCTCTTCCTGCTACAACATTCTTCGCATGCTCAGAAAAACATTTCGCTGGATCCCCACCGAAACAAGGAAAACAGTCACCCATGCTCTGGTCACAAGCCGACTGGACTACGGAAACACCCTCTACGCAGGCACTACCGCCAAACTCCAGAAGAAACTCCAACGAATCCAAAACGCCTCAGCCAGGATCATATTAGACATCCCGCGCAACGAACACATCTCTGGTCACCTTAAAGACCTCCACTGGCTACCCGTCAATAAAAGGATCACTTTCCGACTGCTAACCCACGTACACAAATCACTCTACGACATCGGACCACAATGCCTCAACTCACGACTGTCCTTCTACACCCCCTCCCGCCAACTACGTTCTTCCAACCAAGCCCTCGCCACTGTACCTCGCATCAACAAGACCACCATGGGAGGCAGATCCTTCTCATACCTGGCTGCTAAAACATGGAACTCACTCCCCGCTTACCTTCGCCTTACCCAGAACCACCTAGCATTCAGAAAGCAACTTAAAACGTGGATATTTGACAAGTAATCCTCCCCCCCCTTCCTAAGCGCCTTGAGACCCCCTGGGTATGTAGTGCGCTATATAAATTCTCTGACTTGACTTGACTTGACCGAGTCAGTTCCAGCACTAGCACCCGTCCTGGGCTAGGTCGTGGGGCAAGAAGCGTCAGCCGGGAGGACCCCGAACTAGACAAGGCAGCGTCTCCGGTAGCGTTAGTGCCCCCACTGTCGCAGTTTCTCAGGCACAAGGGATGGGCCCCTATATACAGTGTGGTGTAGTTCAAGCCCGCTCCACTCCAGGCACAGGGTGGGACATCGAGCCGGTCACTAGAAAAGCAGCCTGCCCCACCAGGTGTAGGGAGGTCTCCGAGGCCCAATACAGGCAGTAAACTCTGCTCAGGCCCATAGAGCAGTCTCCCAGGAAGAACCAGGCAGAGCGAGATGAGGAGCAGTGGGGCACTCTCTAACAGGTCCTCCTCGAGCCACGGCCAACACGGCCCGATGCAAGATAGCGACTCGGGCCTCCGTAGGATCAGGACGTGCCCCGCAGCGCCGGCCGTCTGGGCGCCTCAGTACATCCAGGCAGGCACTAGGGGGGCCTCCGAAGGTCAGGAGGAAGGCCCCGACCAATAAACAAAGCCCCGGTGCAGCGGAGCAAGTGGGGCGCCGCAGGTTCCTCCCGGGCGCTGGGCCCCGACTAGGCCTCAGAGCCGGGCACTCTGTTAGTTGCGCGGCAGCGCGGAGGCGTCCCCTAGTTCAGGCCGGCTCCCGGTGAAAGGCCCCGAGGTCCTCGTGCCGCGTCAGAGGCTCGCAGCGGGACCAGACCTGGATCGCTGCCTGCCGCTCCCCCTCAGAAGCACGGCAATGCGCGGGGAGTGCGGAAGCAGCACCACTGGACGGATATCGCTGGGATGAAGGGCTGCGGCTCCGGGGAGCTACGAGGCTAAGCGGCCATCCTTGCTGGCGCCTGGCCACGCCCCCCAGGAAATCGGATTTTTATCCCTCAGAACCGCTCTTTTAGCATGATGTAGCTAACGAAAAGGGAAATTAGTCTTCAAAAATACCTTCATCAATCTGCATGATATCCTTTATTTACTGCTGGACCATCTGGGCCTTTACCGCAGCTGGAGAGGGACTAGACACAGAGGAAGCGAGTTTAGCAGCACAGTAAGAGCAACAAGCAGGCCCACAATGTATGCAAAGGCAACAGGTGAATATGATACCGGCTCTACCCGCTAGTATCATCAGAATTTTCCATCACCAGGTGGACAACAGACCCCAGAACCAACCAGATAAGGACAAGGTACCAGTATCTGCATGCACTTCAGAGGCCAAACGGTGTAACTTTTGAATGGCCAAATGAACAGAGGGGGGCGGAGTCAGGGATATATATACACAACAGGAGCTGCCGATCACGCGACCTGCTCCTCCTCCTCGATCTTCCAGGATGACGTCTAAAACCATTCAGTTCTGGAGCGAGACGAGTCTCGTCGCTTGAAGCTCTACAGTTAAGTTGGTCAATATACCTGCAGTGGTATTGATCGGCCTTTCGACTACTCTAGACAGATGCCTTACTTCCTTGCTGGTAATGATAGGACCCCAAATAGGAAATATCCCCTTTGCAATGTCAATAAAATGCTGCTCAGGAGTATCTGTCTGATCTATGTCCGTGGTCAATCTTTTTTTTTTATAAATTCTTTTTATTGATTTTCAGCAACAAATAAGATACAACCATTGAGTAATGGAAATACAACAATGCCAGTACACTTCTGCACTCTTCACCCAGTTGTGCATGAAACAGACAAAACAGTGCCATGAGTAATTGAGTCAATAAGCTAGCAGTATGACAGAGTGCATGTGTCAATCCCTTGATGTGTTCGGTAAAGGTAAGGTACATCATAATTCCCAACATTACATTTGCATCATCGCTCTGTAAGAAAATTGTTAAATAATTCCAATAGTCCTTAGGTCTGGATTTGGCTGGCAGTTCCTCCTCGTACGATAGCAAGCGATCCCTGCAATGCGACATGTCCTGTAACCACTGCTTCGTGCTTGGTATTTCCTCCCCCCCCCCCCAACATTGAGATATCTGCCTTTTGGCCAGCAACAAAGCGACCGCACAGAACTTACGTTTCTCAGCTTTAACTGTTGAAAGGAGACCCAACAAACAAACCTTCAAAGAGCATTCGACCTCCACCCCTACCATTTTCTTGAGCATAACAGTTACTTTCCCCCAATATTCCTGTATTTTCCCGCAGGACCAAGCTAGATGAACGACGTCTGCCTCCTGCGACCCACACCTTTTACAGCTAGCATCGTCCCTCAGTCCATATTTATGAAGCCGTACCGGGGTGTGGTATGTTTGATGTAGGTATTTTAGATGAAGGATGGGCAAATTCCCGTTCGGTGGGAGTAATTTAATTAGTGTGCAAGTGGTGTACCATTCTTTTTCTGATATCTGGTCTGGTAAAACCTTGTTCCAACGCAACAATGCTTTCGTGGAAGTGATCTCACTTTGAGCTGTCTTGTATAGGCGCGAAACTAGGTATGTGGTGTTGGAGGATGTTATGAGTAACTGTAGACCTTCCAGGCTAGGGGGTTCCGCTGGGTAGTCTGGGTCAAGATCTCGGATGGCCCTTTGCAATCTATAATAGGTGAAACGGAATAGTATGGTTTGATTGCTTATATAAGACATGTCGTCAATGTGGCGAAAAGTGCCCTCACAGTACAAGTCCCCAAACGTATCTATACCTGTTTGTTTCAGGAGATCCATACAGACTTTTCGGTAGTAACTGAGATCTCTGGATGGTGGTGCAGGAGCAGCGCTGGAGCATAAAGCGGCGTTTTACGCGCCAGTCGGCCCAGGGTTCTCCACGCATGTGTGGTCGTGTCAATCGTATTAATATCCGCCGAATGCAGCGGTGAGCGTTTATGTGTAAGTATCGCTGTTAGTGGTGTCGGCAAGGCATCTCCCTCCTCCACCGCCATGTGCGTTAAATTAGTTGTGGTATGATACCAGTATGCAGCATATTGTGCTTGGGCACAGAGGTAGTATAAAAAGAAATCTGGGACACAAAAACCACCCTTTTCATAGGTCAGCGTCCGTAATTCTATGCGTGCTTGTTTACCCGCCCATATGAGTTTCAGAACAAGCAATGTTATGTTTTTAAACACTGCCTTCGGGGGAGTTATTGGTATATTATTAAATAAATACAGGATTTTGGGAAGGACGTTAATCTTCACTATTGCAATGCGATCCGCCAATGACAGTGGTAGTTGTATCCACCTGGCAATTTTCTCCTCTATCTTGCCCAGTACTCTACCATAGTTAGTACGGATAACCTCCTCGGGATTTCTGCTATACCAGACCCCCAGATATCTTATCGCGTCAGTTTGCCAATCAAGTGGGAAGTCCGTGGCATGCTGTGCGGTAGTGTCGGTGAGTGTAATTATAGTTGATTTATCCCAGTTAATATGTAAGCCAGAGTGTCTTCCAAATGTTATGTATTCTCGTAGTAGCGGGTTTAAGTTTGTACTGGGTCTCGGATATACAAAAGCATGTCGTCCGCATACATGGGTGGATATGTGTAACGGCCATGTAAACAACAAAAGAGTGTTCTCTGGTGTTTGAGAAACCACAAACAGGAGCAGGAGAACGAAAAACTGGCCTCACTTGGATCAGTTAAGAAGGCCCTCATTCCCCACCTAGTGTTGACATGCTTCATCATTGGGCCCCACTAAAGAGGCCGAGTGCCTCTTTAGTGTGCTTCGACGCCGGAATTACTGCGGAGCAGGTTTTGTGAGTTCGGACGTGCAGTGCAGGTAAATTATATTATATGGTGAGGGAATTAAAAAGATGTCTTAAGTGTATCAAAAAAGTATTTATTATCAGATCACTGGGTCATACATTTAAATTAAGTGTAGGAAAGTAGTCCACAATTAATTGTGTGGTTGTTTCCAAAGTTAGTTATTCGTCAGTTAACATCTTTCTGCCTTTGAAACGGTGTAAAGTTACCAGGCATTCATCAGGACTTAAAAAAGTGTACTAAACCCTGGCGGTATGGGCACGCTAATGCCCACCCTTACCTAGGGACGTGAAGAGTGAAAATTAGTGAAAAGAGTGCGGAAATAAAGGGAGAGAGAATTCTCTTCCCAGTTACTCCTTGTTTAGGAGGCTTCAGCACCTTTGGAAATAAAGGGAAATAGACATACAAATAAGACAAAACAAACCATTAGTGGTAGGTCTTATTTACAACGGTAAATCCATGGTTCTCCATTCTTTGTGGGTGGACAATGGTGGTGTTATAACCTTATCTTTAACACCAACCTCAATCCCTGGATAGCTAACCACTAGTCGCTGGGAAGTGTGGTGAGCTACATGTGAAGATAAAATTGTTGTGGTTGTGGGTTAAAAAGGGAAAAGAAACTTTGTTTCAGTTATGGATCAATGGACCGAGTAGGCTGTGGTCCTGTCACTTAATAAAAATAAATTCAAAATGTCTCACTTATATGGTGTGTTCATAGTACACCATGGGTCACGGAAGGGGGTGGAAGCGTAATTGGTACACCCTTGATAAACGAAAAGAACAGGGATATACGAGTCAGCACATAGACAGAATGGTACTTAGCTTAGCGACGTGCAGCCAATATGAAATCCATCAGAGTCCAAATCTTCACTTACGCCCTTGACGCTAGGCACCCTCTGTGTACCTGCAAAACCCTCAGACCGGACCCCGACGATCAGGGGCGAGGGCCGGCGGGATTGTTTTAAAGTGATTTCATGGTCGGAGCGGCTGTTTCCGGGGGCGCTGCTCTGGGCGCGGCCGTGTTGTTGGTAGGCGGAGTTATCTGGCAATGGCCAATCGGGTTAGGATTGAGTCAGAAGCTCAGCCCGTCCCCGTGGTCTTAGTGTATGAAGTAGGCTGACGTTGCCTAGGAAATGTGTCACATGGTACCGACATGCTCTGGAAAGACTAGAGCGGTGGTTTTCGTCGAAATCAAAACGGTCCAGCTTTATTAACCTGGCGGCTTATAAGTGACACAAATTACCAGACCATCGATTAGGCAGTTGGCGGAATTCAGTAATTATGCAGCACTCTGGAGTGAAGGTGATTGATAATACCTGGGGATGCTCACAAGGTGGGGATCACATTTTATTACCCAAGGGGTGGGGATCACGTGTCTAGGTGATCGCTGTATCTAGTAGAGAGCCTAGTGATCAGTACATAGTTAAATCCAATTTCACCCTTTATACAAATTTGACGCTGCGGTATAAGTGTAGGTCTGGGGGGTTGATTTGGGTTAAGCTGTGACACTAGACAGAAGAGATGTGATTTCATTAGTCTGTCGAGGGATAGTCATGCGCTTAGTTGTTGAATATACAGGGGTGGTTTTTACAGTATAGTGGAGAGTTATTTCAATACAGAGTTCCACGGAATTTCATCGTTCAAACCAGTAAGATGGGTCTCCAGTCTGTAGACCCACCTCTGTTCTTTTTCGAATAGTCGATTGGTGATGTTACTACCAGTGTTCAGCTGTTCTATCACAGTCCACCGCATGTCGTTGGTGGTATGGTTTTTCTCAAGAAAATGTCTGCTCATTTTCGTGGTGATTTTTTTGCACCTAATGCTGCTTCTATGGTAGCAGATCCTCTGCTTGACCTTCCTGCTCGTCATACCCACATAGCGAAGGCCACATGGGCATGTGATCAGGTATATCCCATTGTGTGAGTTGCAATTGGTATGTTCTCTTTGTGTCCACACTTTCCCTGGTTCGAGTGTTAGGGATTTAGAAGGAGCTGTAAGGTGGCATACGCTACAGTTCGAACAAGGAAAATGCCCTATCACTCTTGGGAGGCCCCATGAATCTGTAACAGATCGTGCTGCTGCTGGTGCGGTCTCCCTAGGGCGGGTATGGACCAATGCGTTTTTCAAATTGCGTCCTTTCTTGAAAGAAAAAAGAGGTTTCTCCCAAGTTCTCTTGATATTATTTTCCAATTCTTGTTTATGGATATTTTCATCGTGTTGGAGAGACTACTATATGTGGTTACACACGTAAGTGGAATCTCCTCGGATGGGTTGGTGTTATCCTCCAAAAGGGCCTCTCGAGGTTGGTTGCGCGCTCTCTTATACCCTTTATTTAGAGTGGCCAAGGGGTAGCCTCTTGATTTCAATTTTTCATTTAGGCCAAGTGATTGCGCCTTGAAGTCCTGTACATTGGTGCAGTTTCACCTAATTCGCAGGTATTGACCATACAGTAGGTTCTCCTTCAATGGGCGGGGTTGGAAGCTTGTGAACTCCAACAAATTGTTTTTCGCTGTTTGCTTATAGTGCGTTTTGGTTAATAGACTGGTGCCCTTGACCATCATTTTTACATCCAGGAAGACCACCTCCGTTCTGCTGGTGGTATGAGTATATTTTAGGTTTGGATCCAGAGTGTTAATCCATATCAGGAAGGCTGACAGTTGTTCATCATTCAATCACAAAAGAGGGGAGAGGGTCAAATTAGTTTAAACTCTACCACCCCAGACCCCCTATAACCTCAATTATATACACAAGAGGGGTGAATAGAGTGAGTAACATAAGAATACACATGCATGTATACACAACAAAATAGAGAAGGCCCCAATAGGGCAAATCACTCTATTTGAAAAAACTGCCCTCACTCACATACCGAGGTATGTGACATGTTCATCATCGGGCCTGCTTACAATACGCCCAGGTGTACCCCACACAGGGCGGAGCATAAGGGAGGGGGAAAAAATAATAAATTTCACTTAACACGACATGTAGTCGAGACAAATAGACATAGACAACACTGAACACATAAATTGGTGAAAGTCGCGCAAACACCAAGTGATCTCAACTGAGGAGTGCGACAAAAAAGTGCAGTTTGGGGAGTGATTAAAACTGATTAAAGGTGTCAACCAAAAACAACCTTTATTAAACTTTCCTTGACACCCCTACCAGGTTTAAAAAATAGATGAAAAAGGATGGGAATAAGCCTCTGAGAAGTAATTGGGAATCTCAAGGCATCCCTCCTACCACTGCCAGAGTCAACATGTTTTGACCGCTCTGTGTGCGCCTGTAAGGTCACTCCGGTCTTCTTCAGGACCGTCACATTCGGTATCACTCTGGGTATCCCCGTACTTTGGAGAAATTTTACCCCAACAGGGGGGCAGGTCTAATCCAACCGTTCCTCTGCTGTATAGTCTGTGAAAAGTGTTCCCTCAAATGCGGGAGAACATTCACGAGTTCATATAAGTTACAAACTCTAACTGGTGTCCGGTGAGGAGGACGCCCAAGAACACAATCGTCCCGTAGGCCCGTCCCGGCTCTGTCACCTACAAACCGCAACACTTCGTAGATATGTTACTCACTCTATTCACCCCTCTTGTGTGTATATAATAGTTGTTCATCATTGCCAGTCCAGATCATAAGGACATCGTCGATGTAGCGTTTCCATATTAGGATAGCGGGCCTAAAGGGACCATTTGGTGGTAGGATATGTTCCGCCTCAAAATTGGCAACATATAGACCCGCTACACTAGGGGCAAAAGTGCTGCCCATGGAAGTACCTGTGCATTGGAGGTAGAGCTGTCCTTTGTATGAGAAAAAGTTATCTTTCAGTGCTAAGGAGGCACATTCAATAATGAATTCCTTGGATGTCTGGTAATTCCAGACCACCGTATCTAGAGCTTCACCCCGGTCCCTGATGGTGTCGTCCTGGGGGATACTGGTGTAAAGGCTCTCGATGTCTAAGGTGACAAGTGTCACTGAATGCTCAGTGAAAGTGAGGTCTTGCAGGAGTTGGAGTAGGCTTTTTGTGTCCTTGAGATAGGTAGGCGTGTTTTGAACAATTGGTTTTAGATAGTGATCACAAAATCGTGACAAAGGTTCCAACAAGGAGCCTATGCCAGAGACGATGGGTCGTCCTGGAGGGGGCATCCTGTTTTTATGTGTCTTTGGTAAGGTGTAAAAGTAAGGGATTACACTGTTGTTGGTACTTAGAAAGTCTGCCTCATTCTTAGACAGTTGCCCGTCTTCCTCCGCTCTTCTGACCAAGGTGGTGATCCGTAATGCATAAACATGATCTGTTTATCTCTCTGCCATTATCATATTTAGGAAGTTGTGAGGGCTGGTTTAAATTGTTGTCCATGATGTACATGCCTTATACTGTAGATACTACACGTTACTCGTAAAAGGATTACGTGATGATCCTAGCATACATAGAAGTGCATCAAGGTTTTCACCCACAGGGAAATGAAGGGGAAGGGTAATTAGATCCAAATGCCTTTATGAATTTATACAGTGAACACAAAATTTTTACTTGGCTTAAAAATGAGATACTCAACTTTGCGGAGTTCAATTTTACCCAGTATTTTCAGCAATTTCTGGAAAGTAATGTTACCAATGACAAAGCAATCCCAGTGTCCATATTAAACAGTACTTCAGCATTCTGTGTTCAGGGAGCAGGATACTTTCAGTAGGAGAAAGTCGATGTAATTATACTTATTGGCAGCGCACCTTCAGTAGTCCACCATTGTTGACTTCCCCTAATGTATATTTTGTCTGTGGAGAAAATGCTTATACCTGGCTTCCCCATGGTTTGGCTGGCTGTTATTTGTCTTTTTTGTATCCTCCAGTATACATAGCCCCCTCTAATTATCATAAGGACCATCGATTAGATAGGCGCAGCCTGCCACTTGTCCGAGATAAGAGAAAGATTGACACCACTGGAGGCGCTAGGGGGCGCACAGCGGGCTGGCTGCTTGAGCAGGCAGCTCCGCCGGGCAGATACGGAACCAGCGCTGTAAAGTTGTTTAACTGGACCGACAGCGAGCGTGAACCACATCGCGGCGGATGGGAAGGTCTTCTGCACAGCCGGAGCAGAACCATTGCCAAATGTGGGCTCTGATCTAGGAGACAACAGCTCCGGAGAGAACACGGAGGAGTCGTGGCAACATGGCTGCCGTCTGTCCACACAGGCATTGAAGGGCCGATACTCGTCACCAGACACGCATGGACGCGGAAGATGCGAATTCTAACGGATAGCCACGAGGAGGACGAGGTGCGTCGCCCCAGATCCGGAGGTATTGCTATCGGCGATAAATATAAGGCTTAAACTGTTCTGACACGGGAGCGCAAAATGGCGGCACCCGCACCACAGCCATACCGGGGAAGGCCGGCGTTTGGAGCTTGTGGGGCGGTATGAGGGTTGTGGATCTAACTCTCCCCAATATGGACAGGACAGTATAGACGCGTGGCGCTCCTAGAGGATTCCGAGTTTACAGACCCCCTGGAGTGTTAAATACATGCTGCACTGTTGCGAGCATCAGATCCACAAGATGGCCGCGCCCATAGTCTGCAAGCAGCAATAGGCGACTATCTGTGTCTCCAAGCACAAACAGCACATACCGACCGACACCAGAGGGCCAGTCGAGATCGACTGATACACGTGGCGAGACCGTGGGAGTGTTCCGATCTGCCGGTGCCGCATACCCAGCTTACAGACACGGGTTCGCGGCATAAACCCCTCCCCCGCCGGACCAACGGTGGTGATCCGCAGTGAGTGGCAAGCTGGGTGGTTGCGGATGCATCTTCACGGCGCATCTGACGCGTAGGCGACACACCAGGCCCAGTTACTCAGGGATGGCATAGATGAAGAGCGGCAGCCAGGATGCGTGATTATCACCACCCCTAACTGCAAGTGATGCCCACCATGAGGGAGTAACAGGACACCCTGGGAGTAATACGGTACATATTGAAGACAACGTTTGCACGGCTACTTGTTCTACTGCAGCACATGGTGGGTTCTATACGGACGGTACTGGGATACACAGCACACAGGACACCGTAAGCCCTAATCTCTGTATGGTAATTGCTGCGCTAACCCCTGGAACTTTCACCCGAATATCTCTTATGATCCCCTATGGCAACGCTGGATAGCCGGTCCCGTAGCGCAGCTGGTGAGGAACTCGCAGCATTGGCTTGACTAACGTACCACGCCAGTATTCACGCTTCAGTTCACCTCAGTCCTACCGACACACATTGTACAAGTACACCAACAGGATCATCCAGGAAGGCGGACGCTGTATTGCTATCGGAACAAACCTCACCTATAGCAATAAAAGGTAGCCACCACATCTGGCTCGGTAGCCTCGAATCACAGGGCTCTCTCGCGGAGACGGTGCTGGGAAATATCCACTAGACGCCTGCCTATACAGCGACCCGCACCTGACAGTCATGGGTAAGCCGGACAAGCAACAAACAAAGATGAACTTTGAAACACGTAAAACTCCAAAGGAT
The DNA here is from genome assembly GCF_964263255.1 of Lissotriton vulgaris. NCBI lineage: Eukaryota > Metazoa > Chordata > Amphibia > Caudata > Salamandridae > Lissotriton > Lissotriton vulgaris. The sequence goes on along the minus strand of NC_141699.1, from coordinate 879,861,023 downwards.
CAGACTGAACCCACGGAAGACAACATGGACGCTGGAGGCTCGAAAGTTTGCAGTATGGAGAGCATTCTCAGAGCCATCAAAACCAACTTACAGGATATCAATGGCAAGCTGGACCACCTGACGGGTCGGGTGGAAAGTATGACGGCCAAGATGGATAAGCAAGGGGAGTGATTGGATACAGCTGAGACTCGCATTTCTGCGGTAGAGGACGAATCACATTCCACAACCACCAAATGCGCCGGCATTGAAAAAGTCTTGAGGTCATCAAGGCAAAGGCGGAGAAGTTGGAAGCACGATCGCGCCGGAACATACGCATCGCAGGACTGCCTGAATCGACCAACACAGGACGCATGGAGGCATAAGTCGAACAAATGTGCAAGGACATATTCTGAGAAGATTCCATGTCGCCTATCTTTATTATCGAAAAAGCGCATTGTTCCCTGGCACCGAAACCTCCACTGGGTGCAGCACCGAGACCCATAGTCGCACGTGTCTTAAATGACAGAGACAACATCCTACGTCTTGCGCGAGAGAAGGGTGAGATTAACTATCAAGGTAATAAATTAGAATTCTATCCGGATTACACGATCGCAGTACAGCAGGCGAGACGAGAATGCAAAACAGCCAAGGCCAAGCTCCGAGATCTGCAGATACCTTACGCCATGCTCTATCCGGCCCGGTTGAAGATTACGTGGGAGGACAAGACCACCGTTCTGACCACCCCCAGAGCTGCAATGGACTTCATCAAAAAGGTGGTACAAAAGGGGCTGTTGTTTGACTGATTCAGATGCTCTGTCCATCACCACCCCCTTTTGTGCTGCTTTTGGCCGCCATAAGTGTGGCAGGGTATGCTCAGACGTGAGTCCCTTGCTCACTTTGCCACTGGATTCAAGCAAGCCGGGCTGAAGACGGCTGGAATGCCAGAAACCGGTCCTCGGAAGCTTGTTTCCGGTCCAGGGAAGAGATGGCTTGGCAGTTCGGGCTGGACTGTTCCCATGAGGCACAGGGTCAGACTGATTTGCATATAGCCATGTCTGAACTGGGGTGGCAGAGTGGGCTAAAGAACGGTGATGGATTAAACCCAGATCGTTTGACTGGGTGTGAGTGTTTGATTGATTCAGATGCTCCGTCCATCACCACCCCCTTTTGTACCGTTCATCAAAAAGGTGGCACCCAAAGATAGAAAGGTGAACAGAAGAGAGACAGCCAGATTCTGATTAACGGTAAGGTGTCAAATTATTGTATAGAACTGTGAACTGTGCGACCACCCAGAAGTGAGATACACTGACTATCCACATCCATCTAGGTACTTAATGGTTGTCAGGTGATGGCAAGGACACTCAGCGGTTGCAGGATGCAAGGCAATGTTTATTTGTGGTATGCCTATGGGGGTTGCTGCTGGCCACACTAGGATGAACCGCATAACCCGCTTCCTACGACCTACCTTATGGCCTGCACATGGACACGAAGTGGCGCTGTGGGTTGGGGTGAGTTGACATACACGCCGCTGGGTGGAGATCTGTACCTCTCATGGTGTATACTTTCACGGTCAAGGTCACAAACTCTGATGTGAACAATGCGACGGACCTTTCGCACGCTTTGTTAATGGGTTATCTGTTCAATTTCAATATACGGTCTGTACATGTATAATTGATCTCCCCATCCTTTCAGTAGGGTGGTGGAGTGTGTCCCCGGCGGACCTCTAAATGGGAGATCCCCACGAAGTTATGTTTTTTGATACAGTTTGTGGGGAATGGCTTCGGCAAAATTGGGTTGCTGGAGTGGGTGGGAATGGGGTAAGTTGGGGTTTCGTTCAGATGAAAGTGCCAGGGCATTTGAGATGCAATGCTACTATCCAGGTTGTGCTACATGTGCGGAGAATGAGGTTACTCACAATTTTGCCAACGCATTATGTGTCAATTGGGCTTGGTGTGAAATATGTACAGGTTTGAGGCATATGGGCTGCAGATGGTACATTATGAATAGATCGCCATCTGGTGTTGGGCTCGGATGATTGCACTTGTTTTTCTCTTGGAGAGTCTTTTGTAGATTGGTGACTCCTCCTTTGGTTGGTAGTGCGCATGGGCATCTGCTCCTTCCTTAGATTGTTTTTTTCCGCCATCGGGTTCGGATGAGGATCGAAGCGCTCCAGATCGACTTCGGGAAGAAGTGATATTTCGGCGCGTATTCCCTTTCGACGGTATTGTTATCGAACGCGATTTCATTTCCATTCCGACGCTTTTCGACTCCAACATCAAAGAAAAACTTTGGTCTACGTCGACGAACGAGAGGCCTTTCTCGACGTGGTCAAGACCGGAGTCCATGGAAAGGACTCCATTTAAGAAATGTCCAACGTGTGGTGCTAAGTTCCCACACAAGGACCTACACGAGGTGTGCAACCTCTGTCTATCACCTGAACACGAATCCAGGGACTGCGAAGCCTGCGCAGCATTCTCCTCCACGTCTACAATTAGAAACCGTCGAGCTCGAAGACACGAGGTTTCCAGAATGCAGTCAGAGGCAATCCCGGAGCTGTTCGAAGACTAGCACCTCGAAGAGGAAGATGATCAGGAAGAACAGTCGGGGTCGGAAGTGGACGAGTCCGATGTCGAGTGATTCGACGTTCAACAAACCGTGAGTGACGACGTCCCCTTACCAAAAAACCGACCCCGTGCGGTAACGACCCCGCCTTCGAGCCCGGTCAAACCGCTGAAAAAAGTTTCCGGCGCCCCGCCTTCGGGCCCGGCAACGAAACAGAAACTCTCGGTCTCCCACCATGTCGGATCCGAGAAACGGTCGACATCGACACCGAAGCTTCATGCAAGGGAAAGCTCGGCATCGAAACATTCCATGTAGAAACCGAAACATGCTTCGACGTCGAAGACTCACTCGACACCGAAAAAGTCGGAATCGAGCACATCCCTCGGTGCCGAAAACACAGAACATTGACGATCGGAAGCAAAGGCACCTTTCGGAACCAAAAACTTCGGTACTGACACAGGAGCAGCAAACCGATCCAAAACAATAGACTTTGTTTATCGATCCACAAACTGGCAAAGTAGTGACAAAATCACCGAAAAAGAGGAAGAATGAACAGCTAGATGACAAAGCTCTTCATGCTAAAAAGAGAACAAAGGGGACAAATACAACTCCTCCTCCTTCTCCTCGGCCTAGAGTCACACTCTCTTCTCCTATTCCTCACACTATGCCAACTATTCCTCCACCTTCTACACCAAGACATCTACACCCCAAACAGATGTAGACAGTGATACAGGGGAGGGAGAACCTCATGGGGATGATGACACTATCCCAGATGAGGAAGACCCATGGGAGAATTATGATGCAGGGTCAGATGATGACAACGACCCACATTTATATCCCTCAAAACCTTCACCACCTGATGATAACACAGGTTTTGTACAGCTGATTAATAGGGCAGCAAAATATCATAAGGTAGATCTACATACAGAACCTCAAGTAGAGGATTTCCTATTAGAAACACTACCTACTGCACAAAGAACATCAGGCACTCTACCCATGCTGAAGGGTCTTCTCAGGCACACAGCAGACATATTCAAAGACCCAGTGAGGGCTAGGGTGTTAAACCCAAGAATTGATAAAAAATATAAGGCAGCTCCAAAGGACCCAATATTTATCAAGGGACAGGTACCTCTGGACTCTCTTGTAGTTACAAACGCTCGCAAAAGAGCGAACTCATTATCTACGGGAGAAGCCCCTCCACCGGATAAGGAGTCAAAATTAATTGATGCATCAGGCAAAAGAGTAGCATCACAAGCGGCAAACAGCTGGCGCATAGCCAATACACAAGCGCTACTTGCACGCTATGTTAGGGCGCATTATGATGAGTTAGAAAAGCTCATCACACATCTTCCTAAGGAACATCAGAAAAGAGCAGATCAGCTTATACAGGAAGGAAAGATAATAACTAACACTTCCATTAAGTGCGCCTTGGACGCGGCAGACACTGCAGCAAGATCCATCAACACCAGTATCATGATAAGAAGACATGCATGGCTTAGGGTCTCAGGGTTCAAACAAGAAGTACAAACATCTTTATTGAACCAACCTTTTGATCAAAAGACACTTTTCGGCTCAGGTACAGATGAGACTTTAGAAAAGATGAAAAAGGACACAAACGGCCTAAGTCAATGGGAGCATTACAACAGCCAACACAAAGGGGTTCCTTTCGTAGATCCACCTATAGAGGGGGCTCAAAAAGTACAGGAACAAGTCAGCAATCTACCTCTTTCACACCAACATCACCCAGAGGTAATTCAAGAGGCAGTTACAGAGGTAACAACAACAAGGGTAGAGGTCGCGGAAATAATAACAACCGCAACTCCCCAACCCCAAAACAGTGACTTAATACAACTTCCCCAGACCACATAACACCGGTCGGGGGACGTCTATCACAGTTCCTACCTGTCTGGGAAAACATCACATCAGACAAGTGGGTGAGACAAATTATCCAACATGGTTATTGCCTAGACCTCACAGCTACCCCACCAAACATCCCCCCCAGACAGCGTCCAATGAGTCAAGACCATCTGACATTGTTAAAACAAGAAGTACTATCACTGTTACAAAAGCATGCCATAAAGAAGGTTCCAAAACATCAACAAGGGACAGAAGTATACTCTATACTTCCTAATCCCCAAAAAAGACGGGTCTCTAAGGCCAATCTTAGACCTCAGACCTCTCAATGCATACATAAACTCGGAACATTTCCACATGGTCACGCTCCAACAAGTACTTCCTTTACTGAAGAAAGGGGACTTTCTTTCTACACTGGATCTAAAAGACGCTTACTTTCACATCCCAATTCACAAAGCCCACAGGAAATACCTAAGGTTTGTAGTGGAAGGACAACATTATCAGTTCAAAGTCCTTCCGTTTGGGGTCACAACGGCACCAAGGGTATTCACAAAATGGCTAGCAGTGGTTGCAGCACACCTAAGAAGACAACAAATACATGTCTTCCCTTACTTGGATGATTGGCTAATAAAGGCCAAGTCACAAGAAGAATGTCTTCACAACACACAGAAGACCATTCAATTGCTGCACCACCTAGGGTTTACGGTGAACTACAAAAAAATCCCACCTACAACCAAATAAGATTCAACAATACCTAGGGGCTACTATAGACACAGAAACAGCCAAAGCATACCCCAATCCAATCAGGATACAAACAATGGTCACACTGATACAAAGATTTCAACCACAACACTCACTACCAGCACGAGGGTTTATGCAGCTGTTAGGCATGATGTCCTCCTGCATACTGCTAATACCATATGCCAGACTACAAATGCGTCCACTACAGGAGTGTCTAGCGACACAGTGGAATCAGGCTCAAGGTCAGATTACAGATCTGGTGTAGGTAGACGACCGTACGCATCGCTCTCTGAAGTGGTGGAACACAACAAACATTTCCAAGGGACGGTCGTTCATAGAACCGATCCCACAAGTGATACTGACAGCGGACGCATCGCTCACCGGATGGGGAGCACATATGGACAAATACACAGTACAGGGGAAATGGAGTGTGCAGCAAAAGAGACTGCACATCAATTACTTGGAACTACTAGCAATATTTCTAGCATTAAAAGGTTTCCAAATGTAAATAACCAACAAGGCAGAACAGACAACATGACTGCAATGTATTATATTCAAAAACAGAGGGGACACACTCTCTCCTACTATCCAAACTAGCACAGGACATTTGGAGATGGGCCATTCCTCAAAAGATCTATCTGTTAGCAGAACACCTACCAGGAGTTCAAAATCAGATAGCAGACATCCTTAGCAGAGAGTCAGAACAAGTACACGAATGGGAGCTGCACGACCAGATACTGCAGCCATTCTTCCAAAGATGGGGTCAACCAGAGATAGATCTGTTTGCCACTCATCAGAACGCAAAATGCCAAAACTTCGCATCCAGGTACCCACACCACCGGTCCCAGGGCAATGCACTATGGATAAATTGGTCCAACAAATTTGCTTACGCTTTTCCCCCTCTCCCACTAATTCCATTAGTGGTTCGGAAACTGCAACAGCACTCAATGACAATGATACTAGTAGCACCCACGTGGGCAAGACAGCCGTGGTTCACCACGCTACTGCAACTCTCACAGGTGCCACATCAAAAGCTAAAATTATTACCCATGCACCTTACACAGAGCCATGGAGAAATATTGCACCCAGATCCCAAACAATTGAACCTAGCGATCTGGCTCCTGAGATCATAGAGTTTGGATATTTAGATTTTCCTCCAGAATGTATGGAAATCATTAAACAAGCAAGACGTCCTACCACCAGAGCATGCTATGCAGCAAAATGGAAAAGGTTTGCTGTATACTGTAACAGTAATCACATCAACCCTCTGGACGCATCCACTAAACAGATTATTTGCTATTTACTACACTTGCAGCAATGTAACCTAGCATATACCTCTATCAGAGTTCATCTCGCAGCTATAGCGGCGTATCTACAAAACAGACAACATCTTTCCCTGTTTAAAGTACCAGCAATTAAAGCTTTCATGGAAGGACTCAGAAGAGTCATTCCACCAAGACTGCCACCTTCCCCAGTCTGGAATCTCAACATAGTACTTACCAGACTAATGGGACCACCCTTTGAACCTATGCATAGGTGTGAAATACAATTCCTCACATAGAAGGTGGCCTTCCTCATAGCTATTACTTCACTCAGAAGAGTGAGTAAATTGCAAGCGTTTACAATTCAAGAACCATTCATGCAGTTACACCAAAACAAAGTGGTTCTTAGAACAAACCCAAAATTCTTGCCTAAAGTAATTTCAGCATTCCACATCAATCAGTCAGTGGAACTACCGGTCTTCTTTCCAAAACCACAGACGGTAGCAGAAAGAGCCCTACATACATTGGATGTCAGAAGGGCAATATTGTACTATATAGAAAGAACACAAACTTTCAGAAAGACAAAACAGCTATTTGTGGCGTTTTTCTCCTACACATAAGGGCAATCCCATCTCTAAAGCAGGCATTGCCAGATGGATTGTAAAATGTATACAAATATGCTACTTAAAAGCAAAGAGGACATTAACTGTTCCTCCTAGAGCTCACTCTACACGTAAACTAGGAGCATCTATGGCATTCTTGGGAAACATTCCACTAGATGACATATGCAAAGCAGCTACCTGGGTTACACCGCATACCTTCACAAAGCACTATTGTGTAGATGTGCACACAACAAGCTAGAGTGGGACAAGCTGTATTAAGAACTTTATTTCAGACTGTTGCTACAGATACTGGTGACCACCGCTAGGGAGAGAACTGCTGTATAGTCTATTCATAATGTACCATCTGCAGCCCATATGCCTCTAACGGAATATGCTACTTACCAGTATGCATCTGTTCTTGGCATAGAGGGCTGCAGAGTGGTACATGCCCTCCCAGCCTCCCCGGAAACCTGTGTCTGTCTAACACTATCTTATTTAGATACACTTACATGGGCATTTTCTATCTGTATTCTATCATACTACTCCATCTAACCCTACTATGGCAAAACAATCTAAGGATGGAGCCGATGCCCATGCGCACTACCAACCAAAGGAGGAGTCACCAATCTACAAAAGACTCTCCAAGAGAAAAACAAGTGCAATCATCCGAGCCCAACACCAGATGGCGATCTATTCATAATGTACCACTCTGCAGCCCTCTATGCCAAGAACAGATGCATACTGGTAAGTAGCATATTCCTTATATATTATGCAACTGCAAAGGTGCGTCAGGTCATAACAGTTTAAACCTATTAACTTGGGATGTACGGGGCTTCACAAATCCTAACAAGATTAGACACATTTTTGCATGTTTTGATAGATATCATATAGACATAGCACTACTGCAAGAAACACATATAGCTCGTACAATGTGTAGGAAAATTGGTACGAAATGGGCAGAATCATGTCACTTTGCTACTTATTCCTCCTACTCAAGGGGGTAATGACGTTAATCAAGAGAGGTGTCAACTTAAAAATCACTCTGTCAATTCTTGATCCCAATGGTAGATATGTGGTTGGGTCTGGCATGTTGAGGGGATAGCGCGTGACACTGGTAAATGTTTATGGCCCGAATGTAAACTCCCCTGAATTTTTTCAGGAACTTTGGAATCTAATGCTGGAATTCGTCGACACAAACATTATATTGGGGGGAGATTTTAATGTAGCATTATGCGACTCACTAGACCGCTCCACTGCTTCCGTGGAACCACATAAGAGTACCAGAGGGAAACTATGGGATATCAAGGAAGGTATTTCCCTTAAAGATATTTGGAGAGTGAGAAACCCTGAGGTGACAGTTGCAACGCATGTCAATATGGCACACAGCAGTTGGTCTAGGATAGACTACTGGTTAGGGTCAAACAACATATTATTACGGACAAGAACATTGACAACATTACCTAGAACTATATCTGACCATAACCCGATAGTATTATCGATACAGGTACCACACTACACGCCCCCTCCATTTAGTTGGCGATTTAACGCTAAGGCACTTCTGGACCCACTATATGCAGACACAATAGCCACCGCTATCAAGGAATACTTTCAGTTCAATGTGGCGACAGTAGACGACCCTGGCACGCTCTGGGAAGCGTTCAAAGCGACTCTGGGAGGGGTCTGTATGAGTACCACAGTTGGAATCCTGAGGGATATCAGAGAACAGATAAAAAAAAACGTGAAGTGAGAATGAGAGAACTAGAAAAGGAATATGAGCGGACACAGAACACTGCACTACTGGGTGAACTCAGACAGATACGCACCGAACACCAAACTTATACTGCAGAGGAACTAAAGTATGTCAACAAGCGCCCACTGGCTAAAAGATTTGGGGAAGGTGGGAGACCGGCAGAGTACTAGCATCTAAAATTTGTGAGGGGAGGGGGTCACAAACGATAACGCAAATACGAGATACCGACGGTACATTACTAACACACCCAGAGGGCATACTACGTTGTTTTGTAGACAACTACAGCACACTGTACGAATCCAAGCAAACACCACCTCCAGAAGAAACATTCCGATATCTTCACGATATCGCCATTGCATGGCTCTCGTACCATCAACGTGAATACTTACCACTACCTATAACGGTAGAGGAGGTGACGGAAATCATTTAATCACTGCCTAACGGAAAAGCACCAGGCCCGATGGGTATACCTGTGATTCTATAAAACATACGTAGATATTTTGGCCCCTCACCTAGTTGCCATGTATGGCAATGCCTTTCATCAGGCCACACTACCCCCGTCACTACGTGAAGCTGTGCTCCTAACGCTCCTGAAGCCAAATAAGGATCCAGATCTCTGTGAATCTTACAGGCCGTTATCATTACTGAATGTGGATTCAAAAATACTAGCAAAGATCCTAGCGGTCCGACTGCAGCCCCTAATGACGAAACTAATATTACCAGACCAGGCAGGATTCATACCCACGAGGGCAACTTCACACAACACCAGAACATTATTTGCGGTATCTCATTTTTCAACACCCAGCACGAAGGCGGTGGTGGTCATGCTTGACGCCGCTAAGGCTTTCGATTCAATTGAGTGGTCATATTTGCTAACGATACTCCAACGTATGGGATTTCCCTCAAGGTTTATAACTTGGATAACGCTTCTCTACACCAATCCCATAGCCTGAGTTCGCGTAAATGGGTACATCTCAGATTCCTTCCGTATTGCTGGTGACACGAGGCAGGGGTGCCCTCTGTCACCGTTACTATTTGCACTAGCTTTAGAACCACTGGCCTGCATCATTAGACAGACACATAACCACTCAGTGCTGCACTTCCCTGGGCGGCCGTTACACATATATACCAACAAGAAGAGAGATAGGGAGAGTTATGGAACACTCTTATTCCCCGGTTAAGTCTACGTAAACAACAAAATAGTGTTCTCTGGTGTTTGAGAAACCACAAACAGGAGCAGGAGAACAAAAAACTGGCCTCACTTGGATCAGTTAAGAAAGCCCTCACTCACCACCTAGTGGTGACGTGCTTCATCATTGGGCCCCACTAAAGAGGCCGAGTGCCTCTTTAGTGTGCTTCGACGCCAGAATTACTGCGGAGCAGGTTTGGTGAGTTTGGGCGTGCAGTGAAGGTAAATTATATTATATGGTGAGGGAATTAAAAAGATGTCTTAAGTGTATCAAAAAATTATTTATTATCAGATCACTAGGACATACATTTAAAATTAAGTGTAGGAAAGTAGTCCACAATTAATTGTGTGGTTGTTTCCAAAGTTAGTTATTCGTCAGTCAACATGTTTCTGCCTTTGAAACGGTGTTAAGTTACCAGGCATTTATCAGGACTTAAAAAAGTGTACTAAATCCTGGTGGTATGGGCACGCTAAGGCCCACCCTTACCTAGGGAGAGACTCGCCAGATCCACCATATTGGAGGGAGGAAAGGGTTGCGGTCCAGTTGCTGGCCGAATCCCGCCCTCCCCGAGTACTTAAGTCGCATTTTAGTGCGAGCGTGCCCACTGATTTACGAGCACTCTCCCCTGAGGAGGAAAGCCGGGGGACAGCTTGTAGCGCTTTTAGCATTTGCTTTTAAACTTTGTGTAGTATTGTGTATTTTACTTTGCATCTGTGTAGTACTCTGTGTGGCACATTGCAATTGTCTGGTGCTTGGTGCTAGCCATTGTCTTACCTTCTGCTCTCCTCTTCTAGCGCAGCGCAGCAGACTACGTGCTGACGCTGCGGGAGAGACTCGCCAGATCCGCCATATTGGAGGGAGGAAAGGGTTGCGGTCCAGTTGCTGGCCGCATCCCACCCTCCTCCACACTGGATAAAAGGACACAGACTTCCCGTCCGCGGCAAGCCCGTCTGTGCCCGTCCGGGGCCGGAAGGGGCTAGGGGCCCAAATCTCTGCCCAAATTACCACCGATGTCCTGAAATCGATCAGGTATTCCAAAGACCAGTTAATAAGTCTCCGCCCTTCCACCCAGAGAGCCTGTAGTCATACGCTGAGCGTTGTTAGCTTACCCCTGATTTGTGAGAACTGTCGGTATAACCCAGTCTATAACACCATTGTAGAGGGTAAGTCAGAGTCTTTGTATATGTTACTGATCAACTGTCGCTCCCTGAGGAAGCACAAGCTGGATATTTATGACCTCTTAGTGGAAAAACAACCAGAGGCACTCTCCTAACCGAGACCTGGCTGGATGCAGAGTCCAATCCAGATATATTGGAAGCACTCCCACAGGATTATGGGATATTAAGACTTGACCGGGTCAAACAGAGGGGATGCGGGATCGCCATTATTCATAAACTGGACCTGTTATGTACTTTTGAGATAGTATTAATTAAAGAATGTGAAGCTGCCTTATTTACTATAAAATATCATCAAAACAGGGCTATTAATGGCTACTTGATCTACCGTCCGCCGGGCAGGACTTCGCCTTTCTTGGACAGTCTGATGGAAGTAATTGCCCTTCATGCACTACGGTATAATAAGTTCCTCATTTTGGGTGACCTCAATTTTCATACTGAGGATGAAAACGATAAGTAAGCCCTAAATCTACTCGCTGCTTTAAAAATGTTCAATCTCAACATTCAATCCCAGATGCCTACCCATAAAGCAGGTCATCTGTTGGATCCGATCTTTGCAAACTGGGAGGGGGTGGCGGTGCAACCCCCCAGTAAGGTACTATGGTCAGACCATTTTCTGGTAGAGTTCACCATCTGTGGGGAGCCCAAACCATTGTTTAGTACCAAACCAACGATATGTAAACGTAGGCAATGGGGGAAAATTAAGCAAGATAAGTTAGAGCTGGCTCTAAAAAGAGGCAGCCCCCCACTAAAAGATAGTGTAGATGAAGCCTGGACAGACTACGAAAAGTGGCTGTCAGGAGCCCTAGATGAAACTGCCCCGTGGACCACTAAGGCCCCAGCGAGGTGTTCAAAAACAGCTCAGTGGTTTAACACTGATTTAAAAGCATGTAAAACGGAATGCAAAAAACTGGAGCGCATTTGGCGTAAGAAATATGAGGAGGTGGCTAGACTCAACTATAAGAAGAGTATAAAGAATTACCATAAACTGATTAGATCTACTAAGCGCAATTTCTTAAAGAACAAAATTGAACTGGCTGATAACTTTACCAAAGAACTCTTTGTCATTTACAAAGAACTTACCTCATTGAAGAGAACTATAGCTCCTGATCTGCATTCTACGGATATGTGTGAAGCTATTGCCGATTTTTTTGTGCAGAAAGTGGACAACATATACAAAACTTTTCCAGAGGAACGGGTAGAACCCCCTAGGGACACCTTCACTAGTAGTGAGAGGATGAACAGTGGGTGCCTCAATCAGTTTGTGGTGCCCAACACCATGGAGTTGCTGAACATTATACGCAGCATTAAATCTGGCTCCCCGAAGGACGTGGCTCGTCCTAACGTCCTCAGGAATCAATTCGAGCTTCTGGCAACTCATATAGGCCACATGGCGAAACAGTCTTTTCTAACCAGTCATATACCTCAAGACTGGAAAATAGCGCAGGTCATTCCCTTAAAAAAAAACCATTTGAGTGCTATGCAGTTGGATAACTATCGACCTATATCGCTACTGCCTTTCTGTGCTAAGGTGGTGGAAAAGATAGTTAACAAGCAGCTCTCTGAGTATTTGGAGAATGGACTGCATCTGCATCCTTCGCAGTCCGGATTTAGAGCGCACCACTCGACTGAATCGGCACTCCTCTTCTCCACTGAGCTTTTAAGGAGTAGAGTTGATGAGGGAAAGACAGCCGCGATCCTTTTATTAGATTTGAGCGCGGCATTTGACACCGTCTCCCACCCCATACTGCTCTCTCGTCTCAGTGAGGCTGGTATAGAGGGTCTGGCTCTCGAGTGGATGTGTTCATTCTTGGCGAACAGGCAATTCCAAGTATACTGTCCTCCTTTTAAGTCCGAGGTGCGCTCGCTCAGACACGGGGTGCCGCAGGGCTCAATTTTGAGCCCGACTTTGTTTAATCTTTATATGGCACTCCTGGCCCAGCTGGTTGCAGCATACGGGGTTGAGATAGTGTCATATGCTGATGACACCCAGCTGGTGGTTGAATACAACCAGTAGGGGGGAGAGAGAGGGAGAGCAAGTGGATTCAGTCTCCCTTGGCAATATGATTAAACAAAATGGAATCCACTCAAAGTGGTAGTGGTCCCTAAAGTGATGGGGAGCACACGGTGTTGTTTAAATGCCCCTCGCACACCAACAGGCCCCTTGGTGTCATGCTTCATCATCGGGGCCTTCGCATCCCTCTACGGGATGCGGCGTGCTACGACTGACGGCTGTGTAGGAGCACTTAGTAGTGAGCTATGTGAGGGTGTGTTTTTAAGGGAAAGAGTGTGAGTGAGGTGAGGTGAAAAAAGTAAGTTTAAAAAATACCTGGCGCGTAGGAAAAATTATTTATGTCCTCGGCTGGTATTATTAAAAAGGTGCAGAGTGAGGTTGATTGTATATGCACTAGGGTATATCAACCATTTCAAAGTGTCAATATGTTTCGGAGCGCGAGGACTCCTTCTTCAGGACAAGGATATGCACGTTATCCTCACCTTACTCACATGAAATGTTAGTGTTTTATACAAAAATAAATGTGTAATGTACCTAACAATGTTGTTTGTATAGGTAAGTTCAGTTGCGCCCAATTGGCGTTGAAGAGAACCTGTGGAAAAAAGACATAATAAACATTATCGTCGGATGTCCAGGAACTTAGGGAAGAAAATGCTTCCCTAATAAATGAGGGTAAATGGCAGAACCCAAAATGAGGTTCTGAGACCCCGTAAAAAAGACATTTAAAAGGACATACAGAAAAACACAGACATACATCTACAGTTTAAATTGTTGTCTCCCTGGTATGGATGAAGAGAGGGAGAGAGTGATTAAATGAAGGCTTACTTATTGTTCAAAGTCTGATAACCTCATGAGCTTATGCGTGGTATTGGGGGAATCCTTCCTCACTGCTCAGTAAAGCAACCTAAAGGATATTTAAGGGTGAGTTTTAGGTTGATTTAAGGTAAGATCAGCAGAAAGTACAAAATACAAGGTGACAGATGCACAATTCTCCTCCTAGCTCGTGTGACCCCACTTACGGTTACTGCATGGACCTCAGCACAAAACTGAGACAAAGAAAATACCCTAACCCTGTGATTTGCAAGGCTATGAAGAGAGCCAGGAACAACAATAAGTACATTACACATTTATTTTTGTATAAAACACTTTAACATTTCATGTGAGTAAGGTGAGGATAACGTGCATATCCTTGTCCTGAAGGAGTCCTTGCGCTCCGAAACATGTTGACACTTTGAAATGGTTGATATACCCTAGTACGTATACAATCAACCTCACTCTGCACCTTTTTAATAATACCAGCCGAGGACATAATAAATAATTTTTCCAACGCGCCAGGTAGTTTTTTAAACTCACCTTTTTCACCTCACCTCACTCACACTCTTTCCCTTAAAAACACACCCTCACATAGCTCACTACTAAGTGCTCCTACGCAGCCGTTAGTCGTAGCACGCCGCATCCCGTAGAGGGATGCGAAGGCCCCGATGATGAAGCATGACACCAAGGGGCCTGTTGGTGTGTGAGGGGCATTTAAACAACACTGTGTGCTCCCCATCACTTTAGGGACCACTACCACTTTCTGAGTGGATTCCATTTTGTTTAATCATATTGCCAAGGGAGACTGAATCCACTTGCTCTCTCTCTCTCTCTCCCCCCCCTCCTGGTTGTATTCAAGTTCTAGACAGCGCACAGCTGTGGGAGCCCCTTCCCATAAAATTATACCTTTCTGGACATACATAAACACTTTTCATACACTATTTAGTAACACTCTGAACCTTCCCACCCTCCCAACACCAACATGGAGGATGAACATGACCTGACCTTCCGTGAGGACGACATCGACAGAATTCTCGCAGATGTCAATCCTTTTGAGGGCCTAAGTAACAGTGACCCGAGCCCAGCGGTGGCAGACTGGGATGAGTTAATGAATACCAGAAAAATCCAAATAAGAGAGGCCCTACATGGTATATTGATGAGGGAATACCTAAGAAACAAAATAGCCCTGCAGGGTTTATTGGTAAAGAATGAACCCTTCATTTTCCAGGACGACCCAGTTTTAAAAAAAGCTTGGTCACTTATCTCCAGGCATTGCACCAGGGATTGGCTGGTCCTGATAGTTCAAACTGCCACAAGAAAATCTTTGGAACTGAAAGTGGAGATCCAAAAACTGGAAGTACAGTTAAAAGCCTTCATCTCACCAGCAGACATAAAGAAAGGGTTGGAAGAACTGAATCAGCAAATGAAAGAGTTCGAGGCCACTTTAAAACAAAGTATATTTAACAAGTTAAAAAAGGATATGGACCGCTTCACCGCTGAGAGAGCTTATCCATACACAAGAGCTGACTATGTGATGAAAGAGAACGTGAGTGACACAGACAGTGTGAGTTCTGATGGCAGTACTACAAGCACCAATTCAGGTGGTTTCCAACAAAGGAAACAGAGAGGAGGTTTTCGACAACAAAGATCTCAATTCCCCCGCCAGAGAGGTTGGCGAGGTTTCCAGGGACCTCAATTTAACCCTTACCAGAACCACTTCCAGTTCCCACAATATCAATTTGTCCCACCACAAATGGGGCAGATGTATCCTCAATGGGTCCCAGAACAAACCAATGTACCCCAAAATGCTCAGCCTTTTTTATCCTGGGGCCAGGGAACCCGCAGAGGGAGGAACAAGAAGGGCAACAATGTCAATTGGCAACCCGCAGACGAAACAGACCCCAGGGTCCTCACGAGGAGTATGACGGCGAACCAAGCATCTATGAGCAAGAGGGGGACCTAGTAATCAACATAACCCCATGGCCCCTCACTGAGTTACAACAGAAGGTACTGAACAAAGGCTTAGGGTACGTCCCTACTAATAAACCTGACATCTTCCTGTTACACAAAGAAATGCAGGATTTCATAAGAACCATCAAACTGAGGGCTTTCTTTAAAGACAAAGAACCCTCTTTGGAGACCTCAGACACAGGGTTAAAACCTAAATCTAATTTCACACCCCTAGACAACCAACTCCCAGTGGAGGTTTTGGCATTCGAGAAAGCTATTATGCACAAACTCAAGAAATTGGACACCAAGCAGAGGGTGTTCCAAAATAATAGCAAACTTGAAAATGAGGCAATCAGGGAACTAAGACTTAACAAAAACTTAACCATCAAACCTGCTGACAAGGGTGGGGCAGTGGTTATTCAAACTACCACTGCCTATGACAAAGAGTGCAGGAGACTCCTCTCGGACAGCAGGAACTATCAGGTCTTGGTAGAAGATCCCACCGAGTCCCTGCGAGTACAAATAGAAGGGATGATTGAGGAGGCCCTTGAACATGACTGGCTCACTAAAAAAGAATCAGAATTCCTGGTTCAGAAAAATCCTCGTACCCCCTATTTCTACACTATACCCAAAGTGCATAAAAACCTTGAGAATCCACCAGGGCGCCCGATTGTGTCCGGCATCTCATCCATCCTGGAACCTTTATCTAAATTTGCCGATGCCATTCTCAGACCTTTGGTGCAAGCTACCGACACGTATCTAAGGGATACAAAAGCGGTGCTGCAACTACTACAGAACCATCCTTTCGATCCTAACTCACAAATGCTTCTGAGCCTTTATGTGGAGAGTCTCTACACGAGCCTCCCACATGATGAGACACTTCTGATTATTGAGGAAGTACTCCACTCTACCCATTAGAAATACCAAACCCCCGTGGAGTAGTCATGGAATGTATCTCGATAGCCCTCGCAAAAAACTTTTTTGAATACGAAGGTACCCTGTTTTGGCAAAGCCATGGAACCAGCATGGGGAGCACATTTGCCCCTAGTCTGGCGAGACTTTACGTCCATCACCTGGAATCTTCCAAGATCCTTCACCCCAGCAACCCTTTCAGGGGAAGGATCCACACATGGCGACAATATATTGATGACATTCTGGTGATCTGGGAGGGGGATGAAAATTCAATCTCTGAGTTCATGCAATGGCTCAACAACCAGAACACTTTCCTTAAATTCACCCACCAAATGTCAAACAGCACTATGGTTTTCTTAGATCTCAATATCTATCATGAAGCTGGCTTTCTGAAAACCGAGACCCATTTTAAACCCACGGCAAGGAACTGCCTTCTCAGGTTTGACAGTTTCCATCCACATCACCTGAGGGAGAATCTACCATACGGGCAGTTCCTACGCCGGAACTGCAGTGACCTGGCAAAATATAAAAGTCAGGCTAAGGACCTCAGCACAAAACTGAGACAAAGAAAATGCCCTAACCCTGTGATTCGCAAGGCTATGAAGAGAGCCAGGAACAACAAATGTGAAGCTCTCTTGGAAGACAAACCCAAGAAAGATGACCAATTGAGTAGAACAGTTTGTGTCACCACGTATAGCCCAGTAACCAACCAAGTAGCCAAACTGGTCAACAAACATTGGCGCATACTTACAAGCGGCACACTGTCTCTGGAGAAACCACTGTTTGCCCACAGACGTGGTAGGAATCTAAAAGACATGCTCGTCCACACAAGACCTCCTCCACACAGAGTGGGACAAACAAGACTACAAGGGATACAGGGCCATCACCCGTGTGGCAATTGTAACAGCTGTCACTTCACCAAGAAAAGCCAGACTCTTACCTTCACTAATGGTACTAGTTGGGAACAACGCACATTCACCAACTGTAACAGCAAGAATGTAGTGTACCTAATCACATGTCCCTGCAAAAAGGAATACGTGGGAATGACGAGACAAGTAAAGATAAGGATTAACAAGCACAAAAGCAATATTAGATGCAAGAAGTCAACCACGAAAATGTCATCCCAGTTCCTGGAATACCAACATTGTGTTAATGAGTTACAGTGGACAGTGATTGAGTAGCTACCCTCAGAGACAGGGCTGTTTGAGAAAGAGCAACGGTGGGTGTTCCGCCTAGGGACTGACACCTCTGGGCTCAATGACTCAATTCCATGGAGCCAACTACGCTGAACACTCGAATGACACCTGTTTAGCCATTTTATGGAATGTATACAGGGTGTGGTTTAAGATCGGGACACACCCAATAACACCTGGCATAACCTAATGTTGATGGCTTTTCTCTCCCTAAAACATTTCTGGGATCCTTTTCCCTCTTCTGTTAGTCAGTGCTACCATCATGACCATTTTTAGTATTATTAGCGCTATATTTACCCTATGCGCTACTCCCTTCTCCTTAATGCTCGCATTTCCGTGTGCCCTATTTAATTTCTATAACCGGAGTCGGTTTCAACTACCGCCCCCGAGTACTGCCCATGCACGTCTTCTCAGCACTAAACCTTAGCGCAATGGCGTTTCGCTCCAAGCTCGGGGCTATCGCGCATGAGCAGATTTACCTACGCTGCCTTCCTACGCAGGCGCAGACCCTTCCAGAACCGCACCCAGCCAATCGCGCAACACCGGATCCGCTGTAGAGATTATCTCCGTATTTGGGCACACTTCCGATGATCATTAATCAATCTTCCTCCACTAATTACCGAGCCCGGAGTATAAATAGAAAATCGTCAAACCAACCGCTCACTTCACCGGAGCAGCGTTGAGGGGAAGGCAGGCGATTTGACCATGCAGTAACCGTAAGTGGGGTCACACGAGCTAGGAGGAGCATTGTGCATCTGTCACCTTGCATTTTGTACTTTCTGCTGATCTTACCTTAAATCAACCTAAAACTCACCCTTAAATATCCTTTAGGTTGCTTTACTGAGCAGTGATGAAGGATTCCCCCAATACCACGCATAGGCTCATGAGGTTATCAGACTTTGAACAATAAGTAAGCCTTCATTTAATCACTCTCTCCCTCTCTTCATCCATACCAGGGAGACAACAATTTAAACTGTAGATGTATGTCTTTGTTTTTCTGTATGTCCTTTTAAATGTCTTTTTTACAGGGTCTCAGAACCTCATTTTGGGTTCTGCCATTTACCCTCATTTATTAGGAAAGCATTTTCTTCCCTAAGTTCCTGGACATCCGACGATTATGTTTATTATGTCTTTTTTCCACAGGTTCTCTTCAACGCCAATTGGGCGCAACTGAACTTACTTATACAAACAACATTGTTAGGTACATTACACATTTATTTTTGTATAAAACACTTTAACATTTCATGTGAGTAAGGTGAGGATAACGTGCATATCCTTGTCCTGAAGAAGGAGTCCTTGCGCTCCGAAACATGTTGACACTTTGAAATGGTTGATATACCCTAGTACGTATACAATCAACCTCACTCTGCACCTTTTTAATAATACCAGCCGAGGACATAATAAATTATTTTTCCTACGCGCCAGGTATTTTTTAAACTCACTTTTTTCACCTCACCTCACTCACACTCTTTCCCTTAAAAACACACCCTCACATAGCTCACTACTAAGTGCTCCTACGCAGCCGTTAGTCGTAGCACGCCGCATCCCGTAGAGGGATGCGAAGGCCCCGATGATGAAGCATGACACCAAGGGGCCTGTTGGTGTGTGAGGGGCATTTAAACAACACTGTGTGCTCCCCATCACTTTAGGGACCACTACCACTTTCTGAGTGGATTCCATTTTGTTTAATCACCCAGCTGGTGGTGACACTGTCTCAGCCCCCGGAAGAGGCCTCAGCCAATTTCACAACATGTCTGAGCGGGGTAGCAGGATGGATGGATGCTAATTGCCTACGCCTCAACGCTAATAAAACTGAGCTTTTGGTGTTGCGGAAAACTCCATCTATTTGGTCATCGGCATGGTGGCCTAATGAACTTGGCATTGTCCCTAAACCATTAGAACAGGTTAAAAATTTAGGGGTCAAACTGGACGAGACTCTATCCTTTGAACACCACACTAGAGGGATAGCAGGGAAATGCTATGGGATTCTGAAGACCTTACGCAAGACCCTGGACACGCTCCCTGCGAATAGCAGGAAAACGTTAATCCATACTCTGGTGACGCCCCATCTCGATTATAGCAACGCCCTGTTCTTAGGCCTGAGTAGAAAAGGATTGCATAGGCTCCAATGTGTCCAAAATGCGGCAGCAAGACTTGCGCTCAACCTTTCTAGAAGATCTTCAGGGAAACAAGCCTTAGCACAACTCCATTGGCTCCCTATACAGGAGTGTATTATCTTTAAGAGCATGTGTATGACCCACCGCATTGCTTATGAGAGAGGTCCTGTCTATCTTCAAAAGTTACTTACTAAATACCACCCCAATCGTCTCCTACGATCTCAGGGCCGTATGCTCTTCCAGGTGCCCAGAATTCAGCGGGCACGGATGGGTGGATGGTCATTCAGATATTTAGCTAGTAAACAGTGGAATGACCTCCCCATTGAGCTTCGGATGGAGCCATCTGAGGAAAGCTGTAGGCATAAACTGAAAACTTACCTCTTTCCCAAATTCTGAGATCCTCCTATCCTTTTCCCTCTGCGGCCTTCCTTTTTTTGGGGGGTTTTGTGCTAGTAATTAGTTTTAAAGCGCGGGGACTCACTGTTCCTTGTGTAACCAGGCGCTATATAAAAGGTGTTATTATTAAGAGTGAAAATTTGTGAAAAAAGTGCAAAAAAAAGGGGGAGAGAATTCTCTTCCCCGTTACTCCTGGTTTAGGAGGCTTCAGCACCTTTGGAAATAAAGGGACATAGACATACAAATAAGACAAAAAAACCAATTAGTGGTAGGTCTTATTTATCGGTAAATCCATGGTGCTCCATTCTTTGTGGGTGGACAATGGTGGTGTTATAACCTTATCTTTAACACCAACCTCAATCCCTGGATAGCTAACCACTAGTCGCTGGGAAGTGTGGTGAGCTACATGTGAAGATAAAATCGTTGTGGTTGTGGGTTAAAAAGGGAAAAGAAACTAATGTTTCAGTTATTGATCAATGGATCGAGTAGGCTGTGGTCCTGTCACTTAATAAAAATAAAATTAAAATGTCTCACTTATATGGTGTGTTCGTGGTACACCATGGGTCACGGGAGGGGGGTGGAAGCGTAATTGGCACACCCTTGATAAACAAAAAGAACAGGGATATAAGATTCAGCACATAGACAGAATGGTACTTAGCTTAGCGACGAGCAGCCAATATGAAATCCATCAGAGTCCAAATCTTCACTTACGCCCTCGACGCTAGGCACCCTCTGTGTACCTGCAAAACCCTAAGACCGGACCCCGACGATCAGGGGCTAGGGCCTCCGGGATTGTTTTAAAGTGATTTCATGGACGGAGCGGCTGTTTCCGGGGGCGCGGCTCTGGGCGCGGCCGTGTTGTTGGTAGGCGGAGTTATCTGGCAATGGTCAATCGGGGTAGGATTGAGTCGTGACGTCGGGTCACATGGGACTGCGTCAGAAGCTCAGCCCGTCCCCGTGGTCTTAGTGTATGAAGTAGGCTGATGTTGCCTAGGAAACGTTTCACATGGTACCGACATGCTCTGGAAAGACTAGAGCGGTGGTTTTCGTCGGAATCCAAACGGTCCAGCTTTATTAACCTGGCGGCTTATAAGTGACACAAATTACCAGACCATCGATTAGACGTTAGCCAGTTGGCGGAATTCAGTAATTATGCAGCACTCTGGAGTGGAGGTGATTGATAATACCTGGGGATGCTCACAAGGTGGAGATCACATTTTATTACCCAAGGGGTGGGGATCACGTGTCTGGGTGATCGCTGTATCTAGTAGAGAGCCTAGTGATCAGTACATAGTTAAATCCAATTTCACCCTTTATACAAATTTGACGCTGCGGTATAGGTGTAGGTCTGTAGGTCTGGGGGGTTGTTTTGGGTTAAGCTGTGACACTAGGCAGAAGAGATGTGATTTCATTAGTCTGTCGAGGGATAGTCATGCGCTTAGTTGTTGAATATACAGGGGTGTTTTTTACAGTATAGTGGAGAGTTATTTCAATACAGAGTTCCACGGAATTTCATCGTTCAAACCAGTAAGATGGGTCCCCAGTCTGTAGACCCACCTCTGTTCTTTTTCGAATAGTCGATTGGTGATGTTACTACCAGTGTTCAGCTGTTCTATCACAGTCCACCGCATGTCGTTGGTGGTATGGTTTTTCTCAAGAAAATGTCTGCTCATTTTCGTGGTGATTTTTTTGCACCTAATGCTGCTTCTATGTTCGCAGATCCTCTGCTTGACCTTCCTGCTCGTCATACCCACATAGCGAAGGCCACATGGGGATGTGATCAGGTATATCACATTGTGAGTTGCAATTGGTATGTTCTCTTTGCGTCCACACTTTCCCTGGTTCGAGTATTAGGGATTTAGAAGGAGCTGTAAGGTGGCATACACTACAGTTCGAACAAGGCGGTCGGGGACAACGGCGAGGTCATTCCGCACCTTCCCCCGCAGCATCTGCCTCTAAACCCTCCTAGTCCGTGCTTTCAGGCCCATGTGAGACCAGGGGGTGGCAGGGTTCGCCATCACCACTCCCACTGGCTCACTGTCAAGTCGGACAGGTGGGTGCTGCAAATCGTCCGAAGGGGCTACTCCCTCCCCTTTAAGATGACTCCTCAAGCCATGCCACCGCAACACCACAGCGTATCGGGGGATCACTTGCGGCTTCTGCAGGAGGAAGTTTCGGCCCTCTTGGCCAAGGGGGCCATCGAGCGCGTTCCTGGGCCAGAAGTAGGACGTGATTGCTACTCCCACTACTTTCTGGTACTCAATAAGGGCAAAGGGGGCCTGCGCCCTATCTTGGACCTAAAGAACGTCAATGGCTTCCTCCGGAAGGAAAAGTTCAAAATGCTGACTCTGGCTCAGGGCTTAGCTGCCCTGGACCGAGGAGACTGGATGGTAGCGTTGGACTTGCAGGACACGTATTTCCACATCCCCGTCCTGCCGGCCCACCGGCGTTACCTGCGGTTCACGGTAGGCCACGAGCACTTTCAGTTTACCGTGCTCCCCTTCGGCATTACCAGCGCCCCACGGGTGTTCACAAAGGTGATGGCGCTGGTCGCAGCTCATCTGCGCCGGTTAGGGGTCTCAGTCTTCCCCTACCTCGACGACTGGTTGTTGAAGGCGGGCTCACCCCAGACAGTCGTCAACCTCCTCCAGACTATGGCAGACCTCTTGCACCAGCTGGGGTTCTCCATCAATGTGCCGAAGTCACACCTGTGTCCCTCTCAGAAGCTCCTTTTCATCGGAGCGGTTCTCGACTCAGCGAAGTTTCGGGTTTTACCCACCCGAACAGCGGGTTCGGGATATACAGGCTCTGATTCCAATCTTCCAGCCTTTATCCTGAGTTTCGGTCAGGTTGACGCTGCGGCTTCTGGGGCTGATGGCTTCCTGCATCCTTCTGGTGCATCACGCCCGGTGGCGGATGCGGGCTCTGCAGTGGGACCTGAAGTTTCAGTGGGCCCAGCATCAGGGCAACCTGTCCGACCATGTCCTGATCTCGGAGGGCGAGACAGCTGCAGTGTTGGCTCACGGACCGCGATTGGGTCAGCGGCAGATCCCTCTCCCTTCCCCAACTGGAGCACGTAGTTGTGACGGACGCGTCCCTCCAGGGCTGGGGAGGCCACATGGGAGAGGCGGATATCGGAGTCCCGGCTCCATATCAACCTTTTGGAGCTGCGGGCGATTCGTCCAGCACTGAAGGCATTCCTCCCCTCTGTCCGAGGGAGTGTGGTGCTGGTGTTCACGGACAACACCACCGCCATGTGGTACTGCAACAAACAGGGCGGGGTGGGGTCGTGGACCCTCTGCCAGGAGGCTCTGCGCCTCTGGCAATGGCTGGAACATCAGGGTGTGACTCTGGTGGTTCAACACCTGGCCGGTTCTCTGAACGCCAGGGCGGACGAACTCAGCCGCCGGTGCATGATGGATCACGAATGGCGTCTGAACTCTGACGTGGCGCAAGGCCTCTTTCTGCAGTGGGGAGAGCCTTGGTTAGATCTATTTGCCACCGAAGAGAACGTGCAATGTCATCAGTTCTGCGCGTTGGAATTTCCAAGGCGGCACTCGCTCAGAGACGCTTTTCATCGCGAGTGGAGTTGCGGTCTGTTGTACGCCTTTCCGCCTATACCACTTTTGCCCAGAGTGCTGAAGAAGATCAGGCGCGACCGGGCACAAGTCATCCTTGTGGCTCCGGACTGGGCACGAAGGTACTGGTATCCCGAGCTACTCAGTATGTCAGTCGATCCCCCAGTTTGTCTGCCTCTTCAGGAGGACCTTCTGTCGCAGCAGCAGGGGACGGTCCTCCACCCAAACCTGTCCAGTCTCCACCTCCATGCTTGGAGATTGAGCGGCGACAGTTAAAGCCATTTGACTTGCCTCCTGAAGTTTGCAACATCATTCTGGCAGCCAGGCGTCCCTCCACAAAGTCGGTATACGCCTGCAGGTGGAACAGATTTGTGGCATGGTGCACAGCAAAGGCTGTGGATCCCCTTAATGCCCCTCTTTCTGAGGTTCTCCTCTTTCTTCTTTCTCTTGCCCAGCAGGGCTCTGCTCTGGGCACTATCAAGGGCTTCCTTTCCGCTCTTTCACCCTTTCTGAGGCCGCCTGATCAACCTTTTTTGTTCAAGTCCCCTATCGTTAATCAATTCCTGAAAGGCATCACACATACGTTCCCTCCTGTTCCCTTCGTGATGCCTCAGTGGGACTTGAACCTGGTTCTTTCATTTCTGATGTGCGCTCCCTTTGAGCCACTTCACAACTGCCCTCTTCGCCTTCTCACTTTGAAGACTGCCTTCCTGGTGGCCATCACCTCTGCCAGGAGAGTGAGTGAGCTCCAGGCTCTATCCTGTAAACCTCCTTTCCTTTCAGTCCATCCGGACAAGGTTGTGTTGCGGACAAGGCCCTCCTTCTTCCCCAAGGTAGTCACAGCCTTCCACATTGGAAAATCTATCACCTTGCCCACCTTCTTTCCGCCTCCGCATCCCTCGAGAGAGAGGCTCCACCGTCTGGACCCAAAACGTGCGCTCTCGTTCTATCTGGACCGCACACGCCAGTTCCGGGTGGATGACCAACTCTTTGTTGGTTACGTGGGCGCTAAGAAGGGGAAAGCGGTGCACAAGCAGACCATCTCGCTGTGGATCATCTTGTGTATCCAGGCGTGCTACTCCTTGGCGAAGAAGGACGGGGTGATAATTTGTGGTATGGACGCCCTGTTGTATAAGGGCTCGAAGGCCTGAGTAAGGAAGGGTAAGATTATATGGGATAGCTACGGGGTGGAGAGGAGAACACAGCAGTAATGCCCCCTGTCACCCCTGCTATTCGCCTTGGCCTTGAAGCCTTTGGCCACCAAAGCCAGAGCAGAAATCTCGTATCAAGGATTAGAGGTGATGGGGTGGATTCATCATATGTTATGTTATGTTATGTTATATGTTATAACCAATTTATAAAGCTCACTTAGACCAAGGTTTCATGGCGCTGTTTTGAGCAGTTGTGAGTTAACTGTTCTGACGTGACTTCTGAAGGGACGGTTACTCATGTGCCTGTATGAACAGCCATGTCTCAAGCTGCTTTCTGAACCGAAGTAGATCGGGGCAAGAACGGATTTCCCATGGGAGTGAGTTCCATAATTGTGGTGCCAAATGTCCAAAGCAACACCCACCATATAGCATTGTATGCATATGATTTACTCATTTCTTAGAAGCACAAAGGAAGACCTTGATGGAGCCACGGAACTCAGATGGCACTGGAGAAAGTAGTTGCCTCAGGGTAAATTGGGGGAAGTTGTGATTGTTTCCCACTAGAAAGGAGTGGGATAAACCGCAGACGGTAGTGAGGATAGAGTGGGAAAGTAGATGCCTTCCATACCTGTGGGTCTGAATTTTTCATGATCAAGCGAATCTGCTGGAGGGCAATGTGGGTAAAGTTATCAGGGGGACGAAGGCAAGCTTCGAATTTTGAGTGACTCTTCCCTTGTGGCTGACGGTTAGGATATCACTCCTAAAAATGGTGACACTTCGAAGTCTATTGTATGTATTCGGGGGGAATCCCGGCGGAGCAATTTAGACAGCTCCAGACGATGGTGACGGATTTCCTAAGGGGGGCTTGGAGAGACCGAGTAACCCTGAAGAGCTAATGAGGCAAAAAACAGAGAGAGATTTTGAGTACCATTACATATCAAGGCACAGATGCCGCGGCTTAATAAATGGGTCGGGAGTCAGATACGGGGAACGGCACGACAAGGGGACGGAAACCAGAGTCTGGACATCCTCTCAAGGATACTACTGGGATTGCCTGTTCAGGACAGGTAAATGACTACAGAACGTTGAGTGGCTTGCAGATACTGGGCTTGGAGCCTACAGAGGGCTAAGATTAAGCGCCTGTATGCACCGGAAATTCTGTTGCTAGTATGTATGGCATTGCCGCATAGAGCAGATTAGAGACGATTGGAGACATTTGTGACAGTAGGGGTAACTACAGTGGAATCATTGTATGAAGATGGCACTCAATTGCTCTTTGACACATTCAGCGAGAGGTACGACATACTGAGAGGAGACTTTCTATTGCATTCGGCATTACCAGCAGCAATACAGCAACATGGGAGAAGCTGAGCCGTCTCTAGCTGAAGGGTGCCTATACTTGGTGTCAGCGGCAGGGACGTTTAAGGCGGTCACATGATTATATAGGAGACTTAGTAGGATGACACACCCGTCCTTACTGAGCTACAGCAGATATGGGAGGACCTGGGGGAACTTATGGAAGAGGAAACCTGGAGGAGAATTAACAGAGCGAGTCAGCAAGGGCACTAGAAATGCTAGGTTCCCAACTGGTGAATTTCTAAGTATTCCATAGGGCGTATCTTACCCCAGGGCATATTAAGTATTTCAATAAGACAACTCCTGCCTGTCTTCAATGTGGGGAAGAGGGAGTTGAATTTTTTCAGATATTTTGGAGCTGTCCTGAGATAGGAAAGTTCTGAAGGGAGGTGACTGAAATTCTGGTGGCTGTTGCACAGGCTCCCTCACACCTCTAGGAATAAGGTCATGAGTAAATTTCAAGACCTGGGTCTTGTGCTTGCCAAGAGTGACATCACCAGTCATTGAAAGGCAAGAGGAGGCCCACACATGGGTAGATGGAAGAAACAGTTTGAGCGTTGGGCAGGATATGAGGGGGCAGTAGGGCTCAGGGAGTCCTTACGCAATGGTATCGAGAAGGCGCTTGAGGCAGCTGTGGCATGGTAGACCCTAAGAACGCAACTTAAGCAACCTAGGGAATCCACGGATGTAGGAAATCAGGAGAACCAACAAGAGTCTGCACCATAAAGTAGCCAGATAAAAAGGCAGGGGTGGGACGGAATGGAGATAGGAGATAGAAGGTGTAGGGTTACCATCCAGCTAATAGGAGCCTGACAGATAAGTAGAGATTAAGTCGTCTGAGTCGATGACCCCAGTGAGTAGACCTGAAGGGAACATTAACACGCCTGGTGGGGTAGGGGAGGGAGAGTGATCGGCTGCCTTCTAATTGGAGGTAAACAGAGAATTTGCATGTCACTTGAGCCAATATGTTGCATTCCACCTACCGAAAAAATTGGAAGAGTGCTGACATGGACACTGAGAATGGACGTTGGAGGCATATTAGCTGCAGATTCTACACTTTGCATTAGATCGCCACCTGTTATTGGGCTCAGATGATTGCATGTTGTTGTCGTCTTGGAAGAAGTCTTTGTAGTTACGAGATAGGTGACTCCTCCCTTGGACGATAGTGCGCATGTGCATCGGCTCCATCCTTAGATTGTTTTTCGCCATGATGGGAAATGATGGAGTTAGTAGAAAGAAGAAAGTATGCCCATGCGTGTATATCTAATTAAGATAAAACTGGAACTGATACAGGTCCCGGGGAGGCAGAAGGGCGTGTATCCTTAGATTGGTTTTTTTCCGCCACTGGGTTCGGATGAAACTTTTACGCTCAGGTTCGAAATCTACTTTTCAAGTACTTTCTTCAAACTTCATCAAACAACTTTCGATACCAATAAATATCGACTAGACTTAGTCAGCTCGATTCCGGTCGTCGACGCGGGCCATTGGGCCTACCCACGTCGTGAGGCCTACACTCATGGAAAGGACGCCATTCAAAAGATGCCAGAGTGTGGAGCAAAATTTCCACACAGTGACCATCACGAGGTCTGTAACCTGTGCTTATCGCCAGATCACGATGAATCCAGCTGCACAGCCTGTGCATCCTTTAGATCAAAAAAGACCATTCCGGATCGGAGGGCCCATCGACGCGACATGCAGAGATCAGTGCCGGAATCAGTGGATATCTTCGACGAAGGCCCATGTGTCTCGGAGGAAGATTCAGATGATCTCCAGATCGTATCCGAGGCAGATGACTCCATACCTTCAGTGTAGGAGGGTGGGGTCTGCAATCCTATGGTCACCCTCGATTTTTGCTTTCTGCTTCACTGGTTTACGACTTTCCCTGGCTGTGGGCCTGCTAATCAGACCCACAGCCTAGCTGTCTCTCTCTAAATTGACAACCATGTACCTTAGGTGCATATCTAATTGGATACTGAGTCACCTTATCAGTCCCTGTACAGTGTACCCTAGGTACCCAGGGCATAGGTGCACTCGGGGCCTACCAGAGGCTGCAGCATGTATTATGCCACCCCTGGCTGGCCATCCAAATCTGACACAACTGGCTGATCAATCAGCTGGGGCAAGGTGGTGTAATCACCCTTTGCTTTAGATATAGTATCCCTATATCTAACCCTAAAATGGACACATATCCTCCTATCAGTCACTCCTATGGCAGGCCATATCAATCCTGAAGGCAGAGTGCTTGGAATTATGTGAGATGGTGCTCTAGCATGAGCTGAGCCTGTCTGCAGCTTTCGGAACCAAGTCCTTTAGCTGTTTCCATGATAACGCTATACCATATACTCTTAAGTGCATTATAATCCTCGCGGTTATTGCTAACTTTGGTATAGCATTATCAAAACATGTAGAGTAAGGTGTCATACGAATTGGAATACTACCCCCTTGCCAATTCTGGCGACGGGGGTAGCATTCCACCCTTCTAGAGGGACACGACATGTAAGTAACTGTGAACCCCGGTTAAAGTTAACTCGAGCCTCAGCATCACAAAATGGATGCTGCCACCACAGACACAAGTCTGACCTCCTGCTGCTGGGAGTCCTTCCAGCGAGGGAGGCTTGGACAAAGGGTTTCCTGCCTTGGGAGGTGCTAGCACCACCCCAGACAGGATTTTGTGTATTAGGTAGGACAGGGCTGAAAGGAATGAGACATGCCTGGGGCACACAAGGTGTCCCTGTGCATACACCGGTCTAAACCAGTTCCTGGGGCTCTCCTGCCCCAGCTCTGGCGCAGGACCGGACAAAGGATAGGCGGTGTAACCACCCCCTTCCTGGTCCCACCCAGAGGAGGGACCTAGTCGAGTACAGCCCCCTTTAGCCGGATAAAGGTAGGAGCTGGTCCCATTCCAAATTAGATTATCCTGAACAACTTTACAAGAAGAAACTCTGGACCTCGACGTTCTGCTCCACAGAAGACTGAAGAAATCTCCCTTGTGGGCAAGGAGTGTCCACCCTGCACAAGCAGGCACCATCAGCGTCCAGCGGCTTCCCTTTGTCGTCTTCCCTCGAGGATCCAGACTTCAGAGCCCGACGAGACCCGGATTCCCAGACCTCTCCGACCTCTACCTACATCTGCAGCCCAGCTGAGATCCGTGGGTGTGACGAGACACGTGGGACCGGCCATCTTGAAAGAAGCAGCACTTTGCTCCAGCACGACTTCTGAGGTAACCTCGTCCAAGTGCTTTGGGGACTGAGAAGCCCCGACCCCGAGCAGCTCCTGCACCGAAGACCAGCCCTCCAGCATCCACGAGATCTGCGTGGGGCCCTTCTGCCTGTTTGCTGCTTGACGCTTTGTCTGGTCACTTGCCGGCTGGCTAGTGACCTCCTAGACGACGAACTTCGAAATCTTCACTGCTGGTCTGGTTGCTCCAGACTGGCCCTTGCTCCCTTCCAAAAGAGGAGCACCCCGGACCCTCCTGGTCCACTCCAGACGCCGTTTCCACTCACCGCGTGGGTTGCCTTTGCCAAGGCCTGTTGAGTCCAAACCCGGATCCGACACCGCCGACAGCGAGAGCCTGCGTGGGACAGCTCGTGCCTCCATCCTGGTCGTCGAAGACACCACCTGGTCTACGTGGCTGCAGAGACTAGCGTCCACCCTCACCTTATCACGACGACGACACCTGGTTCCACTCCAGTCACTGGCTAGCGACTTTGAACATTGTCCCCTCTGCTTTCAGGTTCTTCTCTTCACTGATCCACCCTTGGATCACACCGGACATCTTCCTCCTGATCGCCTGCAGCATCTCTTCTTCCAGGCTCCATAGACTTCAACGCCGGAACCCGACACGATTTCGCACCTATGCACCCGCAGCCTGTGGGTGAGGTAACAAGAGCATTTCGGTGCTCAAGGGTAGCTTGACTCTCCTAGTGTCCAGTTCCATTGTCGTTTTAGTCCTACATAGTCAGGATTGTCCGTACTCACCTTTTACTTGAACTGTACTGTCCATAGACACTGTTACGCATCTCGCGTGTGAGTTCACACTCTGCACAAGCGTTCCGTGGGCCTCCTATTACTTACCTAGAGTTAGTGTAGCGTGGTCCCAGCGATCCTACAGCCTCTGGACAGCTCCATTACTCTTATCGAGTTTCACATTCCACTTACTTAGTATATGGTTTGTCGTGCCCCTAGGGCACCATTGTAATTTGTGCAACTTAAACATATTTTTCCTAAGAGATTGTCATGTGCTTAGCCCTCTGATCTCATAAAGAGTTCAGAGGTGTATGTTAGTTAATAAATATCTTGTTTATTTTCATAACAACCTGTGTGGTGTCCTTTCACTTGGTATTCAAGGGGTTATATGTGGTAAAACAGCTGGCTTCACATGCCAAAAGAGTTTAGCCTAAGACTGCTTTGTACATGCTACCATTAGGATAGCTGGTCTATAAGCTTGACTTTACAACCAATCCCCATAAGGGTTGTTTGGACTGATACAAGGTGATCACTAGAACTAGTGAGCATCATATATCAGGCCAACTTCTCACATTCAGGTCAACGCGTGAGTACCACTGCCCCAGCCTCAGCCCAAACTCCAAAATCGAA
The DNA here is from genome assembly GCF_964263255.1 of Lissotriton vulgaris. Taxonomy (NCBI): domain Eukaryota; kingdom Metazoa; phylum Chordata; class Amphibia; order Caudata; family Salamandridae; genus Lissotriton; species Lissotriton vulgaris. Next base: position 879,829,832 of record NC_141699.1, on the reverse strand, counting down.
GGCAAAGGTCAACACTCCACCTGCGGGGCCCAGTCGAGACCGAAAAAACACTTCAAAAGTCCCGCCATCGACCCCGCTGGGAAGAAAATAATGAAGCCTTCCGGTAGCTCCATACCGAGCAAACTGCATGTGCCGATACCACCTGCTCCCTCGGCACCAAAACAAAAAGAAGTCCCTGAGATACTCGGCTGACGCAAGAAGTTAGGTTTGGTGCTAGCCTTCTTCGTGACCTTTGGAGTTGTGGCCAATATGGGTGTGTTGTCATTATTCACAATTCTTCCCCCCTGCCCCCGTCCCTTCAGGCTTATTCAGGGCTGGCCTGATGGGTGCTGGCATAGCAGATACTATGGAAAATAATTCACCTGTAGCCACTGCTCCCTTTGATTTGAGATTACTAGAGGGGATAGGATTTGCCAGGACACTTTGTGGATTGACTAGTTTTTTAAAAAGCCCAGTATTGGTATTAGCAAGATTCTCAAGAGCATCTAATTTTGAGGCCATCGCTCTAGCTCTTTACAGAACGGGCTGTAAAAGGGATTTAAATAAAACTTCTATTTTACCCAACAAGCCATCATCACTATTATGACACGTGGGACAGGGATCTGAAGACCCAAAAGGGATGTTGGGAGGACGCAGGAAATCATTTATAACCAGGACAGGGAGTGGATTAGTAGTTACTTCGGGAGTAATGGTTAGCTGGGGTAGGCCATTCATTTTTGGGATCTTGGTGACACCTCCCCTCTGGCGTCTCTTACATCTTCCTCTTGCGCGATGAGTTTCTCATGGGGACCTCATCGAAGGATGAATCCGGCAGAGATTGACTAGCCAGAAGCACACAATCCTCAGCCCCACTACCGTGTGAATTGCCAGGATTTGTATCAATATCGGAGGAGATCAGAGACAAGCCCTCCCCCCCCCCCCCCCCCCCCCCCCCGCCTCACAATGCACATCCACCGGAGCTATGACAAAGTGATGACTAGCACTCGGTGCCTGTGCCTCAGGACTGGCTATTGTAGCAATTAAGCCTAACGAAGAATGTTTCCCACTAACTAGATCAATAGAGAGCCTTTTTTCAACCATAGCTATCTCTTTTTCCAATATGCCTGTTGCCCTAGTGATAAAGGCGTCCAAAGGCCCAGATACCACCCCCTTGGACGTCTGCAACTGAACAGTGAGTACCTTACCAGAGCGTAGAGACATGATTAATTAAACCAAAGGCAGGGTGGTATGATACAACAGATCCAGGGGGGGTGGCCCAACCCAACCTCGCCCGATCAAGGACAGCCACAGACGGTCCCGCCCTTGTCCCGGGCTTCTCCTGGGAAGCTCCCGCGCAGCGGGGATTATGGCCTGTAAAATATAGGGGGAGGTGACAGGAGGTGTGCGGGGCAAGCAGGGAGAGCGGGTCAGGCTGTCAGGGACTCCTGGGAGATGGAGTCCCTGATCACACCGCTCGCAGCCCTGCTGCACCAGCCACACACCCCAAGGCAGTTCAGGATGACCCGGCCCCTCCTCCTCAGTCCCAGCACACAAGTTGAGCCGAGATGCGGGACCTAAATTCTTAATTAGATATACACGCATGGACATCCTTTCTTTCTTTCTACTGACTCCATCATTTCCCATCATGGCGAAAAACAATGCCCATTGTGAGAAGTTGGCCTGATAATATGATGTCTCCAATTCTGGGGGCACCTTGTATCAGTCCAAACAATCCCTTATGGTGATGGTTGTAAGTCAACCTTATAGACAAGCTATCCTAAGGGTAGCATGGACTAAGCAGCCTTAAAAGCTTAACTCAAGAGGGCATGTGAAGCCAGCTGTTTTACCAATCACAATCCTGTAATATCAAATGAAAGGACACCACACAAGTTATATATTATAAAAATATATGTATTTATTCTCAGAATAATCCTCTAAACTCTTTGAGTCTAGCCGCACAAGCGTTTAAACTAAAGCACAGTAAAACATATGAAAGTTGCACAATTATGGATGAGGCCCAGGGGCCACTCAAACCATATACTAAAATACTGGTATAAGTATCACTACTCGAACAGCGGTAAGGCCTGAGGCCTTGGGAATCGCTGGAGCTATTCGGAACTAGCAGTGGTGAAATCTGGAAAAGCCCGCGGGACTCGGGTGCAGCGCTTAAAGCACACGCATGCACCAATGCAAAGTCAATGGTGCGTAAAAGTTACAAAGTTACTGTTAAAGGAGTCTTCCGACTGGACTAGAATTACCTAACTTTAGACTTAGACACTAGAGGTGTGTACCAATGCAGGAGCACCGGCGTTCACGAGTTACCTCACCCACAGGAAACGGGTGCATAGGTGCCAAAGTGTGTCTGGTTTCGTCACTCAGTCTGATGGTGCCTGGAGATGATGATGCCGTAGGCGTCCTGAAGAAAAGAGACCGGTTGGATCCAAGGGTGGATCGAATATGTAGAGTACCTGAAAGCAGAGGGGACAGAGTCTGGGTCACTCAGAAGTGACCTGGGTGGAACCAGGAAGGAACCAGGCAATGTCGGGCGCAATCAGGTGGTTGTCGTGAAGCTGGTCTCCGCTGCCACGTGGACTCTGGGGCACCGAGGATGTCAAGGAGTGGATCACGAGCTGTCCCACGAAGGCTCTCGCTGTCGGCGGTGTCGGCTTCCGGATTGGAGCAAACAAACCTTGGCAAGCGCAACCCACGCAGGATTCGAAGATCGCTTCTTACTCGGACAGAACGGGTGCTCCTTTTCAGGGGAGCGTGGGCCAGTCCAGACCAACCGGACTGGCAGAGCAAATTTAAAGGTTCGTCGGTGCTGGGGGCCACTAGCCAACGGGCAAGCGACCGGACCAATGCGTCGAGCAGCAAAATGCAGAAGGGCCCCACGCAGCACTCGTAGAGTGTGGAAGGGGGTAGCTTTGGTGCAAAAGCTGCTCGTGGCTGGGGTTTCTCAAACCGCAATGCACAGCGTCGAGGGAGCCTCGGGAGCTGCACTGTCAGCACTTCGTGGTTTGTCCAAGATGGCCGGCCCCACGCTTCAGGTCGCCTCCACGGGTCTCAGATTCGCTGGGACCGTGGATCGGGGTGTTGGAAGGCGGGAAAGCTGGGTGTTGTCGATCTGTCGCTCGAGTTCCGGCAGGAACTGCAACAAAGCAAACAGTGAGGCGCAGGATGGTGCCTGTTTGCACAGGGTGGTCACTCCTTGACCACAAGGGAGATTCTTCAGTCTTCCACGTCGAGTGGGATTTCGAAGAGTCCAGAGTTCTGTATCAAAGTTTCAGTCAGGATAATCTGATGTGCGCTGGCACTGCTCCCACATTTATTCCAAACTAGTGGGCTTGATTACCTGCTAGGTCCCTCCTATGGGTGGGGCCAGGGAAGGGGGTGGTTACACCCCTTTCCCTTTGTCCAGTTTTGCCCCAGGACTGGGGCTGGTGAGCCCCAGAACCGGTTTGACTAGATTATAATAGGGGAAGCCATGTGCTCCCGATGCAGTGTCTAGTTTCTTTCAGCCCTCACTGCCCCAATCCACTATCTCCTGTCTGGGGAGGTGTAGCACCTCCCTGCGACAGGAAACCCTTTGTCCAGGCCTCCTCTGCCACGTTTCGGTCAGCAGCAGGAGGTCAGACTCGTGTCGGTGGCAGCAGCATCCATTTTGTGATGCTGAGGCTGTGGTTAGGATTTACAGCGTTTCAGTAAAGTAACATGTCTTCTCCCTCTAGAAGGGTGGAATTCTACCCCCGTCGTCAGGACTGGCGAGGGGGTTGTATTCCAAATCGTATGACACCTTACACGACATGTTTTGATAAAGCCAAACCAAAGTTAGCACATAACCGCGAGGATTATAATGCACTTAATAGTATATGGTATGGCAATATCCCGGAACAGCTAAGGGAGGAGTTCCCGACAGCTGCAGACAGGCTCAGCTCATGCTAGAGCACCATCTCACATAAAACCAAGCACTCTGCCTCCAGGATTGTTAAGGCCTGCCATAGGAGTGACTTAGAGGTATATATGTGTCCAGTTGTAGGTTTTGATATAGGTATACTATATCTAAGCAAGGGGTGATTACACCACCTTGCCCCAGTTGAGTGATCAGCCAGTTGTGTCAATTTAAGGACCAGCCAGGGGTGGCAAAAGATATGCTGCAGCCCCTGGTAGGCCTAGGATGCACCTATGCCCTTGGCACCTATAGTGCACTGTATAGGGGCTGACAAGGTGTCCAGTACCAAATTGGTTATGTACCTATAGTACATGTCTGTGAATTTAGAGAGAGTACAGCAGGCTGTGGGTCTGATTAGCAGGCCCACAGCCACATTAAGTCGAAAACCAGTGAAGCAAAAAGCAAAAATTGGGGTGACCATAGGAAAGTAGACCCTACTCTCCTACACCCATGCACACTATCATCCAAGGGAGGAGTCACCTATCTTGTGACTACAAAGACTTCTTCCAAGACGACAACAACATGCAATCATCCGAGCCCAACACCAGGTGGCGATCTAATGCAAAGTGTAGAAATCTGCAGCTCTACATGCCAAGAACAGATGCATACTGGTAAGTAGCATTTTCCATATAAGCATTGGACTATGAATGTGAGGGAGAAGCCCTCAGTCAGAAAAAGAGGAGTTCAGTGAATTGATGTTTGGCATAAGTAGACATGTTATATATGGCAAGGGTATTATTATATGCTACATTGCGCATAGCATGACCAATATGCTTTTATCAACAAATGCTCCAAGTTTGTTTAAAAAAAGCAAAAATGGGGGATGAGGGAGCATACATAACATCTGGTATTAGCTGTGGATTTGCGTATACTATGCATGTGCTGGTTCCTGGTACCACATATCTTGTAGAGAGGATAATGGTCAATATCATAATCAGCTGTTCTGCGCATACGCATGATAGTTAATGTAGGATAAAAGAAATAGAAATAGACAATGGCTAAAAAACATCAGTATTAGCGCACAGAGAAGAAAAAATAAAATTAAAGAGCATAAGTTAAGTGTCTCTTGTTGAAGCGGTGGAGGGAGGCTTTACTCCGGTTGCTTCTCCTGTTCTACCCCCTCTCTTTCCTGCTCGGTGTCCAAAGGGAGGGATGGATGGCTCAGCTAGTGCCAGTCAGATGTTGGAGTGAGAAAGAAACCCATTGCTTGTAGCTGCAAATTCTTCACTGCAGATAACTGTGCTTTCAGAATCTACCCACTGGTGAACTTTTCTGATGCAAATTGGAGTTCCCAATAGCAAGGGTGTCTGTTGGTCATGCACTGGAGGAGCGTCACCTGGAGGGTGAAAATGTGTGTGTCCGCTTCAGTGTACCCTGTTTAGAGACGCTTTGACAATTGTGTTAGATGAGAGAAATAAACATACATTTCAGTTTGTACTATTTTAGGTGCACTCTGTCTGCCACCTATGTCTAGTTAGTAGCTCAATGATGTTCTTCCTTCTCCCTGTCACTATCTGATGTGGGTTCAATTTGTGGTCAGACCCTGGGGTGTTTCTCAAAGTGAGCATTTCTAATGGGAGACAGTCCAACCATTTATTTTCCAAAGTTACACACAGTTTACTTATTTTGTATTTTAAGAGGTAATTTAAGCATACCAGGATGTTGTTACTTTGGGGGTGGTAAGCTATCAAGAGTTTGTGTATCATTCCTAACAAAGTGGTGAGGTGGGAGAAGATATTATTGTCAGAAATGTGTGTGCCAAAATCAAATGTGATCTCCTCAGGAATGCCCTACTGGAGCATCACCTCACGGACCAGAAAATTAGCTGCAATCATGGCATCACAATGGATACGAGTTCCTACTTTACCACTGGTGGCGCCCTGTGCGAAAATGTTTGTTGGCGCTCCCGAATGACCACCTCTGCCACTGATTCCCTCACCACCAACCCCTAACAGGGCCTGTTAAGTCTCCATAAACACTCTTTAGAATGCATTAAATTAATTCTGAAGCGCCACTCATACCAGGGTAGGGTGTCAAAACACTCCACAACCCCTTTACATAGAGCCAATCAGTCATATATGTAAATCAATGTGTTAGACCTGGCATAGTTGGCGTAAGTCTCCTTTCCATTTTGTCGGATTACCTCCTCTGTTTTGATATGGTTTTGCTGGTTATATGCTTTGGGCACTGTGCCACTGCTAGTCAATGCCACAGTGGAAGTGCTCCCTATGTTAAATTGGTGTACTAATTAGTGATTCCATGATTGGGTTATTTGATTTACTTGTCAGACCCTGGTACAGTGCACCATGTGTGCCCAGGGCTTGTAAATGAAATGCTGTTGGTGGGCTTGCAGCACTGGTTGTGCCACCCACAGAAGCTGCTGGTAAAGTGTGTCTCAGACCTGCCATTGCAAGGCCTGTGTGCAGTCTGTGACTGCCATGTCGACTTGGCAAGAGCACCCACTTGCCAGTCCCTAAACCTTCTCGTTGCTTCATATCAGACACCCCTATGGTAGGCCCAAGGGCAGGCTGCATTGTAAGTATAAGGTAGGACATGCCCTGGTGTGTGTAGCATGTCCTAATCGTGAATTTCAGCCATTTTCGTTTTTTTACAATTGCAAGGCTACCTGTTCTCCATAGGACAGAATGGGCAGTTAGATTATTACATTTCATAATCCTAACTGACTCATGGAACATGGTATAAATTCGAATTTAGTATGACTGAACTCCGAATGATAAAATACATCTTTTAGTAAAGTTGGTTTTAACATTGTGTTTGAATATACCAATTATAAAGTAGGTATTTTCTTGTCTAACTATCCAAAGCCAGCCTCTGCCAGGTTGTGTATTCCTTGTCAGGAGTTTGAGTGACAGGGCTGGGGGATTCCAAGAGACAGAATGAGTCAGCCCAGTGGTGAATAGGAAGATCTGCATCCAGATGGGAGGGAGGAGTTGCACCTGGGACCTGAATAGGGCTGGGCCTTTCCTCCACAATGCTGGCTCCACCCCCTGGGGTGCGGCTGATGTCTCTGCCCTGCACTGTGAAAGGAAAGAAGGAGTCCCGTAAACAGAGCGCTCAGGAACTGGTTTGGACTAGGCAGAGGCATCTCTGCCTTCAGAGAACAAAGGATTTGGTGGTATAAATATTGGGACTCAGACCCAAGAACTTTAGATCACTTCTGGGAACAAGAAACCTTTTGCCAAGGAGAAGAACCAAGGACGCTCTAGGAGTTTGATCTACAGAGAAGCGTGACGCTATCGAGAGAGTGGCCATTGCATCACCGGAGAAGCGTGTCGCAGGGCCTGTCGCAGCTCCAAAGTACTGAGTAGTCGCAAGGCTGCCAGGGCGCCTATGCATAATCATCCCTGCGTCGTCGCTTCAAGGGTTCCATCTTCTTGCATCGCACCAGGAATATCGCAACGCATCAAGGCGCCATCTTGCGCATCGCAACTGGCCCGCAACCCTAGAATCTACGCATCATCGCCACACCGGTAAGGATCACGACGCATCCCCTTCTCTGCTCAAGCATTGAGGCACGACGCATTATTTCCCCTACATCACGGACCCGACGCATCTCCCCTTTTGCGAGCCTTTTGTTCACTTTGAGTTACGCATCCAGGTACTTAGTTGAGAACTTTGTTGCATTTACCATCAACTTGAACGAAGTAACTTTTACCATCTTTAAGTCAACTTTAAGTACAGTATTGTGGATTTTTTGTCGTTTGTGGTCTTGTGTTTAGTCTATATATAGAATACTTATTTTTATAAAAGCTGTGTTGTGTCCATCTGTAGTGTTTTCACTGTATTACTGTGTATATTCATAAATGCTTAACACACTGCCTCTGAGATAAGCCTGTCTACTCGAGCCAAGCTGCCAAGGGGGTGAGCAGGGGTTATTTAGGAGTGTAATCCCCTTATCCTGACTTAGAAGTAAGTGTCCCTATTTGGACAAAGGTGAGTTCGAGGCATGTGGGCTGCTGAATTCATATCTGTGCATAGATCGCCGCCTAGTGTTGGGTCCGGATGATTGCACATTGTTGTCCTGGAAGAGTCTTCGAAGTATCACGAGATAGGTGGCTCCTCCCCTGGACTACAGTGCGCATGGGCATCGACTCCATCCCCAGATTGTGTTTTTCCGCCATTGGGTTCGGATGTGTTTCGGTTCCCTCTGTCGGAATCGATAGTTGTTTAACTTCTTTTACTCGAGACCAAAAGGTCTTTAGGACTCGCGTCAGTATTGTTATCGTTCGGGTTCGTTAGTTTCATCGACTCCGAACCAACATTGGCCTTCCGCGTGCTTTCGGCGGGGACGGGCCTACACGACGCTCTAGACTTCTTCATCATGGAACGAAGTCCATTTAAGAGGTGCCCGGTGTGTGCCTCAAAGTACCCACATATCGACGTGCACCCAGTGTGCAATAAGTGTTTGTCGCCGGACCACGACGAGGCCAAGTGTATGGCCTGCTCCAAGTTCCGGTCGAAGAAGACACTTAAGCTCCGCCGAGCTGCACGACTGCAGGCCCAGCGATCGGCACCCTCTCCGACGGACATCTTCGACGCGGAGGATGTCGGCGACGAAACTATCCAAGATATCACGGAATCTAACCCGGCGTCGGAGGTAGAGGAGGACTACGACGCGGAGGACGAGGATTTCGATGAAGTCGTCGAGGAGGTAGGGGACGCCGACTGAAGACTGCGGGATCGAAGCCGAAGGTGAAATCGGCCGACGCGGCTACGTCGGAGCCAAAATTGGTCGACGCACTTAAGAGTCGCATCAATACCAAGAAGGTCGACGACCATAAGAAGGCCACAAAGAGGCTGCAGGACGACCCCAAGTCTCTCACTGCCACGCTTCCGCTCGACAAGGCCAAGGGGTCAGCTGCGTCGGCTCCGAAGACTGCGTCATTGGTCGCCGCACCAAAACCGGCTTCAGAAGAATCTCTCGAGTCGGTGCGTCCCTCCGCCTCGTTCACTAAAAAGGTCACGGAGTCCCTTCAGCGTATTACAGAGGGGACTGCGGCAGTCGAGCCGAAGGACACTATGCCGCCCAAGCCTATCCAAAAGACGGTGAAAACAACAACGCCGATTCTGTTCACGTTGCCGCCTAAGACGGCGCCGAAGGCTTTCACGGCGAAACCTGGGGCCGGTGTGCCCTTGAAGTTCTCTTCGACGCCGAAGGCATCGTCGGTGGTTCCAAGCCCACTCCACCAACCACTGGCTGAGGAAGAGCGTCGAGAGGTGATCATCGACGCCAACACCAGCAAGCTCTCTCTCCTTAAAAGGAAGATCACCCCTGAACCGGCATTGGAACATTTCCAAATTCCCCTTAAGAAAAAGGTGGACTCTGCGTGTGCCTCGGCCCCTATGGAGCCTGCATCACCTCAAGGCCATGAAATTTCACCCACTCATTCCAATGTTGAGGAGGGTGATGGTAACGACGAGGATGAGTATGCCTATCCAGTCTACTCGGACCCTGAGGATGGCACTGAGCCTTGGTCTGCTGGTGGCGACCCTGGGGACCCGCATTCAGGCCAGGAGCCTCAGCTTTTCTCAGCAAAGACTTCCCCAACTGAGGACTCTGCAGCTTTCAATGCTCTAATTGAAAGAGCGGCAGCCAATCATGACGTCGAGCTCCATGCTGACCCCGTGGACGTCCATTTCCTGTTTACAGTTTTCTCAGCAACTGAGAAGGTGTCAAAGACCTGCCAATGTTAAAAGGGGTGTTAAAACATGCGCCAGAGGTCTTCAAGGAGCCCACCCGGGCAAGAGTCGTCAACCCACGTATCGACAAAAAGTACAGGGCAGCGCCCACTGATCCAACATACATCAAAGGACAGTTGCCTCTGGATTCCTTGGTCGTCTCCAATGCTTGCAAAAGAGCCAACTCACAGACTACGGGTGACGCTCCTCCCCCAGACAAGGAATCAAAAGTGTTTGAGGCTTCGGGGAAACGTGTTGCTGCGCAGGCAGCCAACATATGGCGCATATCCAACACACAGGCGCTACTTGCACGTTACGACAGGGCACACTACGACACTCTAGAGACCCTTCTACAGCACTTGCCAGATCAATATAAAGAAGGAGCAGAAATGTTGATACAGGAGGGGAAGCTTATCACCAATGCTTCAATTAAGTGCGCTCTGGATGTGGCTGACACCGCCTCAAGAGCGATAAACACTAGCGTTCTACTGCGTAGGCATGCATGGCTCAGAATATCCGGTTTCAAACCAGACATTCAAACTAATATCCTCAACCAAACTGTCAACCCAGACCACCTGTTTGGCCCAGAGGTAGATACCACCCTCGAAAAAATGAAGAAGGACACCGACACTGCTAAGTCTATGGGTGCCTTGCAGTCACAGCAGTTTCGGGGTGGTTCCTTTCGCCGCTCCAATAATAGAGGCACCTCGAGGGGTCAAGCGTCACAGTCAACGCAGTTCTATAAGAGTAACACCCAACCCTCCTATACCAACAAGGGTCGGGGTGGATACCGTGGCAACAACGTCAAAGGCAGAGGACGTGGGAATAACAGCTCCAGGTCCTCCACCGCCAACAAACAGTGACGCCTTGTCACTGCCCCCCGACCACGCAACACCGGTCGGGGGGAGACTCCAGCAGTTCCTGCCCGTGTGGAAGTCCATCACCACGGACAGGTGGGTCAGATCTCTTATCCAATATGGTTATTGTCTGGAGCTCACATCCACTCCACCCAACATACCCCCAAAGAGCCGTCCTATGTCCGTCGAGCACTTGCACTTGTTGCAGCAGGAAGTCAACGTCATGCTGCAAAAAGGGGCAATAGAGCTCGTGCCCCTGCAGGAAAGAGGTACGGGAGTTTACTCCCTGTATTTTCTGATTCCAAAGAAGGACGGATCCCTCAGGCCCATCCTAGACCTCAGACCTCTCAACTTTTACATTCTGTCAGAACATTTCCATATGCTCACGCTGCAGCAGGTTCTCCCACTGCTTCAGCAAGGGGACTTCCTGGCAACTCTGGACCTCAAGGATGCGTACTTTCACATTCCACTGCATCCTTCACACAGAAAGTACCTCAGGTTCACCATTCAAAACCAGCACTACCAGTTCAAGGTTTTGCCTTTAGGGGTCACCACAGCGCCCAGGGTCTTCACAAAGTGCCTAGCGACGGTGGCGGCGCATCTAAGACGTCAGAACATCCACGTCTACCCCTATCTGGAAGACTGGCTTATTCAAGCGAAGTCGGCCCAGCAGTGCGCCGACCATGTGTCCCACACCATTCACCTTCTGCACGATCTGGGGTTCTCACTGAATTACCCAAAGTCCCATCTCCAGCACGCCCACATACGGCAGTATCTGGGTGCGACCATAAACACTCTGGCGGCCACTGCGCAGCCGAATTCAGTGAGAGTCAACAGCATTCAGTCGCTGATCCACGATTCAGACCTCAACACTCGCTTCCAGCAAGAGTGTTCATGCAGTTGATAGGCATGATGGCCTCCTGCATCTCCATAGTCCCACACGCGAGACTACATATGCGTCCGCTTCAGGAGTGCTTAGCACGTCAGTGGACTCAGGCTCACGGGCAGTTGAAAGACCTAGTGTTGGTGAGCGGTCGGGCATACAACTCTCTGCAATGGTGGAATCCACGAAACCTTTGCAAGGGCCGACCGTTCCAGGAGCCTGTGCCACAGATTATCCTGACAACGGACGCTTCTCTCCAGGGATGGGGAGCGCATGTACTCCAATACACTGTGCAGGGACTATGGACACTACAGCAAAAGAAGATGCACATCAATGTACTGGAACTGATGGCAATCTTCATGGCCTTAAAGGCATTCAAAGTACATCTGTGCAACAAGGTCGTGTTGATCCGGACGGACAACATGACGGCCATGTACTACATTCAGAAACAGGGGGGCACACACTCTCCCCAGCTGTCTCATCTGGCTCAGAGCATGTGGAAGTGGGCCATTCAAAGGAACATTTTCCTCATGGCAGAACATCTCCCAGGCAAGCACAATCAGATGGCGGACCTGCTCAGCAGGCACAGCCACCAAATGCATGAGTGGGAGATACATCCATCAGTACTCCAACCGTACTTCCAAAGGTGGGGTCATCCAGGGATCGACCTGTTCGCCACAAGTGGAGAAGTGTGGCTCAGGGGTTAGAGGCGGCAGACCCGGAAGCTGAGATCGGCCCTGGACCAGGGTTCAATTCCCTGCCTCGGGGGGTCCTGGGCTAAAAAAATTCCACGGACTCAATAATTCTCGCTCCGGTGCCTTCTCGACTCACGGGTTCACACTCTGCGACTCTGGGCAATAGCTTGCTTAATCTCCACAACAGCCCCTCGCGGCAGGATGCCTGGCTTTCACCTTGTGGATACCCTGCTGGGGTTATCTCACAGGGGAATACCAGGACGGGTTCCCTAAGCAAGCGCTTAGATACCGACCTCGGTCAGTGATTTGCGCTATATAAATACATGTACATTTACATTTACATTTACAAGGGAGAACGCAAAATGCCAAAGCTTCGCCGCCAGGTTCCCACACCCGCAATCGCAGGGCAATGCGATATGGATGAACTGGTCAGGCAGATTTGCGTACGCTTTTCCCCCAGCACCTCTGATACCGCTGGTGGCGCGCAAGCTCAGGCAGCACTCGATGACTCTCATCCTAGTTGCTCCAACGTGGGCTCGCCAACCATGGTACACCACGTTTCTGGAACTTTCCGTGGTACCGCATCAAAGGCTTCATCTCACACCCAGCCTTCTGACGCAGAGCCATGGTGACATTCAGCACCCAGATCCGCAACAGCTCAACCTGGCGATCTGGCTCCTGAAGTCCTAGAGTTTGGCTACCTTAACCTTCCTCCCAATTGCATGGACATCATTCGGGAGGCGAGAAAGCCCACTACTAGAGCATGTTATGTGGCAAAATGGAAGGGGTTTGTCATCTATTGCGCAAACCACAACATTAATCCACTAGATGCTTCCATTCAGAACATCATCTGTTACCTGTTCCATCTATACAAGTGTAATCTGGCATATACTTCCATTCACATTCACCTGTCTGCGATGGCCGCATACCTCCAAAATAGACAGCACCTTTCACTTTTCAAAGTGCCTGCCATCAAGGCATTTCTGGAGGGCCTCAAAAGAGTCATTCCGCCACGGACTCCACCAGCTCCGGAATGGAACCTCAATGTGGTTCTTACAAGACTGATGGGTCCTCCCTTTGAGCCACTACATTCTTGCGAACTTCAGTTCTTGACATGGTAAGTGGCTTTCCTGGTAGCAATCACATCGCTACGGAGGGTTAGTGAGCTGCAGGCCCTCACAATCCAAGAACCTTTCTTCCAAGTTCAATCAAACAGGGTAGTGCTCCGCACTAATCCTAAATTTCTACCCAAGGTTGTGTCTCAGTTCCACATCAACCAAACCATTGAGTTGCCGGTGTTCTTTCAAAATCCAGAGTCACTGGCGGAGCGGATGCTCCACACCCTTGACGTTAAACGGGCCCTAATGTATTACATTGATAGGACCAAAGATTTTAGAAAGACTAAACAGCTTTTTGTTGCCTTTGCGCCACATCACAAAGGTAACCCTATCTCCAAGGCTGGTATTGCTAGGTGGATCGTGAAATGTATTCAAATCTGCTATGCAAAGACAAAACGCACTCTTACAATTCCACCAAGAGCCCACTCCACCAGAAAGTTGGGGGCCTCTATGGCTTTCCTTGGAAACATTCCCTTAGAGGACATATGTAGAGCAGCCACATGGTCTACCACACATACATTCACTAAGCATTACTGTGTAGACTTGCACTCCAAACAGCAGGCAGCTGTAGGGCAGGCTGTTCTCAAGACACTTTTCCAAACTGCTGCAGCTGGCACGGGCGGCCACCGCTAATGGAGGGACTGCTATGTATTCTATGCACAGATATGAATTCAGCAGCCCACATGCCTCGAACTGCAAATGCTACTTACCAGTATGCATCTGTTCTTGGCATGTAGGGCTGCTGACATTCATATCGCCCGCCCTCCTCCCCGGCGCCTGTAGCAGCTGCAGTATTCACATATCATTTCATGGCATGGTCATCATTCACTGAGTTTCACTCCATCTTGGCCACAATGGCTAAAAACAATCTGGGGATGGAGTCGATGCCCATGCGCACTGTAGTCCAGGGGAGGAGCCACCTATCTCGTGATACTTCGAAGACTCTTCCAGGACAACAATGTGCAATCATCCGGACCCAACACTAGGCGGCGATCTATGCACAGATATGAATGTCAGCAGCCCTACATGCCAAGAACAGATGCATACAGGTAAGTAGCATTTGCAATACCATTGCCAAGTAGAGACCCCCAGATCTAACACAATGTATAAGAAATGTTTTAAAGGACAGAGCACCACAAGGTGTAGGAGTTACATGCCATCCATACTGATAGGCAGTATAATTTGAGTGCTTGATGTGGAGAAGCACAAACTCGGCGTTTTAACTGTAACACCATGATTGGGAGTTCCTTAGTAATAAGAATTTATTTCTACTTATTGCAACATTAGTAAAATAAATGACTGAACAAAAAACATATAGCTCTCTAATCCATATCTTGTGGTATTTCAACAGCTCCTTGATGACGGTCAATAGTTCACTGCTTTATACCTTGTGTTTAACCAATAAAACTATAATCAACAAAAAGGATCCTTCTGACAAGAAATAGTAACTCACTAACCTATTCACATTGTATGCACTCTGTTATTTGCTGGAGGCAAGAAATGCTAATAAGTACTTTTAAAAACCTTAATATATGTGGAACCAGTGCCCCCCACCTGAAATCAGCATCCATTGTGGTGGCACCGGTCGCACCGTCCTAGAGTTAGCCCTGATTCCAGGAGAAAGCTCTCGATGCCAAGTATTTTGGAAACTACTACTTTAACACTATCACTGCTGCAGCAATTCCCCTCCTGTGCTGAAAATCCTTGGAATCCATTGTTCATGACGAGCTCAGCTAGTCATAAGCACACGACCAGTGTACTGCATGACGAGCTGAGCTCGTCATGAGCATCGAAGGGGTTAAAGGTGAGGTTTAATGAACCCTGCTGGCAGACAGTGCCTATATATTTCTAAACTGTGGTCAACTCATGTAAGTTGCAAACAAATCAATCCTGGCATTAGTAGAGACAGGTTGTTTCAAGCAGTGTGCCAAGGGAAATGTAGCAGATTTAGGACTTACAAGTAGAAATGCTTGGGTTTCTTTCTATATATTACATCTATCCGGTCTGTGTGCATCCAATGGGCCTGAGGGTGGCGATGTTTTACGAGCTAACAAAACTATAATATATGTGTTTTTAGGAGACCATTTTGCACTATTGTGGTGGCATATCCTGAATCAAAGTATATGGTTATTGCTTCCCCTTCCCCTTGTTTAAGTGTGCTGGCACTAAAACTACTAGTTCAGCAGCCTGAGTTAAGTAATGAGGTGGCAACATTATCTGGTCTGGTATCCGCAATATAGATGAAGAATCATGCAATATTACTTTGACCACTACTGTACCTGTGTGTCTCAATCCATTGTCCTAATCTACTGTGGAAACTCGTCTCCAAAATATAAAACACTGCCTGGATATCATTGCCTGTATCTGAAATGGGGTATGCAAAGTCGGCAGCTGTGTTGTCTTTATGATGCTTCACTATCTTGATGCGAGTCAACTGAGGAGGACATTTGTTTTCTCTCAGTCTCAATCAATCTTTAGCTTTATTTTGCACTTCAATAAAATGCATAAAAGTTCACACATAAAAGGAGGTCATAGAATAATGTGTTAAAATTAGACGTGCAATAGATTCAACATTTAAAAGCAATACAGAGCCCACAATAATAGCCTTTATATAAAATAGATTAGATCTAAAATTACATTCACAAAATATAAAAAGCAGAATATGACCGTAAAAGATTTAATCTTACAGTGATATAAGTGAAGTGTTAGAGGCCTTACGAGTTCTTAAAGCAGCCATTAAAAAGGAGGCTAGTGCAAAACAAACCGATCGGGTATCTAATGAATAAAATTAAAAAAGAGCTGAGGCCACAGTTCTCGTTGAGAATTTTCTTCATATTGAAAAATGAGAACCTTACTCTCTTTTAAATATAATGGGTAAAAAAGGAGGCGCTGTAAAGTAGATTGGGCTGTCTTATTGTTACAAGGACAAGGCGGTAATTTCTTAAGAACAAATTGTTTGGATAACCAAGCATTAATGGAATAAGGTTCTGTAGTAGGGGATCTCTGTGTATAGTCATAATCTAGTGAATAGTCCCGCCCATGTGCGTGGACCCCGGCAATCAAAAATAATCTCTTAAGTTGTCAAATCATGCAGACCCTGCAAGACACTTAAGAGATAATTTAAAGACAAATAATGCAGCCTATATCCACAGGCTACACTGTCAAGTACTTCAACTAGAAATTCCACCAAACAACACCACACATAACCCAGCCTGCAGTTTCTATCATAGAGAAACTTGCCTCCACCAGTAAAAGACTCTGGAATGATAGAGAGGAAGTCATGGACAGACAAGCCCCATAGGCTGCCATTATGTGGCTTAAATAGGATACTGTGCCTTTAAGAGAACTTTCCAGAACTTTCTCCCAGTAGCCCAGAATGCATAGCAGGTCCTCTTACTTTCAGTTCTTTTTTCCGGCTCCTGCTAACAGGACCCTGGCATTGAGCTCTCCCTTGTTTCAAGGGTTTATTGGATTTTTGTCACTTTTGTGTTTAAAAGTGTTGGTGTTTAGCTTTCTTGGTGCTTTTCTTCTCTCTTGTGTGTTGGTTCAGGCGTTTTAAGGCTCTAAAATGCCTGGTCTTTTTGACCAGTGCCCAGCATGTGGAAGGAAGAAGGCCAAGAGTGATCCACACGACGTCTGCATCGTCTGTCTCTCTGAAGAACATGTCCCTGAAGACTGTGACATCTGCCAGCAGTTTTCAGCGAGGACCCTGAGGGACAGGCTGAAGATTAGGCTCTCAGGCCTTGAAGAGAGACGTCTGCAGGCTGCAGGTGGGTCTGGGCAGGCTGGGAAGGCTCCCTCTGCCTCTGCTGAGGCCTCTGGGGGCTCCCCAGAGGCAGGAAGACCAGCAAACGGTCCCGGTCTCCGTCGACGTCGAGAGGGATGACGGCGGTGTGTTCCCCATCTCCCCGGGGCTCCGAGTCGAGACGGCGTGACGACTCGACGTCGAAGGGCCTGGAGAGGCCGCCGTCGAAGCCACCGTCGACGGCATCGTCGTCGTCGGAGTCTACCTTTCGACGTCGGAGACGAAGCGGCAAGCATCGGCGCTCGCCGTCGAGGCAACACCGCCGATCGACGTCGAGACAACGGTCGACTTCGAGGGGCTCCTCGACGTCGAGGACCTCAAGAAGGAGGAATCGACGCTCGTCATCGAGAACGGAACATTCGACGTCGTGGAGGCGGCATACGGCGTCGTGGAAGAAGAGATCGACGTTGCGGAGGCGGCGTTCGACGCCGGAGTCGCGGAGGCGACGTTCGACGCCGGTAAAGCGACGCTCAGCGTCGAGAAAGAAGAGATCGGCATCTAGGAGTCGCTTCACCTCTCCTAAACGGCGCAAGAGGTATTCTGGCCCCAGAAGTCAGACTGGATCTAGTGGAGGACGCAAGAGGAAGCGCTCACCTGCTGAAGGGGCTGGATCTCAGCCCCCTTCGCCGAAGGGGTCACCGGGCTCGGTGTACTCGGTGGTATACACACCATCTCGGCCTAGGTCGCCCCCTCCGCCTGTACCTAAGGAGGACCCTCCCACCAACCCTCCACTTCCGCCAGGCAGACCACTGCCGCCGCTTCCAGCTCATGGGCCGGCCCCTCGGTCGGTGATACCTCCGGTCCCTCCGCCGAGGTCCACGTCGTTACCTCCTCTGCCTACACCTCCTAAGGGGACACCGAAACCTAGACCCCAGGAGGAACCGAGGAAGACTCCCCCACGGAAACCTGTGGAGCGGCCACCGGCTGGCAGATCTCGCTCTCGCTCTAGGAGAAAGGAGCGATCGCGCCACAGATCGTCCACGCGGTCGAGACACCGCCATAGGAGGCACAGATCTCGCTCTCACACAAGGTCCTCAGGGACTACTCTCCGACCTTGTCGGGGTCACCGGACACGAGGGTGTCTCCCATTGATGACCTGGTGGCATTCCATGATGTCCTCTTAAGGGGCGCTGCGAAGTTGGGCATATCCTTGACGGTGCCTACACCTAAGACTTCAGTCATTTTCGAGACATTGCACCAGAAACACCTATCTCGTCCACCGCTACCTCTGGTGCCGGGCCTGGAGGAACCGGCCATGGCCCTTTTCCTCACCCCTGCGGTGACGAAGGCGGCTCCCTCGAGATTGCTGAAAAAGTACCGGGCTCCCGATTCGGACCCGGCCTTTCTGAGGGCGGAACCTCCTCCGGATTCTGTGATTGTGACGGCGGCCCGCAAACAACATGCCACCACCCCTTCATCCACGGTTCCCCCGGATAAGGAGTCTAGATGGATGGATTCAGCAGGGAGGAAAGTGTGTGGAACATCGGCGACCTCTATGAAGGCTGCGAGTGCCACAGCGTTGTTGGGACGCTATGACCGCGCCCTCTGGGACTCCCTCCAGCAGTTTGCGGAACTCTTACCTTGTGAGAAGCGGGAGGACTTCCAGGAGGTGCTGAATGAAGGGATGCTGGTGGCGAACCAGATTATCAGCGCTGCAGCAGACTCATCCCTGTTGGCGGCACATGGGTTTTGCCATGGAGTGAACCAGCGACGTCACGCCTGGCTCCGTCTTACGTCCCTGAAACCGGACGCACAGCAGAGGGTAGCCAACTTGCCATTCTCTGGCGAGACCCTCTTCAGGAAACATGCGGATGACGAGATGGCCCGCATGAAGGCGGAGGCCGAAACGCTCACGGCTGTGGGCCTGGAGAAGCCTAAAGACACGAAGAAATCGTACCGCCCATTCCAACGGCGGTTCGGTGGGCAAGGCAGAGGACGTGGCCAGCCTTCGGGACAGTCGCAACAACAACAACAGTTCCGTAAGCCGTTCCAGAAGCGCCAGAAGGGCAGAGGAGGCCAGCAGTCGGCTCCGGCGACCAAGGGCCAGGCTGGGTCTAGGCCCTAGGAACCTACTTCCCCCGGATCTGTTACCCACTACGGTAGGGGGAAGCATTCAATTTTTTCTGGCAGAGTGGAGAAAAATTACTCAGGACAAGTGGGTGCTGAATATTGTTTGCAATGGATACAGTCTTCGGTTCACAAGCCCGCCTCCAGCGATTCCACCGGTCAGCTCGCAGTTTCAGCTGCGCGAGCTTCAGGCAGAAGCGGATATCCTGTTAAGGAAAAGGGCGATAGAAGACGTACCTCTGTCCCAGAAATGAAATGAAATTAAATGAAATTGAATGAAATGAAATGAAATTGGATTTATAAAGCGCATGGCTGCCCTGGAGCGTCCCAGCGCTAACTTAACTAATAACAGAGAACCCTGAGAAGGAAAAAAGGAAGGAAAGGAAAGAATTATGCAACCTTAGGAAAAAGGAAAGTTTTAAGGGATTTTCTGAATTTAAGGTAGGAGGGTTCCATCCGGATTTCCCTGGGGAGAGCGTTCCAGTGTCTTGCCGCGTTCAATGAGAACCGGCGACCTCCGGTACGGGCTTTTCTCACTCTAGGAATGGTGACCAGGTTTTCCCCGTCAGACCGAAGGGTCCGCGATGATTTGTAGGGACAGATCGGATTTCTTAAGGCAGGAGGGCCTTTACCTTGCAATGTTTTGTGAGTGATGCACAGTGATTTAAAAGCAATTCGTTCCTGGATGGGGAGCCAGTGAAGGGCTCTGAGTAATGGTTTGGCTGAGGCCCTTCTAGGTGCCCCCATAAGCAGTCTAGCTGCGGTGTTCTGTACCCGCTGCAGGGTGTTGATTGTGGCTTTAGGTGTAGCCAAAAGGAGAGCATTGCCATAATCCAGTCTAGATAGTATTAGACCCTGGATTAGTAGCTTCCTGGATTGAAAAGGCAGGAGGGGGAGCACTTTCCATACTGCGCGCAACAGACCAAAGCAACTGCCTGCAACTTTCTGCGCATGGGTCCTGAATGTTACTTGGGGTTCAAACCAGACCCCGAGGCTTTTGATTTTCTCCCTTGCTGGGGGCAGATCACCCATACAGGGCGGCCAGTGCTCAGAAGGCAGAGATGTAAAATGATGACCTAAGAGCATGATCTCCGTTTTGGCTCCGTTCAATTTAAGCTTTGAGTCGGTCATCCAGGAGAAGATTGCAGTAAGGCATTTCGAGAGGTTGTCTGGACATCCCCCTTGTTGAGTCAGAGAGACGACAAGTTGTGTGTCGTCTGCGTAGCTGATGGATTTAATTCCGAAAGGGGCTACTATTTCTTCCAGCGGGGCCATGTAAACATTGAACAATGTGGGGCTCAGGGAAGATCCCAGAGGAACCCCACATTGAAGGGGAGTAGGCTTTGACATAGTACCATTTTCCCAAATCCTAAAGGATCGATTATCCAGGAAAGATTCCAGCCATCTAAGGGCTGACCCCACGATGCCTAGTTTAGTGAGACGGTGGACAAGGGTTGCGTGGTCAACGGTGTCGAATGCAGCGCTCAGATCCAGGAGGATCAGGGCCGCTGATCCCCCTGAATCTAAGATGCATCTAGCCTCTTCCGCCACCACTTTAAGGGCTGTGTCCGTGCCCTGTCCAGGGCGAAATCCCGTTTGGGATTCGCTCAGTAGGCCATTACTCTCCAAAAATCCGGAGAGCTGCCGGTTCACCAGCTTTTCGGCGATTTTGCCCAATCCAGGTAACAAAGAGATGGGGCGAAAATTTGCCAAATCGGTAGGGTCTAATCCTGGTTTCTTAAGGAGGGTTTTAATTTTAGCCTGTTTCCAGCTCGGGGGAACGGTGCCTGTGATGAATGAGGTGTTCAATAGATCAGTGGCGAGAGGGGCGATGGTGCTCACAATTTGTTTGAGAATGTGCATAGGAGCTGGGTCAGAGGGAGAGCCGCTTTTAATGTTGGAGAGAGTAGTGCAAAAGTCTTCCCTAGTGATACAAGTAAACGCCTCGAGTCGGGGGCCTGTAGTTGAGGGAAGGGGGGAATCGGTGATCGATGTTATGGCAGTATGAGGGAGGCTATCAAGAATTTTCTGTATTTTTTCATCAAAAAGCTTTGCTAGCAAGTCGCATCTTGATACGGTATCATCTTGGGAAGTGTTCGGGCTGGGATTTTAAGCAGCTGAGTGACGATTTTGAACGTTTCCTTGGAGGAATTGGCTGAAAGTCTAATTTTCTCCTAAAAAAAGGAGGCCTTAGTCATTTGCCGCGCGGCTTTATAGAGTCTCAAGGCCGCCTGGAGGTTTTGCTGTTAAGGGCCCAGTCACTCCTCCAGATGCGTTCCGCCTTTTTGCAGGCTTTTTTGAGGTCTCTTAATTCGGTAGTATACCAGGGAGATTTAAAGGTACTCCTCTTCTTTGTCACCAATTTTAGAGGCAGAACCATGTTCAGGGAGTTAATAAGCCAGTTCTGAAAATTCATGTCTGCGAGCAAGACATCAGACTCTGCCTCCGGAGCTGATTGTTCGAGGGCAAGTTTCAGATTTTCCACCGAAAGTTTCGGCCAGGCTCTTTGAAGAGTACGTGGGCGAGAGGCACTAATCTCTTCCGATTGGAGTTCCCAAGAGAAGGGAACTACAAAGTGGTCGGACCATGGTAGGGGCAAAGGAGATTTAGCTAGGAGCTGGGTGTTGTTTGAGAAAACAGGATCTAGCAAATGTCCTTTGCTATGGGTGGCTTCCTTGTTCAGAAGATTAAGTTCAAAAGTTTTAAGATTTAGGATGAGATCGGCAGCTACTTTATCATTAAGGTCATCAAAGTGCAGATTAAGGTCTCCGAGTACCAGAAAGTTGGATGCCCGAGCAGCCGCTACTAAGGTGACTTCTAATAAGGAGTCAGCAAAGTGCTTTATGCTGCCCGGCGGGCGGTAAATCAGGATTCCTGAAAGAGAATGGGTGGGGGTTAGCTGAATGCTAAAACAAGCACTTTCTGAATCTGAAATGCCGCCGTTCTCAAGTCTACATGTCAGAGAATCTCTATAGATAATGGCGAGACCACCTCCTATCCCTTCGCCTCTCTTCTGATTCTGAATAAGAAAACCACTAGGAAGGGCGGAGATAATGTCAAACTCTGAGTTGTGGGATAGCCATGTCTCTGTGAGGAAGAGCAGGTCCAGGAAGAGAGGAAGAGGTCTGTACTCCCGGTTCTTTCTGGTTCGCAAGAAGGACAAGAACGAGTTCAGGCCCATTCTGGACTTGCGACAGGCAAACAAATGGATTTGCAGGGAAAAGTTTTGCATGCTGTCGTTACATCAGATTTATCCTCAGTTGCAACAGGGAGACTGGCTGTGTGCTATAGACCTACAGGATGCTTACTTCCATGTGCCCATTGCACACAAACACAGGAAGTTCCTGCGGTTCCAAGTCGGCTCCAATCATTATCAATACACAGTACTCCCATTCGGACTAAAGTCTGCGCCAAGAACATTCTCGAAGTGCATGGCGGTGGTAGCAGCACACCTACGGAAGAACAAGGTGTTTGTCTACCCGTACCTGGACGATTGGTTGATCAAGGCATCCTCCTTCTCGGAAGCGCGAGCACACTTCCAGAAGGCATGCGTTCTCTTGAACAAGCTGGGGTTGCACATCAACATGTCCAAGTCTGTCCCGACTCCGGTCCAATGCATACAGTACTTGGGAGCCTCCATCAATACGCTGTCAGCAAGCGTGTCTCCTTCGGAAGAGCGACGATTATCTCTCCTTCTTAAGGCTCAGGCTCTTATGACAACTCCATCTACGACAGTGAGGATGGTGTCTTCTCTACTGGGATCAATGGCCTCTTGTATCTTCCGGATGCCACACACACGGCTGCATATGAGACCGCTGCAGGAGTGCTCGGAAGACCAGTGGGATCAGAGGAAAGGATCTTGGGACAACAAGATTCGACTGTCGCTGCATGCTCTTCAGTCTCTGAGGTGGTGGTGTTCAGCGGAGAATCTCCTCAGGGGGGTTCCCTTTCACAAGGACATTCCCACGCAGACTGTCGTGACGGATGCTTCTCTCCTGGGATGGGGAGCGCACTCCGGGAACCTACAGATTCAAGGAACGTGGTCACCGATGGAGGCCACGTATCACATCAATTTCCTGGAACTCAGAGCTGTTCACTTGGCACTGAAGGCCTCTCTTCCGTCCTTCCAGACCAACTTTCTGCTTGTACAGACGGACAATACCACCACGATGTATTACCTCAACAAGCAGGGGGCTCGAGATCTCGCACTCTGTCGCAGGAGGCGCAAGTGATCTGGCACTGGCTTCTAGCCAGAGGACTGACGATAACGGCTACCCATCTGCCAGGTGTGCAGAATGTTCAGGCAGACGCGCTGAGCAGACTGGTCCAGGAAAACCACGAATGGGTCATAAACGACGAAGTACTAGGAGAAGTCTTCGCAAGGTGGGGAACTCCAGACGTAGATTTGTTCGCCACCGCCGAAAACAGCAAATGCAGAGACTTCGCCTCCAGGTACTACCAGCGGGGGACGCTGGGGAATGCGTTATGGATCAACTGTTCGAACAGCTTCCTGTACGCTTTTCCTCCCATTCCCCTGATTCCGGCAGTGCTCATCAAGCTGGCCTGATCCAGGGCTCGGATGATACTCATTGCCCCGGAGTGGCCCAGGCAGTGGTGGTTCACGGATCTGCTTCACCGGTCTCTCCTTCCTCACATTCGGCAGCCGTGCAGGCCGGACCTTCTCACGAAGTTCGGGGGACGGATGTTACACCCCAACCTCTCGTCTTTGAGTTTGGCGGCATGGCTCCTGAGATAGTGCAATATGGCCATCTGAATCTGCCTGCGGATTGCATGGACATACTGAAGGAGTCTAAGAGACCTTCCACTCGGACTTCCTATGCACACAAGTGGAAGAGGTTTTGTATCTGGTGCCAGTCTAAGAACCATGACCCGACGACGTGTACGGAAGATGTCATCCTTCCTTACCTTCTACATTTGGCGCAGTCTGGACTTAATGTTCATTCCATTAAGTTTCATCTCGCCGCATTGACTGCCTACAGGAAATGCCCTTCACAGACTTCCTTTTTCCAGATCCCTGTGATCAAAGATTTTCTGGAAGGATTGAAGAATGTATTCCCTCCTGTCAGGCTTCCTTCGCCTTCATTGGAACTGAATGTGGTGCTGTCCAGGTTGATGAAGGAGCCTTTTGAACCTATTCATAAGGCTTTGTTGCAGCACCTGTCCTGGAAGGCGGCGTTCCTCGTGGCCATTACATCGGCCCGCAGGGTGAGTGAAATTCAGGCGTTGTGTTGTACTGAACCTTATACTGTATTTCATGCTGCTAAGGTTGTTATGCGTACTCACCCTAAATTTCTTCCCAAGGTTATTTCTGATTTTCATGTCAACCAGACCATAACTTTGCCTACATTTTTTCAGAATCCTTCATCTCCAGCGGAAAGGTCTCTCCATTCCCTGGATGTTAGGAGGGTGTTGAAATTTTATCTGGATAAAACCAAGGATATTCGTAGGTCTGACCAGTTGTTTATTAATTACGGATCAGTCAGGACGGGTCTTGCTACCTCTAAGCAATCCATTTCTAGGTGGATTGTGTCCTGCATACAATTGTGTTACCAAAAGGCTAATAATTAAACCTTATGAGGTAAGCCTAAGGCTCATTCCACCAGGGGCAAAGCTGCCACGACAGCCTTGCTCCGTAACGTGCCGATAGCTGAAATCTGCAAAGCAGCCACTTGGAAGTCGGTTCATACCTTTGCTAAGCATTACTGTCTGGACACTCATGCCAGCGCAGATGCTCAGGTTGGGCAGGTTTCGCTGCGGAATTTGTTCGCGCAATAGTGGCGTTCATTTCTTTCTCCACCGCCGCTTTGGTGTGGGGATGAGCTTGCCATTCTATTCACTAGATTATGACTATACACAGAGATTCCCTACTACAGAAGGAGTAGTTTCTGTCCTGTAACTCCAGTTCTGTAGTAGGGGTATCTCTGTTATAGTCATAAGCGCCCACCCTCCTCCCCGGTGGAGATAATTCTGCATGTAAGGAATGCTACAGGTCTGGCGTGCTTCGCCTTCAAAAAGAACTGAAAGTAAGAGGGACCTGCTATGCATTCTGGGATACTGGGAGAAAGTTCTGGAAAGTTCTCTTAAAGGCACAGTATCCTATTTAAGCCACATAATGGCAGCCTATGGGGCTTGTCTGTCCATGCCTTCCTCTCTATCATTCCAGAGTCTTTTACTGGTGGAGGCAAGTTTCTCTATGGTAGAAACTGCAGGCTGGGTTATGTGTGGTGTTGTTTGGTGGAATTTCTAGTTGAAGTACTGGACAGTGTAGCCTGTGGATATAGGCTGCATTATTTGTCTTTAAATTCTCTCTTAAGTGTCTTGCAGGGTCTGCATGATTTGACAATTTAGGAGATTATTTTTGATTGCCGGGGTCCACGCACATGGGCGGGACTATTCACTAGATTATGACTATAACAGAGATACCCCTACTACAGAACTGCAGTTACAGGACAGAAACTACTCCTTCATTCTGAATCTAGTCATGATGAATCGACGCTGGTTGTTCTCAACTATCCATAAGTATGAGTGTGAACTATTTAATGTCTGTGGTATAGATTCATACAACTTTACGGTTTGTTTCCCCTTATGAGTATTCCAACTATCCGGAGTGACTTGATTAAGAAAGATCACCTTTAGTCTTGATTTAGGGAAATGTTTGCAAAGGTATGGGGTATAATACAAAAAACCAAGACCCAAAGAAGTAAGGGTTTCCCTGACCTATGATATCCAGGGGATTCTGTGGGCTTAGTCTAAATTCAGGACATCTTTAAAGATTTTTTGGTTTCAACCCACAGTCTCCCTTTTCCAAACAGATAGCTAGAAAGAAAGTGGAGCTAATCATATGGCATCCGTAATAAAAGGCATACCAGCTTCTTTATGCGTTATAATATTATTGCTCGATTGTGGAATTGACAACAGTCTTTATCTTACTGTACTTAGAGTGGTGTTACATCAGTAATACCCCATATTGCTGCCCCATAGGCAGCCATTGGTAGCATTTTTTTCCATTTAGATAGTAGACATTTCCAGTATCAGCTTATTGCCTGATTTTTTAGAAAATCTAAATAAGGCTGCGATACTTTGAATCCTTAAATTGACTAGATTTTGCATCATCTCCTTCCTTGTTGTCAAAAGCAACCCCTAAGTAATTGAAACAATATACCTGCTCTATTATTTCCCCATCTAATTTGTATCTCATATTCTTCTTTTTCTCACTGCATATTGCCATGACGTAGGATTTAGCTTTATTAAGGTGCAAGTCCAGGTTATGCATAAAATCTGTATAGTATGCAATAAGATTTTGTAATGCCATGGGTGTCCTTGCCAGCAGGACAGCATCGTCTGCATGGAGGAGGATAGGGAGCGCAGAAGATTAAACTAACGGGGTATCTTTCTCACTTGGTCAAGACCTCGTTCAATTTATTTCTATAGAGAGCAAACAAAAAAGGGGCCAGGACACAACCTTGCCTGACACCCCTTTCAATTTTAAATGGTTTAGTGCACTCACCATTTTTCCCTGTTTCGTTCCTTAGTGGTACCATCCAGATATAGCTTTCTAATAAAGTTAATAGCCTCCTCCACTCCCATTTTCTTTAGCATTTCCTATAACTTGAGGTGAACCACACAGTCGAAGGCCTTCGATAAATCCATAAATGCCAGATAAATTTGGGCATTTTTTGTTCTTGTATATTTACCAATTGTAAGAGTCAAATTGCGACATTGGTCCAGTGTTCCCCTCCCCTTCCTAAACCCACACTGAACTTCAGTGAGGATGTCCATTTCCTCTGCCCATATGTTTAATTTATTTAACAATAACCGACCCATTAATTTGGCCGAGCAATTGAGCAAAGAAATGGAACAATAATTGGCAGGGACCGAAGCTTCCCCTTTCTTGTGTATCGATATGATTACAGATTGTTTCCAGGAGGGTGGAGGAACAGTCTCCGCTATGGCGTTAAAAGCCACGGTTAATAGAGGAGACCAAAAAGGTATATTTGCAAGAAAGACATCCATAGTAACCCCATCGGCCCAAGGTGCTTTGCCAGAAGATTGATTCAGGGCAAGTTTGATTTCATCAAGGTCAAATGAGAAGCACATGGAGAAATCACAATCAATTTTAGGACTAACATGTATGCCTGTAGATTCCTCTACTCACGTGAAATATCCTGAAAGTGTTTTATCCAAGAATGTAATTCAATTTGCGTATCTAAAGATGGACCATTATTATCATCCAGGCAGGGAGAATTGATAACTTTACAAAAGGCTGTGCTATCTCGGAGGAAAGAGGCTTTCTTTAGGTTGTCCCATGCCTCTGTTTTCTCTCATAGTCCCTTCTTCTGCTTTATCATTAGGACCCTCTGGCTTTGGCCATTTTCGAGGTCTCCCTCTTGACCTCTTCTGGGCTTGTGCATCTACTATTTGCTTCTATGAGTGGCTTTTCTTTATACTACCCTTGGGTCTGCCTCTTAGTCACTTCTGAATGGGAGAACTGGCAGGCTCCTGACTTTTCTTTGTACTTCCTTTAGGTCTGACCCTCGGTCTCTTTTGAGTGGAAGGACTGTCAGGCTCTTGAGGCCATGGGTATGTGTGGTATTTAGTAGCCCTGTGCCATTCGGTACAATTGTTTCCTAGTTGGGATTTTGTTTTCAGAGTATACCTCAACCAGGTGTTCTACAGAGGGACCCCATGGCACTTTGAAGGACCTTTTTTTTTTTTTTAATTTAGAGGTTACACTGGACAATGAATCAATATCTATTTCATTAATAAATCGCCCACCTCTCTTTCCCCAACCTCCAAAACCACCCCACCTCGGACAGGTAGGTAGGCCTGTTGGGTTAATACCTGTATTTATTTAAACTTTTTATATTCCTAAATTCCTGAATTCTTTCATATGATTATGCCCTTCCTTCTATTTACTTCTTAATACCCTGGATATCTACCAGTCTCCTCCTCCTTGCATACTTAACACAAACTAGTCTTCCCTTTCAGCTCACTTATTCTCATACATTCTTCTATATAACTTAGTTCATTTTGGCTGGTGAAACTGTAAGCATGTCCTGTATGTCCTCAGAGGATACACTGTAGCCACACCACAAAGAGACAAACATTTATCTGTTGGTCCTGAAGAAGGTGGTACAAGTCCACCGAAACGCGCGTCGACCTGGCCTAAAGAGTCATCTATACTATCTGTGTTATCTCAGCTTCAGAAAAAGAGCTTGTCCTAACTATCAAATGAAGTGTGTGTAGATGTATGTATGAGTAGTGTATGTTTGGTGATTAGTGTGTGGTTTTCGGAACATTTCTGTTTGTTCTTAAGAGAAAATTAAGTTCATATTTGATTTCTAAATTATGTGCACAATGAGTATAAAAAATATTTTGAAAAAATTAATGCAATGGAAAAAAGTAATTTATTGAAGATTGAAAATGAATAAGAAAAGTAAATTTGATATATATGGTAAAAAATGAATAAAAATACTAAATATATTTTGATTTAAGTGTTCCTGTGTTGATTTGAAGGAAAAATTTTAGAAAGTATTTGAGTAATATCATTTGAGAAACTATGGTGAGGCCACGAGGGAATGTTTTGTATTGTTGAGAGTAGTCTTAACACCTTAGAATCTCTACACATTTAGATAAAATATCTTATATTAAAATAAGACATACTTTTATACTGCAGTTTTAATGTACTGAGTCCTGCTTTAAGAGAATATTCGCAAATAACTGTCTATATACCCTCAAGATATTCATCTATGTCCCTGTAGAATATTTTAAAAAGTTTCTAATTGATTCTTTGTAACAAGTATCCACTCTTCTAAAGTATCTTATGTTATTACATCAAAGTGTGTTGTCCTTAGACCTAAATGTAATGTGGTGTCAATTCCTAGGCACTCAAGGATTTCTCCCATTAAAGGATTATTAGGTGGCACTGGTATTGATAGCCTACTGGGGTCAGTGCCTACAATCCTTCTGTTATAAAGATGGACATTTAATTCAGGGAACTGTTGCAATTGACTACCTGAGTCACCTTGAGACATTTTTCTAAATAAAATTATTTTCTAGAATTCTGTGTCTTTTGAACTGATGCGGTTTCCAGAAATGACAACAAGTGGGAGGGGGACGTTTTGCTGGGCTTCAAGTCCTATTTCTACAATAAATGAAGCGCAGATTATATACAAAACTAGACTCTTATGAATTTTAGGTAAGAGAGATAGGATCGGGGTTCGTGGAAACTTCTTATTAAGGAAATCGAACTCTTTATTCCCCAAGTATCGATTTCCTTAATAAAAAGTTTCCACGAACCCCGATCCTATAAGAGTCTAGTTGAACCCCCGGGGAGGCCGATAGTTTCTGGTGTTGACTCGTGCTTGGAGCCAATATTGAAATATGTCGATTTTTTTTCTTGAAACCCTATCTCGAAAATGTCAAGTCTTATCTTAAAGACACAACTGATTTCCTGACTAAAGTGGAAGGTACATCATTCGATCCACTCACACAGATAATGGTTACTATGGACGTTACGTCCTTGTATACTCCAATTCCCCAGGAAGAGGCACTGGAAGTGATTGAATTATATCTGGAGATGCAAGAACGACCTCATAGGGTCCAAACTTGCTTTATTTTGAGACTGGCAGAAATAGCTCTGAAAAAGAATTATTTTGTATTCTACGACCAGTTTTACATGCAAGTGTAGGGCACTGTCATGGGTTGTCCTTATGCCCCAGAGATGGCAGTGCTCTACATGGCCCAATATGAAATAAAATTTTTGGATAGCAATAATCCATACATTGGGAACATTGTGCAGTTGTGGCGTTATATAGATGTCTGGCTCCTGTGGCAGGGGAGCCAGACTGATCCAGCGACGTTCCACAAATGGATTAATTCCAGACACAATGATATCAAGTTCTCCATGGAGTCAAGTATAACAAAAATGACATTCCTGGATGTGGAAGTGACCTGCTTGGATGGTTCCTTAAAAACATCATTATATAAGAAATCAACCGATAAAAATACCATCCTGCACCACAGGAGCCACCACCCCAGAAATCTAAAAGCAAATTTGCCCTATGGACAGTTGCTTAGAAAACGCAGAAATTGTACGAAGATTGTAGATTTTGAACAACATGCCGAGACGTTTTGTCAAGAAATGATCCATAGGGGTTACCCCAAAAAACTATTAAAACACTCGTACAAAAGAGCTCGCTACATGCCACGCGAGTGTTTACTGCAAACAAAAGAAAAGGAGTTGGATCGTTTGGTGTGCGTGACATTTGGTCCCGACACGCACAGAATGAGACAAACAATTCTAAAAAATTGGCATCTTCTAGAGGGATTGGAATGTTCCTTTCCCCGCCCAATTTTTGCGTATAGAAAAAACAAAAGTATTGGACAGCAAATTGTGAGGGCAAATTTATCACAGCCCAAACCTAAACATGATCTCATAACTCTGTGGAATATGAAGCCGATTGAGGGCCACCATAGATGCGGCAATTGTGTTTCGCATGTCCAAACACCATCGAAGGAACTGAGTTTGAGCATCAGGGGGTTACGTGGAAACACTGTGGTTTCTCGAACTGCAGGAATAAAAACGTTGTATACGTAATAATTTGTCCATGTAAAAAGATCTACATTGGTAAAACAAATCAGCAGTTTAATTTACGGATTAGCCAACACAGGTCACAGATCAAAAAGGCGGTACTAAATGCCCCCATGGTTGAACATTTCATGGAGAAATCGCACACTGAGAATGACTTTAAATGGTCAGTACTATTCACAATAGGTACAGTACAGCGCCCTGCGGATGATGACAGGGTGTTGTTGCAAAAAGAGGCATATCTCATCCTCAAATTCAACAGTACATGACAGGCCTTAACAGCATGTCTGAATTGTCGAGGATGTGAGCAGCTCGTTATTCGCAATGGCTTCTTGAATGAACCCCCTAATGAAACAACCTAAATTGTCCCATGCATTATTTCATGAGTGGTTGAGTTGACAATACAAGCAACACACACAGCACAGGTTCATATGAAGATAATACCTTCATGTCAAAACTTTCCCCCCTCCCCCCGCCCTTAACGCCCCCCCATTAAACTTTGCTTTAATTCAACCCGGACATCGCCCAGAACTAACAGACTATATTTAAAACAAATGCGCACAATAATAGTTAGAGAATGTAATAATTATTTTTAAAAAAAACCCGATCGAGTACTCCCTTCGAATTTGGTTGCCTTTAACTATATTGCCCATAATACACGAGGACGCGGAACTAGCGGCTTTAAAATTTTCCAAGATGGCCGCCGCAGTTTAGTGAGGCTATCCAGCGGGAGCTTCAAAAGTGGAGGCACAACGCTAGCGCATTAAGGTAGGAATGGCGGAGCAACTTTGTAACCAAGTCTAACGCCATAATTGTGAGTTACAAAGATATTAAGTTACGGGCATGATTTCCTCCATATAGTGCGCGGTGATCGATAAGAAATACACCAGACCCGGGGGGGGGGACGCGCGTATTGAAAACACTTGAGGAAAACAACGAGGGAGGAATTCTTTTAGAATACAGGTACGATTTAAACACTTTTACATAAAATGTAAACACGATTGGCTTTGGTGCTTCATGAACTGCCCGGCCATGATCCTGAAGTAATTGGCCCTCTGTTTCCCGATAGGTTGCCAACCAACATCCACCCAGAGACAGGGAAATATCTCCCCAACTAGAAATACGGACATAAGGTATGAATTTTATCAAGAATGGTTATGGTTTTCAATTAGACGGTTTATGCATAAAGTTGAGTGACACTAAGGATAATCCTTCTCTTGAATTAGGATTTCCGATACTACCATCACGAACTCCTCCCTCCATAGGGGCGCCGGACGGTGCATATGGAAGTACGTAGAAGTAATGTCTGCATTTTTAGTGATGAAAATTCGAGCGCTTTTGCTAGCATTTTGTATATAATCTGCGCTTCATTTATTGTAGAAATAGGACTTGAAGCCCAGCAAAACGTCCCCCTCCCACTTGTTGTCATTTCTGGAAACAGCATCAGTTCAAAAGACACAGGTAGATCTTGACGGTTCTATATTCTAAGAGTGGCAGCTTAAAGGTGGATAGGTGGCCAATAAAATCTTTGTTTTTCTTGCATTCCACTCAGATAAATAACAAAGCCCTGATGAGGGTTCGAAAATTGGCTATTCGAACCCGAAACGCGTCGGCATATCCACAAGAGTGAATTGTATCATTGATTGATATACTAAAAACAATGTATATTGCTGATTTCTCTTGTGATTGAACTTTGCTTTGTTTATTTTGAAAAAGGAATTGACTTGGAATCATTGATGTAATGAATTTTTAATGTTTAATGTTTTGTGTTATTTGGATGTATTCTTGATTTATGTATATTTATAAATGTAGATCTCTTTTTTTGCCTAAAAAACAAGTTTCTCTAAAAAAAGTAAAAAAATACGAGTGAAAGGTATAAATAAAAGTACCTGACCAGGTCGAATTAATTTGTGCTGGTCTTGCTTTGAAATATTTATCCAATTCAGATATGAGGAGTTGGGGCACTTTCTAGTTATAACATTCATCAGGGCTATTCCCTGTTGGCCGGAAGGGTGGGGACTGATTTTGGCGGTCATTTTTGTTATTGGGGACCTGTTCTGCAAATCTGCCTCCTGCAGCAAAAGCGCAGCCGTGTAGCACTCACCCGAATCCCCCGGCCCTGCGAGGAGCACGTAGCATATAAGTTGATTTGGAGCAAGGTTTGTTGCCTGCCAGCAAAACATATGATTTGCCCAGATTGACAGACAGGTCTAAGGAGGATTCCATGAATTTAACAAATCCGTCTATTAAAATCTGTAGACTCTTTGGCGTGCGCAGGACCACGTCACCCCCGTATTGCAATACCGGGATGCAGCATGACCCTACTCTTGGGCAATCTGTCTTTAAATTCAGCAAAAACTGCTCTAAATTATTAATATAAAGTTAGAATGAAAAAAGGGGAAGAATACAGCCTTGCCGTACCCCACTCCTACATGAAAACGATTCTGACAACCCCCCCTCCATGTTGTACCGTACTTTGGCAGAAGTAAGTATCTCTGTGCAACTCCCTTAAGATGTTAATTAAGCCAAGATCAATCCCCATGTGAGTCATAATAGCTCAGAGCTTATCCCTATTCACATGGTTGAAAGCTGCTGCCAAATCCATGAACCCCATTTACATGGCTTCATTGCTGGCTTTGGTGTATTTAGCAGTCAGCATGTAGAGGTTCAGGCATTGGTCGCCAGTAGATCTCCCTATCCTAGAGCCATACTGGGTGTCCGAGATAATGTTGTTTTCCTCGGTCCACTCAGTAAGACGGTTAAGGATTCCCCGGCCTAGTAGCTTTGCAGACACATCTATCAGTGAAATTGGTCGATAGCACTGGGGATTGTCCCTGTTATCCTTTTTAAAAATAGGGACAATTATGGGAGGAGGAGCTACGCGGGCGTCCAAGATGGTCGCGTAAGCAGAGGGCTCCCGAGACCCGCGCCGCCCTCCTGCAACTATCCTCGAAATATCCTGGTTATTATTATGGGCTTTTGAAGATCTACTCTCGCTGACTCCAATATCCTTTCAAAAATCGAATTTGGATGTCGGGAACCGATTCTGCATCAACTTAATCTTTCTGGCCCGCCCCGATTGAGACCGGGGACTCTGCTGCTTTGGTGGGCCGAGGAGTAAGTCAACAACAGCGGCCTTAGGGACATCCTCCCAGTCGGCCTCATTGTTGCTTTCAGTTTCGATTTCTCCTCGACCCCTCGAGTGACTATTCTAAGAGCGGATCGGCTCCCAAGTTGCTGCAGCTTCGACCCGCTGTGTTGTCCTGCCATATCTCTCTACCCCTGCTTCATCCCTCGATTCGCATTCTACAGTGTTGGCCTAAAATTCTGATTCGGTATCTCAACAGCATCGGCCATTTTCACCAGGTCCAGAGGGTCCCTTCGGGGCACGGCTTCCAATATGGCTTCCAAACCTGAGTTCGAGAGGCGCAAGACGAAGACGCCGATCCGTGGGGGACCTATTCAGACTAATGTGATGGACCGCTATACGCAACCGAAGGGTTCCCCCGGCAGTACTGGCCGTACTGTCGCTGACCCCAAGACGGACTCTACCGCGCCATCGGAGGTTTCGCTCCAGGACCTAATGAGTGCCATTACTGGGATGAAGGCTGATATGGGACTACAGTATGAGGCTCTTGCCTCCAAGATCGATACTGTGGCTGTCGATGTCACACTTATCAGAGCGGATCTGGCTAAGACTAATGAGAGGGTCAAGGCTTTGGATTTGAAGACCTCCAGTCTCATCACTGATATGGCGGACGCACAGTCGGAAATTGGCAATCTGCGTTCATCGCACGACTTGATGGCCCGACAACTGGACGAATATGAAAATAGGGCCCGGCGGAACAGCATACGCTTGGTGGGGGTGCCGGAAAATCAAGATGACACCACTGTCGACCTTCTTGTGGAGGATTTAACCATCTTTCTCCCGCCGGACTCAGCAAATTCTTCGCTGTTGAACGTGCTTATCGCTTCTCGGGTGGGAAGA